>NC_056745.1:1304453672-1304563672 GCF_019279795.1 Protopterus annectens | reverse complement strand
GGGAGTAGGGACAGCCAAGAAACACTTGGCTCTCATTACAAATATCTCTAAAAGTAACATAATAATAGGGGGTGACTTTAATTGTATCACGGATGTTACAGAAACCACAAATAAGAAGTCCCCACATTTATCATCTACTGCTAAATATTAAAAAAAATGGATCAAGATATTTACATTAAGAGATGTTTATAATGCTATAGGATCTAATTCATTATTTTTTTTCACATCAATATTATAGATATGGCACCCAAACCAGAATAGATAAAATATATGTTTCACAAGACCTATACTCAAAAATTTTTGATTTCTCGATAGTTCGATGTCCATTCTCAGATCACAACTCTCTTATATTGAAACTTCATATGGAATTTAGACTGCTAACCATTATTTCTAGGACTCTTTCATACATTACAAAAATGAAATAGTTTAAGCCATGGTTAACCTCTGAACTTCAATTCTTTCTGGATGTTAATTAGAAGCCATAAATTAACATACTTATGGTCTGGGACTCACTAAACTCATACATATATGGTAAATCCATTAGTTGGTTCAAAAATAAAGTTAAAGAATGGGATTCAGAATTACAGTTGCAAAATCAACTCATTACTTAAATCCAATATGAATTTAAATTCTACTGAGAATAAAAAGAAAATAGACTATGTAAACAAAAAAAAATCAATGAAATATTATCCCATAAAGCTAGCTTAGCCATGGAAAGGTTAAAATAAACGTTTATGCTACTTCTCCAAAGCATTTACATCATTTATCTATGAAAGTTAAAATGCAATCTAAAGCCAATAATATTGTTAATATCTTACATGAAGGAAAGGGGAAAAGGTTTCAGACATAGGTGATATCTTGGATGCATTTAGAAATCATTATGCAAAACATTTTAAATGCAAAACATTTTAAAAGCGAAACAAATATAATTGAACATTTGGATCTGGAAAGTATTACTCCTAACATCAAGAAAATTTCTGAGGAATTAAAGAAAGAGCTACAAAAACCAATCACACATAAAGAAATTACAGATAATATTGAAGTAAGTAAATCTATCATGGATAGATGGTTTAATCATAGAATTATATAAAATGTTTCCTACTTTCATAGCTTCTCTCTTACGTAAAACTTTTCTTGAAGTGCAATCTCAAGCAATAATCCCTCCTTCATGGAAATATTCCCTAATCAATCCTATTTTAAAGGAAGGCAAAGATCCTAATTATTGTAATTTTTATAGATCAATATCTTTATTGAATACCGATTATACAATGGTCATGTCAATTATGGTTAATAGAATGAAAATCCCATTGACCAAAATAATAAACAAAGATCAAACTGGTTTCATATATAATAGATACACTCAGGATAATATTAAAAGGATACTAACTCTAACTGATTATCTAAACAGAGAAAATCAGGAAGCCTTGATAATTGGTTTGGAGCATGACATCCAGTTTCCTGTATACCTTACTGCATATGGGTTAATATTCACTTTCATGAGTTTGTTGATGATATCTCCAGTATCAAGCATGTCTTAATATCTTTAATAGTCTATCCCCAATTGAACAGAAAAAAATCAAGGTTAAGGGAACTTTATGACTCACTGTACAATTAAAACATCTGACTTATGATACAGATGTCACATGGAAAAATTATCCTAACAGTAGAATTCCATAGACTATGCTCAGATAACTAACAAAGTGAAGACAGACCCTCTCATAAGCAAAAAGGTGCATTGCTTCAACCAATAAAGCAGACAACATAAAATACTACATGCATTGTGAAAAAAATATTAATCATCTCATAAGACCCAGAAAGGAAACAGATTATTTACTTCCAAAATACTATCTAAAGGTATTCCACTCACAACTTTGTTTGTAAAACACTTCTAATCATGGTTTCAGTCCAAAGCATAGTACTGGAATAGCACTCAGTGATTTTATAAACTACTTCTGGAGCAAACATAATAATGAAGAATCTGTAGGCTATCTCATTAAAGCCATTAAAGATCATAGCAAAATGTGTTTTTTTCTACAACATAGCTGCTCAACAAAGGAGTGTTTGCATAATGTAGAATATTATTTTGCTTTTTTTTCTCTCGTTGTACATTAGCTAACCAAGTAAATCCACTGGACACAGGTGTCCCATAAGGCATCACTTGAGAGCACTGCATCATTAAGTGACTTGCACACACAGTAGGCAAATAGAGGTGGAAGGACTCATACTTTATATCCTTTGCTACAGAAAGCAGCTTGTTAACAGCTCAGAGACATAATCTTTTATGCTAACTGCTAGGCTACTATTACAAAAAGTATTTAAATATAAGTTTCGAAACTCTCTGCAAACACAGACACCTTATTTGCACATCGCATAATTTTCTAATTATAGTATACATCGTTCAGTATCAACTCCCTTTTCTAATTTTTATATAGGTCAGGTTGTTGTGTCATCTGTTGCCATTTCTCTTAATTTAGGGCCATTTGACAAGATCCCCAAAAAACTGATTTGGGCAGTCATTTTGTGGTCTGAAATACTGGAAACATTAGTAGAATGGTAGAAAGGTATGAAAAATGTTCAGACTCACAGACGGATTCCCAGTAGAATTGGATGAGCATCAGAGTTCATCTCTGAGTCCTCTACTGTTCATACTGGTGATGGACTACATTAACAAATAGGGCAGTGGAGGCAGATCAACAAAGGTACTATATGCAGGCAATGTTGCACTGCTAAGCAGACTCTGTACAGCAACTTCAGCAAATGACAGATGACTGGAATGCAAAATTAAAGGCACGTGGGATGAAACTGAATATAGACAAGACATTTGCAATGGTAGCAAATGGGGGAAATTAGAAGAAGCTGAAAACAGAAATAGGAGGAATAATAATGGGGGTGGTTCAGGAGAAAGGAAGTGTGAATAAGTACAGTGGATATAAAAAGTGTACACACCCTTGTTAAAATGCCACGTTTTTGTGATATAAAAAAATGAGACCACAATAACTAATTTCAAACCTTTTCCCACCTTTAATGTGACCTATAATCTGTACAATTCAATTAAAAAACAAACAAATCTGTTGGGGGAAAAATATAAAAAAATAGTTTAAGGGTGTGCACACACAAAAACGTATTAGTTTAAGGGTATGTGCATTTATGCAACCAGCGTATTGTACGTTTTTTATTTTTTATATTTTTTCCCCTAACAGATTTGTTTTTTCAATTGAATTGTACAGGTTATAGGTCACATTAAAGGTGGGAAAAGTTCTGAAATTATTTATTGCAGTCTCATTTTTTATACTATAAAAACCTGGCATTTTAACAGGAGTGTGTACACTTTTTGTATCCACTGTAGATCAAAAGCTAGAGTCTGTAGGGCTGCAGCCAACTGGCACAGAGTGTTAGAGGTAGTGTGGCAGAAAAATGCCAAAGAAGCTGAAACGTAAGGTTTACAAAACAGTACTGTGGCTAGTACTGTTATATGGTACAGAAACCTGATTAGTGAAAGCTGAACAGTTGTGGAAGATAAAGGGTCAATGGTTAATGGCCACAGGGTTTAACCTCAGGGTGTTAGTAGTTGTTTTCAAGTAGGAGTAGTATATGCCCTAAGGCAAACCTCTAGGCATGTCAGGGTCAAACTTTTGAACCATATTAGGTATATGTGGAACCATTCTGAGACAAGCCCAGTAGCTAAAATCATTTTAGATATAGTCATGATTTAACCCAAGGTGTTTTAAGATTTTTCCCTTCATTTAGGCTTCTGGATGCACATTTTCATCTTGATAATCAACAGACATTGTTACAAAGACATGAAGTAGGTGGAATGGAAACACTAAATTGACCATAGGTGTAAATGTATTTGGTATGGAAGGACAACCATCGCAGGGATAATTACTCAGTGGTGTGAAACTTGGATTTAGGTGACTGTTACTGAAGAAGTGACACCCCAACCTTATAAGCAAAAATGGGAAAAGGGGGTGTGAATTGATGGAACATTCTGAACTTTGGAACTTTCATATACCTATTTCGAAATGAAAGAAAACAAAGCACCTGGACCCAGCATTTGCATTCTCTGGAGTATCAAATTCCAGTTTTGTGTTTTATAAAAAATGAAAGTCCATTAGTGGAGACAACATATTCAACTGAGCCCAGGTTTCCCATTATCTCCTCAGGCCCCAAACCTGTCTGTCACAACAGACTCATCAGATTTTGCTGGGGAGTAGTTTCCGGAAGGGTAAAGGTGGAAGGTCTGTGAAATTCTTCAGACAGACCAAAAATCATCAACTGAAAATGTTGAACATTATAAAGTGAAGAAGTTGGGTGTGATCCATGCCTTGAAGTCTCTCCATCACCTTTGGTCTCCAGAATCTCTTCTAGTGATTACAGTACCACAAACCACAGTCATGTGGTATATCAACAAGCATGGAGATGCAAGGTTGCACCTTCTATGTAGGCTGGCATTGCTGGCTTGGGAGTTAGGTCTTCAGCATTTCTTAACCCTTCAAGCATCTTATATTCTGTCAGAGCAAAACATACAGGCAGACTAGCTTGAGCAGGACCAGGACAGACCCTCACAAATGGAAAATGAACAAGGGTCTTCCAGGAACTGATACAATTGTAAGGAACACCTCAGATAGACCTGTTCATCTCCTGTTACAAGATTTGTTCTATGGTTCCTTACAAACAGGCTTGGAAAATAGATGCTTTTTCATTCCCTTGAAAGGAAACTTTCCTTTATATGTTTCCACTCCTTCCACTGATACCCAGGGCAATTCTGAAGATTTAAAAAGATACCCCCAAAAATAATTCTGGTGACCCATTTGGCCTAGGCAACATTGGTTCTCTTTACTTATGGAAATGCCCAAGGGCAATTGCCACAAGCTTTCTCACAAACTGGATCTACTCACACAAGAAAGAGGGAGACTGATGCACCTCAAACACTTGATTCTAGCCTCCCTTATTTCTCAGTAAAGGTTCAACTTGTGGCCATTTCAGCATGTCTTCTCATGGATCCTCTTCTTTATTCTCTGCTGTGAAATCATTTCAGAAAAAGAGGTTTACACCTGAATCCTACTTGTAAACAGGTTCCTCCTTTCTGGAATCTCAACCATGTGTTGGAGAAATTAACTATGTAACATTTTAAACCTGCCAATCAAGCTGATTTAAGGTTCTTGTCTTAGAAAACTGTACTCATCATTGCTCTGATATCTGCAAGAAGAGTATCTCATTTACAAGCTCACATGGTGGATGAACCCTACTGGATTTCCATAGAGGTAGGGTATCCCTCAATCAAGCCCAAAGTGGTTTCAGACTTTACTTTGAATCAAGCCAGCAATAATCTAGTTTTCTACTGAGAAACTAAAAACCAGGGAGAACAGATTTTTGCATACTTGAATATGCATAGGCAGCTCAGGTACTATCTTGACAGAACAAAGCCCTTCAGAAAAGCTGATCAGCTGTTTATTTCTTATGAAGGGACAAAAAGGGTACACCCTGGGTCTAAACAGACAATTTCCTTATACTCAATTATTGCTTTTTTTTTGTTATTCCCACCATGGCAAATACATTCTAGGCAGTATCAAGGTACATTTCACTAGAGCCTTGTCTTCTTCGATCGCATATTGGAAAAAGGTGGACTCTAAAAGCATTGTGCAGACAGCTACATGGTCATCTGTACATACTTTTACAAAGCATTACATCATGGATTCCTTTTCTAGATCCAGGATTGAACTTTGCTAGGACCATTCTCTAGGGACTCCTGGATCTGTATCTGTTTTCCTCCCAGGATGGACAGGCTTTGGTATTCAAACCATATACCCTAAGGGTTATTGCAACAGTGAGAATGATGATCATAGTAATGCAGCAGTAGTTGCACCTGCCCTCTATCACTCTACTATTGTATATAGTTGCAGATGGGATATAAATAGGGTTGTGTTTTGTTTCTGTTTTATACAGTATAACCTCCATAATTGACCACCTCCTTACATTGACCACCTCCTTAAGTTGAACTAATTTTCACAGACCAGACATGCACCACATGTACTCAATGGAAGACCAACATCTCTATATTGACCACTTCTGCAAGTTGTATCTTGACCACTTGGACTGTGACACACAATATTAATTTACTCTCTGTAACTTGACCATTTGAGTCCACTCTACACCAAGAGGTAAAAGATGTGGGCTTTACCCCTTAGTTGTATTATTTTTTCTTTGGTATAAGTTCTTTTTTCATGTTTTACTACTACCACGTGTTGGATTAGGCCTAACATCCCATTGTTTATCAAGTGTTACTGAAGATTTTTTTTCAGTGTGAAGGACTGGTCTGAATTGTAGGTACCTCCTACAATTACTGAAACATTTTACAGTTAATTGAGACATGACAGCCCAAAGGAAAGAACTCAAGGAGCTGACATTGAAGGAAAAGGTTGATCTACATTTTCTGGAAAGCAGCAGCCAGAGAAAGACAGCGGAACATTTTGGTGTTAGCAAGACCATAGTTAGCAACATCCAAAAATGTAAACATGAGTATTTGGAGAGATATGGTAAGGAAAACCGAGACATACAGTGGAAAAGGAGTAACACTTCCCTTGATGAAGTCAACAAAGCCACATTAAGCTGGTTTAAACAAATGAGGGCAGTTAATACCCAAATCTCCAGGCCGATGATCCAAGAAGTTGCAAAAAACTTTGCACAGGAACACAGGCTGGCAGATTTCCAAGCATCAAGTGGTTGGCTCAAGAAATTTAAACTACGTCACGAGATCTCCCAGAAAGTCTTGTGTGGTGAATCCAATGAAGTTCCAGCAGAGGTTGTGGGAGAGTTCATCAAAATGTTCCCGGACTTCATCAGAGGCTTCAGATATGATGACATCTTTAATGCTGACGAGTGCAGACTCTTGTTATGTCTGACAGGAGCCTCATCACGAAGGGTGACAAATGTAAGACCAGAAAACTTTTCAAAGAATGTTTCACAGTTCTACTTTACTTAGCTCAACCAGTGAGAAACTAAAGCCCTTGGTGACTGGTAAATTGGCAAAGTGGCACGCATTCAAGAACCTGAAGCCCAAAGACCTCCCCGTCACTTGGAGATCAAACAAATGTGCTTGGATGACTGGTGCCCTAATTGAGGAGTGGGTAAGGGGTATCAACCCAGAAATGAAGAAGAAGAAACTATCTATTCTACTGACAGTAGACAACTGTCCTGTCCACCCACAAGTGAATCATCTCACAAACATGACACTGAAATTTCTGCCTCCAGACACAACCTCAAAAATCCAACCTCTTGACCAAGGCATCATCACAACATTTAAAATGCACTACCAAGCCCAGCTCCTGCAGTGGGTCATTACTAAAACACAAACCTGTAGTCCGCCTGTGGAAGCAACTTCATCTGCTCCATCAGTTAACACTCTGGATGCTGTCCTCTGGATCAGTTCTGCCTGGAATAAAGTTCAGCCAGAAATGATACAGAAGTGTTTCAAGAAAGTTGGATTTGTCACAACCCAAGAGCATGATGTTTTTGCCCCATCCGACAGTCCATCTCCCATGGCAGAATTCAAAGGAGTAGATTTTGAAGGTTTTGTTGTAATGGATGATGAGGTGGCAACTTATAATGAACCTGACCCAGAAGCAATTTTCCAAGCGATACTGACTGAAGTACAGACCAGCGTTAAAGTGCATCAAGCAGCTGATGAAGTAGAGGAAGTAAGTGAGGATAACACAGAAACTGTAGACTCCAAAAGAAGAGTGTGTCAGGCATCTGATAATGCAGCTGAAGTCATTTGCTGTAGAAAAATGCCCAGGTATACTGAGTGGTGTAGCCAGCATTGAGAGTGCTTTCTCCACTTACCTTTGTAATAAAAATAAGAAACAGACAAAGACTGACTTCAGAAAGAATGATTAAACCATGAGAAAACAGTAAATGTATTGATTTTGTGTGATGCTGTATGTATGATTGTACTGTGTTTTGATTATGTATGATTTCGTATGATATTCTCTAATAAAAGCTGTACAAGAAATTAAAGTACATGTACGTATCAGTACAGTAGGCCTAGTTCCTTATGCTGATCACCTCTGTATGTTGACCAGTTTGTTACAGTCCCCTGGGTGGTCAATTTACAGAAGTTTTAATGAATGTTCTATTGTCAATAATGATTAGTTATTTCAGGATGACAGGGTCTTCTGTCATTGTATGGGCAAGAAAGTCCTGAAAAAAGATTCACTCTGACTGCTGATTTCCCTACATGGGATTAGCCAATCAGCAGTCAGAGTGATGGGGGGGGCAGAGTTTTTTTAAGCTGGCTAGTCATTGTTTCTTGAGCAGGAAACAACCCATATAGCCCTAAGGGTTACGTCTACTTTATGGGTAAATGCAATTTACACAATTGTACTTTTCCTGTAATTCATCTCTGTTATTGTGAAAAAATAATGTTTATTCACAAATTATCAACCCTATGTCTTTTATTATGCTGTCTTGTTTTCTCATCTGTTTCTCATGTTCTATTTATTTTAACATGGTACTTACTTGGATTACATTTCTGACTATTTCTATCATAACAGCTCCTTCAGTCTTCAAGATTATAGATCAGTTTCTGCTGCAAACCGTTTTTTTTTTTTTTTATTTTTCTTCAGAACTGACTTTCTGCTATTTATGTAAACTTCAAACGTCACAGCAGAACAGAAAGAGGAACAATTATGTTTCTTAATGTACTGGCATAAAGTAGACTTCCATATAGTTTGTTTTTTTTCCTTATACTGTCCTACAGTTTGGACTTCACAGAGCTTCTGTCACTTTTCAAAGGTTTACAGGCAAACTTCTGAAACATATCACAAAGTACACATCTGTAAACCTTGAGGATTTAGTAAGTTATTCAAATGACTAGGAGTCACATTTATTCAAAGTGCAAGTCATTCTGGACTCTTTAAGACAGGCAGGGTTTACAAAAAGGCTGCCAAAAGTAAGCTTTGTAGTGCAGATGCCAGGTACTTAGGACATGTGATTGGAGCTGTAGTTAGACCCTAAACAGATAAAACTGCAGCTGACAAAACCTGGCCTGCACTCTGTATCAAATGATTTGAAAGTGTTTTGAGGACTAGCAGGGTTCTACAGAAAATTTGTACCCAATTTTGTTAACATAAGCAGTGCTCTAACAGATCTTACAAAAGGTAAACAAACTGTTTTGTATATGTCGATTGTAAGCAAAATAAAGCATATTTGATATATATATATATATATATATATATATATATATATATATATATATATATATATATATATATATATATACACACACACATATATATGTGTAAATATATATGTTAGATAATACTAATATATATATATATATATATATATATATATATATATATATATATATATATTTGTTGGAACAAATTTCACCATGCCTCTTGTAGTTAGGACAAACCATAATTTACATTTTGCAGCTCCATACACAAGCTACATGTCATATGTAAATTGTCAATCCTTCATATTGCCCATAGGTATGCATGCAGTGTGTAAGCAAGTGTGTGTGTATATATACTCATGTGTGCACACATCTGTGCACACTTATGTGCCTATGCATCTTGAGATGGACTGGCATCCCATCCAGAACTGGTTCCTCTGCTTAAAAGTTATTCAGTGCTAGGATAAGCTCATATTTTCCCCAACCCTAAGCTGAATAAATAAAGTATCAGAGAATGAATGAATGGATGAACTATACAACTATAGTGTATAAATGATTGCTGTTGAACACCAGGAATGACATACGCTTTGAAAAGAAAGGTGTGTGCTTTGGCGTACTGTATAGCTTAATGGTTAAGATAACAAAATATAACTTAATCTGAAACCTGAATAATGCCAAATTCATTATTTACCAGAAAAAAAGCTTCCAAGTGACCTATAGAAACATATATGTTGTTAGAGAACAATATTCCTTTAACAAAAAACAACTAAGCTTATAATGTTTGGATATTTATGGGCTGTGATGGTAATGAGACACATATTATTCTAGCAAGATATTATCAATGTATATGAGGACAAGTATACTTAATGTTTCTGTCAAACCAATTATTTCTAGTTCTGAAAAGTCTAAACACAAACAGATTTAGTGGGAACAGATTATGGGTAGTCTGTGTAAGAGAAGAAGCACTGTTCTGTACATATCATTTGCTTAGAATGATTAGTGATATGGAAGGATTTGACTTGTATTTGTGTTTGATGGATTGGTATAGGCTAATATCCTTGAGGATGTAAATGAAATAAATGATGTATTGATACTAACAGCAATCCCTGCCATTACCACACACACACACACACACACACACACACACACACACACACACACACACACACACACACACACACGCACACACGCACACACGCACACACGCACACACACACACACACACACAGTCATTTGCCTCATTTGCTTTTTTTAATTTTTATTAATTTTAACAAATAACTTATTGCAACATTTAAATATATATGGAAATAAAACATTTAAACAAGTAAACTAAATAACAAAATCACAATTAAACCAACTATTTACAAAGATGTCTGCTATATAGCCAAAGCTTTAAGTGTTCTTGAAAGAGTCCTTGTTTCATTACGTTTATAATTGTTTGTTTAGCAGTTCTTTAAATTTCATCCAGATGTTGTAATAAGTGCTGATTCTAGTTGATCTCATCTTGATTGTTAGAAATTCTAAATGACAAATTTCGGTTGCAATACTTATGAATTCTTTCATTGCTGGAGTCGACTTATTTTTCCAATTCTTGGTGATTATCTACTTCATAATTGATAGGGTACTCAATAAAAGCAGATAATTAACTTTCTTTACACAAACAGGTATTGGTGTGTTAAACAAAATTAATAATTTAGTTAGGATGAATTTATCATTAAATAAGGCCTGTAAAAAACAAACATTCATTTTATCCTACAGTGGTTTAATAAGTTTACAATCAAAAAACTTAAACTGCAAAATCTGCTTTTATATTTGTCTTACATCTCCAGCAGTCTACTTTTTTTCTAATAGATTAATTCTATTCTATGTGGAGTTATAAATGTTTTCTGTATAAATTTCCATGTAAACAATCTCCAGTTTAAAGAAGATGTAGTTTGGTTTTAGGATGGCAACATTTTTTTTATATTCTTCACTTGGATAAAAGTTATTTATAGCTTTAAAATATTCCCAATAACTTTCATTAAAATATTCTGGTGTATTTCTAAGTATTTTATATATTCTGAGTAACAACCCTTTCCCCAAAACTTTTTAATGTGTCAAAATAATTAGAAGATCAATGAATTTTGGTATTTCATTTTTTTTTTGTTTTGTTGGTGTTTACATTAAATTAATTCTATTTTCTATTGATAGCCTACACATTTGAATATCTAACTATATTTCAATGCTTAGATTAAATTTAGCAGTAATATATTCAACAGTTTGTAATTTTCTACATCCATTAGCTGATACAATATAATAAGTTATTCTCCTTAAATTTATTCATTTTATATATGTTAAAAGTACATAAATTATTTTGAGTATATCCTTTAGGGAATAATAAAAAAATCCATTCCTTATACCTCAGGTTTTTATAAATAAAAATGCTGAAGGTTGTTAACATTAAAGAAAGATTTAAAAAATAGTTATAATGCTTCTGTTGTCTAATATATAATCTTTTAGTATCCAAAGAATATTATTATTCATAAGTATATTTTGCTGTGTGTATGCTATCTGATTTTTTCCATACATATGCTTTTTAGTATCTCTTTCCATTTAGCATTGTAAGTTTTATTTGTCCACAAAGAGATTGTATTTATTATTGATGATAAAGAATATAGTTCTATATCTGGCATACCTATCCATCCTAAGGACCAATCATTTGAATGATGATTAATCCCTATCTAGATTTTGTTGGAATACCAAAGGAATTTAAGAATTAAGGAATTAAATTCTTTTATACTTTTTTGGGAGAGGGGAGTGAAAAAGATTGTATTAGATATAGACTTTTTGGTAATATAATTTTTATTAAAGGAAGTGCTTCTTCCATGGAAAAATGTATTCCATTTATTAATAAGATTATTAATACTTGATATAATATTTTTATAGTTTTCTTTTACTGTATTCTTAACGTTCTCTATTAGTGTTGTTCCTAGATATATCTCCCACTATATAGTTGGAAAATCTTTCTTCTATATCATTAGGGCTAATATTTATTTATTTATTTTCAGTTTGATTACCGGGGAAGTCCACTGGGCCTGAAAGTGCCCATTTTCAGTGGAGGCCCAGAGAGAAAAGCTCCATAAGCAATACAGTAAGGGTTACATAATTCTAAAGGTATAATATATGTACAATATTCATACAGTAAGGAAATGCAAATGCATAAAAAGTACAGTGTACAACACAGTTAACAGATATTAGAGAACACAGTTTACAGGTGTTTCCATTCAGAGCAAGCATGATCAACTGTCTTTATAATAAAAGATCTATGGTTCTTGTGTTATACTAGTGGGGGGAGACAGTTTGCATGCAGTTGTTCTAATTAAGTAAGGTATATACTTGATATGCAGTCGATAGAAATAAATTGATATTTATAATATATACATACTTGGAATCAATGAGAGATTGCTTAATCAGTGACTGAGAGCTTAAGTCTGCTGTAGGAGAATAGAAATATAAGTTAGAGGGAGGTGAGGAGCAAGGAGTATGAAGAACTCATTGGGGAATTCCCCTGAATTTAGGTAGAGTGTAAGCAGGAACATTTCCATTTGGATGACAGGTATGAGAAAAGTTGGGTCTTGAAGATTTCTGAGTTTGGTATAGTCCTAAGTGAAGGAGGGAGATAGTTCCATTTCTTGCCTAGTGAGAAAGAGAGGAGAAGCTGGCCTGCAGGTCGTTTGGGTTTGTGGATAGAAATTAAATTTTGGTATTCAGATCTCAGAGATCTATTTGGGATGTATGGGGGAAGGATGTTTGTTAAGGCTGGGCATTTATCTGGGTGAAATATTAATTTGTGAGCGGTGGTTAGTTGTAGATAGTCTAGGTGGTTAGAGAGTTCTAGCCAGTTTAGAGATTGTAGGGTAAGGCAGTGATGAGTGGAGGTTTTGGATTTAGTTGCAAATTTAGAGATCTTATTTTAGCAGTTTTCAAGTTTGGAGGTGTTGGAAGAAGTCAGATTAGTTAGAAGAGGGGCTCCATATAGTAAAGATGGTAGAAGGTAGGTAGTTGCCAAGGTATGCCTTGAGGAGTTGGAGAGAAAGAGGTTATTCCTATAGAGCATACCTAATTTTTGGTGGGTTTTCTTTATGTTTTGTTGAATGTGGATATTGAACTTAAGGTGTTCGTCTATGGTAATGCCAAGAAGTTTTGCAAAATTGACCACTTCTATAGCTGAGTCGGTTTGGCTAAGGACTTTTAAAGCATTTTTATCATAAGAGAAAGCCCTGGAGGGAGGGAAAAGTAGTATTTATGATTTATTTGAGTTGAGAGAGAGATGGTTTTGGTGCATCCAGTTCTCAGTGGTAAAAAATGCAGTTTTGGGTTTTAGTCAGTAGTTCAGAAAGGTTGGAGGCAGCACAGACTAAAGTTGAGTTACCTGCGTATTGGATAACTGTTGCGTCAGGGATGACAGCGTGAAGGTTATTAATGAAGATTTATTGGTAAAAAAATTGGTTTATTTTCATTAAAAGTAAATCCAGATTAAAGTCAGAAGAATATCATCAGCAAATAATAATATCTTAGAATTTAATGTATTATTCATCTGTATGCCTTTAATATCTATTCTTAATCTTGTGTAATTCTCAAATGATTCCATTATTAAAGTAAATAATAATGATGATACTGGGCAACCCTGTTTAGTTTCTTTAAGTAACTGATATTGAATCTGATAAATAAGTACCTATTTTATGTAAACAAAAGAATTCTCATAAAGTAGATTAATAAGTTGTGTGAAACAATATGTGAAGTAGTATTCCTCTAATACCACTAATAAATATTTCCAATCAACAGAGTTTAAACCACTGTTTATGTCTAAACTCATTAACGTTAAATTATCATTTTTGTTATTTACAAAATCTATTATGGTTAATATTCTTTCAATATTGATATACGTATTTCTTTTTATTATAAATCATGTTTGATCATTATTAATCATAAATGGTAGAATTTGTTGTATTCTTGTAGCATGAAAGGCCATGAATATTTTATAATCAATATTTAAAAGTGAGATTGGCCTATATGAGGAACACTCAGCTGGATTTTTATCTACCTTTAGAATTTGGGAGATAAGTGTGCACTTCCATGATGGAGGAACTTTTTGTAAATCTTTAACTATTAAAAAAAAAACTTTATGTAAAATATTTAAAGCTTCTTTAGGCAATAATTTATAGATTTCTTGTATTATACCATCATTACCCGGTGCTTTCTTAGGTTTTAATTTATTTATTTATTTGATTTTTAACTTCAGACATTAATATGGATTTATCTATTAATTTCTTTTGATCTTCTGTCAACTTATTTTTAGTATTTTTTTAATGAAATTTTTAATGAATTCCTTGAATCCAATGTTGGATTATATTGATTCATTTTATTAAAATGGGTTCTAAATATTTAAAAAAAATCATCTATTTCAGTAACCTTTCTTTACCATCAGAAGAATATAACTGTCTCTTTAATATGACTAGATTTAATAAGTATTTTTGTTCTAGAGGCTAATTTATGCATGGATGTTGGATGTAAGAAAAGTTAATTAATTTTACTTACTCTAAATTTATCATAGTTTTATGATTTAAAGTTTCCAAATATTTATTTTTTGACTCATTAATTTATTTTATCATATTGCCATGTCCTTTTAGTTTGTTAAAGTTTCTTGTGTCTCTAGCAAATCTTTGTCCCATTGTTTTCTTTTAAAAGCATATAACCATAATTTTACCATTTAAATATGTTTTTAGAGCATCTCATATATAAATCTAGGATGTAGCTTCTGTATAATTAATTTCAATAAAAGTTTGAATTTCTTTATTTAAGAATTATTTAAAACCCTTTAAATTAGTTATATAAGCTGGTATTCTCTTAATAGAAATATTACTGATAATATTGAATATAATTTCAAATGTTATGACACTGTGATCTAAAAGTGGACATGAAACTACTTTTACTTTATTTAATCTAGATATTAAGTTATTTGAAACATATATTTTAGCAATTCTTGACCGAGTTCCATGTCTGTGTGAATAGTGAGTATAATAAAGTGAATCTGAAAAAAAAAAAAAACATTAATAGCTTTCCTGTGAAATGATTCTATAACATTTATTAATGTCTTTGCTGAAGCTAAAATTCTTTGTTTCTTAGTGGTATTAGTGTCTTCATCTTTTAATATACAATTAAAATCCCCGCCAATATGATACTACCCTTCGAGCGTTAATAAGAGTATATATATGTGTGTGTGTGTGTGTGTGTGTGTGTGTGTGTGTGTGTGTGTGTGTGTGTGTGTATTTTTTTTTATTAATTTCTATTGTTACTGAACAGAATATTCCTTTGACATCACTGTATGTATGCAAAATATTAGGTGTAGGTAAAGAATTTCTCCGTAATATTACCACCCCTGTTTTTTTCTGACTATATTGGGAGCTACTTAATATAGTATATTTAGCATCAAATCTATTTATATCTTCCTGCAATAAATGTGTTTCTTGTAAAAAAATAATTTGTGATGCAAATAAATTTAGATATTTACTTAACTACTTCTTTTGCAACCATTATTTAAACCATTAATATTAATAGAGATGCATTTCAAATACATGACAGAACAGATGTAATATAACTTCTAGTTGTAATATTATTAGTGAACCAATCATAGGAGACTTATATTGTTTATTATCACCTATTCCACTGTTAATAATAAAGAATATAGCAGACACAAAAAATGTTATATAGAAGTTTAAATATATATTTATTTTAGCTTTCTTTCCCTTCATGGAGTCTAAAGCTCTTAGCTTGCATAGTAAAACCATCCAAGCTACCGCACCCACTAATATAAGCAAATGCAATACTTCTCTGCTGTTAAAAAAATATTAATATGTTATATATTTTTAACAATGTCACACAATGAAATTAGTAAAGCTATAAATATTTTAAATATATAATACTTGAGAAGAAAAATCCTCTGAATATTAAGAATAGTAATTCTTATCTTATTGACTTTCAAATTCATATGATATAAGGGGTCTATATCACATTATCAAAATTGCAAAATATCGAACATCATAAGCTTTACCTTGGAATCTCAAAATGTGATATACTCGAGTACTCAGAACAGCTAATTTTTTCCAAGGGAAAAAATTCACTGTTCCGAGAAAACACACACACAGCACAAGCACACCAAAATACATAATCCACACATACACACTTCACAGAACCCTACACTAAACCGTACATACACTACTAGCTATCCACTTACCTTAACCCAACCCTAACCCTAAGGTCCCTAACTAACGCACACTCACCTTACCTGCTCCCTAATCCTAAGGTCCCTAACTAACACACACTCACCTTACCCGCTCCCTATCCCTAAGGTCCCTAACTATCACACACTCACCTTACCTCGGTCGTTTGCACACTTACCTTAACCTGGTCTGTCACCTTCACATCACAGTCGAGGAAATAGTAAAGCCACATAAACGGCCCACCGAATACTTTCCCTAGGAAAATATTCGGTGTTCTGCAGCTTCGCTATTTCAAGCGTTTGCTGAATAGGGGGTCAATATTAGAACATTCAATGTTTTAACACTTCGATGTTCTAATATAGACCCAATATAAGTTGCAACATATATGTAATCTTTTCACATTTTTATTTAAAGAATATTATTCCATTTTCAACCATTCTAGTAGACAAGTTATTACAGTATAGAATGAACTAGTGATTTAAAGGCAGCCAAGATCTACCTATCTCAAAATGTAATATCAAGAATCTGCTTTTTGAGTGAAGTCAGAATTAAGAAAGTTTAAGTACCTTGTTGATACCATCAGCAACAGCTCTGTGCAATTATCTTGGGTACCTGCTTTATTTTATCAGTGTAATGTTTCCTGATTATGAAGCTGCATTATTATATGAAAATATGGTGTTAATCAGACTATTCATCTCTGCCACATTTCAGCTGATTACTATATAAAAAGAAAAAGGAGCATTGTAGGAATATTAAGCAATGTTATAATTTGCCTGTTTTCATAGAACTTGAAAATCTTGCAAACTGTTTCAAAGCTGAGAAGTGTCTTTGTATCTGTTTACAATGTTTCCCCTTCCAGTTTGCAAGTACTGTATCTGTGCGAAGGGTTTCACTGAAACAAACTATAAAATTGTCAGCCTATAAATATCAATATTTTACACGTTTAAATGTACTGGGCTTGCTATGGCAACTGTAAGCTTGCATATATCCTAGTAAACAATTCCATAATAAAATTGCTATTATATGCTGACTTTTCTGCAATCCTCAACTAGATAAAACATATAACAAGAAATGGATGAGAGCTTTTTACTTTTTTCTCTTTTCCTTTCCCATCTCCCTCTTTATTCTAACGATAAAAACAAAAAAGTAAAGAACATGTTTTGTATATTACAAATGCTTATGTTACTTGGACACTCACACTAGATCATTCAGTTATCTATCTATCATAAATGAACATGCACACCTTCTTATGCTCGCACACTTACATACTTACATATTTACATATATAGTCACATATACATATAAACTTATTTACTTATTTAAACCCTCATTTAGACTATTACTAAAAAAGACATTTTGCTTTAATTCTTTTTCTTTTCTACTTTTAATAAAATGCTACTGTGCCTTTAAATTTGAATTAGTACATTTAGCATTCCGTGTGCATCATCAGAGTTCATGCTGGAAGAGAACAGTCAACAAAAAAAGTCTGCTCTAGTGCTACATAAAGAAAATGGGCTTGTGACCTCATGGGAAAATCATACTGAACTATACAGGCAAAAGGGTTCTTAAAATTGAAAAGTAAATGCTTAAGCTGTCAAAGCTCTATGTTTAGAGTCCATTAAATTCAATCTACTACAAGACAAACCAAATTCCTTAGTCAGTAAAACATACAAGACACATCCACTCTCCCAATACTTCCTGCATTCAGCACATCGCATGCTGGTCAGAAACATCAATCTATCTCTTAAGCAACCCACAACAAGCACAACAAGCATTTCAAACAAACCATTTGATTCAAAAAAGAGAAAAGAAAAAGAAAAAAAAAATGTACATACAAGACCCAATGGCAAGCAATACAAGTCTCCCCCACTCTCCAACACTTTCAGGTCAATAAACTGTCAAGAAAAGACAACTCACGTATAAGCACAGCAACTTATGTATCAGAGCCATAAGCTACGGATATAAATAGACATATAACATACTGTTAATTAACCTGTGCTTCCTTTCCCTTCCCTTGAATAAACACTTTATATGAATAATGTTTTTTAACTAGATAGTTAAAATCCATCATATTTTCCAGTGTAGCAGTGTAGAATATGATGTGTTCTGCCTGCAAACTATTTAAAACTTCTCCAGGGCATACAGCATGAAGCCAGTCTGTCCCACTGCCCTTAATAATGGTACGATGTCTAAATAATTTGAGATAATCATATAGTATGCACTGGTGCTGAGCTAAAATTTCAATTTTACTTTTACAATACAGGTGAAAGTAAGAAAGAGAGGTACAATGGATATGTTTGATTCAAATATGAATTGGAATTAGCAGAAGAGATCTTATTAATGAATGTAGCCATCTTGTCTTATGCTGTACATGCAGTGGAGATGAATTTCCTTAACAGCAGTTATATATAGGCATATTTTCAGTACTCATTACCATGACACAGTTTATTATCACAGAGAATTACCTTCATTATTAGGTGTGAACAACAGGATCAAGACTTGTGAAATAGTGGCATAGTGGCACTACAGTTAAATAGTGGCATAGTGGCACTACAGTTAGCATTGCTGCCTCACAGAGCTTGGTTCTCCGGGTTGTTTCTCATCTGTGGAGCCTTCTGTGCAGATTCTATATATTATTCCTGAGTCCTCACAGGTTTGTGTCAAGAGCTCCAGTATCAGGCTCCAGTATCCTTTCATATCCCATAGATAGGCTGCAGGTGAATTGGCTTTTTGTCAAATTGCACATAGCTGTGCATGTACTGTGTGTGCATGTGTGTCTGCATTCTGTGCTGGGTTGCCCCCCCTCCCGCATTCAGGATTAGTTTCAATGTCTTGTATCATTAGAGGATTAAGCAAGTTATTGCAGAATTAATAAATAAAATAATAAATGACTCATTTATGAAATGTGTCTTTTCATTTTTATCTTCACTGTATAAGAAAAAAACACATTACAAGACTGACATGTGCATGTTCTTGTTCCCTAGGATGTAGCATCCTACCTCTGGTTAAACCTCCCACTCCCATTTTTTATACATGCATTATCTGTCAGTATTATTTCCCTGGTGGGAATGTGCAGTGCTGCCCCCCCCCCCCCATTAAAGCTTTTTCCTTACAAGAAAACATTAATTTACGTTTCACAGTGATAGAGAACTGGTGACCTTGAGAGATAATTTGCAGGAGGTATTCAGAGGTTTATGCCCAGTTTTAGCCCATGACTATTAGCTCTGCACAATATATTTAACTATTTCTAAGCAGCAAAATATGTCATTTGAGTACATTTTCTGATCGTAAGAGAAGTAGAACTTAATGTTGCTAGGTTTCTCATCCACAGCATTCATTTATCATTAATCTTGTAGGTTTAATTAGGCACAAACTACTCTTTTTCAGGGTGTGGAAGAAGGACATTAGTCTGAGAAAACGGCTCATTCTCAAATAATGTATTGAGACTGGAAGAAAAATATATATATCTCATAGGCTTAACCCTCTATCCTGAACTGCTAGATATTGCATGAGACAATGTAGCAGTAAGACACCCACAAAAGCAGGGAGCAGTGTATCACTACCAATAAGGATGAGATCTGCTAGAACACGTTACATTAAAGACACAAAGTGAACATGAATGAAACACTTCTAACCAAAAGAACTCCAACAGAGTTCACAAAACATTTAAAAATCCAAAGATTGAAGTCCACAGATCTGCATTAAAACTTAACTTTTATTTAATCAGATAAAAAGAAAAGAGCACTTTAGCACAGCTGGCTTCCAGTTTGCTAAATATTAATAAGAACAGCTACCCTATTTAAGGAAGATGTGAAGAACCACTGACCAGTGAAACAGTGACATGTTCAAAACAGTCATGAAACCCAAAACCTTAAGGTTGGATTCAACTTTACATTTGGAAACAAAATGCAAAAAAAAAAAAACAGAGAGAGAGAGATGGACGAAGGGTAACAAAAAAGGTGTTCTTTCTGAAAAAAGTGCCAGACTAATAGTACAGAATGATTATGCATTTCTTACCCCTTCAGAACCCCCCCCCCCAGCCAAAATCTCTAGAAATCTGAACCCAAAAATGGGCTATCAGCATTTCTCTCATAAGATTGCCTTGGACTCCTGGATGTTAAAAGTGGTGGCAGTGCATATATTTCCATATATATGCCTATCTGCTTTTTTAGAGACTGATGGTTGGGCATCAGGATAAGTACAGGCAGTATTCAACACATCTTCTAGGGCTAGCAGTATATGAGGAATGAGACATATCAATTTGTAGCATATCATCATATCTCCTCTGCTCAGGGGAAACATATGGTTGTTCCCATAAAAACACATCACTTACCTGGCAAAGGTCTAATTAAAAAAAAAAATGCTCCAGACGAGGATAAGAATTAAAGGTTACCGCCTAGTCAGAAAGTCAGGCTTGGAAATCAACAAAAGAAACAGCACACTTACACCCATAACACTTAATCCACTCAGTGAAAAAATCAGAACCACCAGACTCTGTTTCCTCAGGAATAATTTTACAGGGACTGCACATCTGCAAAGGATTTGTAGTACTAGGATTTACTGCCTGTAATGCCTGTCTATTCAAGATAAGTAACTCATATGTTTTTAACAGTAATAATTTCATTAGAAGAACATTAG
Source organism: Protopterus annectens (assembly GCF_019279795.1). Taxonomy (NCBI): domain Eukaryota; kingdom Metazoa; phylum Chordata; order Ceratodontiformes; family Protopteridae; genus Protopterus; species Protopterus annectens. The sequence goes on along the minus strand of NC_056745.1, from coordinate 1,304,542,597 downwards.
TTAACTTTTTTTTAAAAAAAGAAGTTCTAGCCTAAGAGGACTGATTCAAAGGAGGGATACCTGTCCTGTCTAACGGACTCTTGCCCCAATTACCTGGAGAAGAATCTCCTGGAATGTCTCCCAGAGAAGAATCTCCTTGAGTGTCTCCCAGACTCAGACGTTTCCATTATGCCCATATTGAGCACTAGAACAACTGAAGAGGATGTTGCTTGGCCCTAGTTAATGATGGCTGAAATATCTACAAGAGAGGAAATGGAAGAGTGAGTCAGTGGTCTGAGGAACAAGCAATGGCCACTGCAGGTTTACCCACTATCAGCTGAAGAGTAGTCTGGGTTTGCAACAATGGCAAGGACCCCTTGGTAAGTGATATTTTCTTTCTTTCTAAGTACTGCAGGAGAAGAGCCAGCTGGACCAAAGTATCCATGCTGCAACTGTGGAAGAAGTACCAAAAGCAGTAAGTGCAGCTGGCGCAAGTCGTTCACTGAGTGTTCACAAGCAGCACATTTACAACCATAACACTTTCCCCAGTCTCTTGACTTATAAAATGTAAAAGTAGAACATATTTCCCCTGTCAGTACTGTTCAAACACACTCTGACAGAATCAAAATGGCAGGTAGGTTGTAACTAGGTTGGCCATAATGTTACACTGACACACAATTCCCTGCCCGTTTCCCTGTAAACTTTCCTGCTGCACAAAGTCAAAGTTTAGATAAGCAGTACACAATATTTCGCAAAATTCCTCTGTCAGTACTCTTAAAACACTTGTACACATACACTCTGATGATCAAAATTACAGGTAGGCTATCACAAAGTGATCATAAGCATTACACTGGCACTCACTTGCCCTCCTGTTTCTCTGTAAACTTTCCTGCTCCAAAATATCCAAAGTTTATGCAAGCAGTACACAGTTTTTCACAAGGTTAGCCCCAAATACTTTAGTGCATACTCCAAGCTAAAAATAGAGGTCCCTCTCAGGAAATTTCCAATATTGAGAAAAAAAATTGGGTTTCTTAAAAGTGAAATACCACTTTTAGTCAAAAATAGATAGAATGCTATTTTTTTTATAAAAGGGCAATGATTTTTCAGTGGAGGGCTTCCCGGATGGGGACGTATCAGCCAGAAATGAAGCTACTAATTGACTGCTCCTCCAATGAAGTCAGTGATGCTTCTTGAGATTGCAAGAAAGTACAGAAGAAAGCTTCACTCTCTGAGTGCCGATTTATCTCCATGGGATTAGCCAATCACAGTCAGAGTGAAGGAGTAAGGACGGAGCCAGTTTTGTGAAGCTGGCTAGTCATTCTTTCCTGGGCAGGAAACAACCCATATAGCCTAATGATGAACAAGCACAATGCTTCAGAGATCATCCACATGCAACTAACAACGGGCAAAACTGTTATTCAAATTATAGCTTGCTAAAGATCACCCACCATGTCCCAGGACCCCCACTCTGCATGCGTGGAAACACTGGGAAACATAAAGGTCCTACCAAACACACTGATATTGGGTGATTTCAATTACCCAAACATTAACTGGGAGACCTACTCAAGTACAAACTCCCTTGCCCAACATTTCCTAGAATTTATAAACTCAAATGCCCTGGATCAACTGGTCAACACCCCCACCAGAGGTGACAACATATTGGACCTGGTCATCACCAACATGGGCGACCGGTGTTTGCTGGTTGGATCTGACCATAAACTAATCACTCTGGATATCCACATTCCGCCACTACCCCTGGTCAAATAAACCACCGTGAAAAACTTTTCAAAAGCAAACTTCACATTACTTAAGAACAAAGTGGGAAGTTTCAAAGCCCCCATGCTAAAGGATAATGTTGTCCAAGCTGCAAAAGCCTTTATTAATACACTCTATGGGCATCTACAAGAATGCATGGATCGTGCTATCCCAAACAAAACCAAGACTCACTCCTCCAAGAAAAGGAAACCAGTCTGGTGGACCCCTGCCATAAACAAGCTATACAATAGAAGGAGGAAACTAGTACAAAAAAGAGTAAAATCCCAAGAAGGGAAGACATCCCTGATCAGTATCAGCAAGAAATTACGTTCTCTCATAAAATCATCCAAGGCTAGCTTCGAAAGAAAAATTGCCACGGACCCCAAAGATAACCACAAGGCATTCTTTAGCTATGTCAAGAATCTGTGGCAATTCTCAGATCTGCTCAGAGTTATTGCAGGATGGCACAAAATACACTGAACCGACCGATATAGCCAACATCCTGGCAGACAGGTTCAGTGCAAACTTCACCCCCCTCTCACCCCCAAAAGGGCCCATAACTATACCAGAAGAATGTAGTGCCCCTGAAATCACAGACACTCCGGTTAAAACAGCCCTATCCAAAGCCAAAAACACAGCATCAATGGGACCAGACGGTGTCCCAGGCTGTGTCCTACACAAGCTCAAAGATGAACTAACCACTCACCTAAGCACACTGTTTAAACACAGCCTCTCCACAGGCTATGTGCTCACAGAGTGGCACACAGCAACGGTTATGCCACTCCACAAAGGTGGAGCCACAACGGACCCCGGGAACTATTGCCCTATAAGCCTGACTAGCTTGGTCTGCAAATCTATGGAGCATATCATCATGGATCTCATTAACAGAGACATTGGAAACCTCCAAACACTGGACTCTACCCAGTTCAGCTTTGTTAAGGGCAGATCATGCTTTCTAAACCTGGTGGACTTCTTTGAGACAGTTACAAAGGCTATAGATGAGGGAAAGGTGGTCCACACAGCTTACCTAGACATCGCAAAGGCCTTTGACACCATTCCCCACTCAGGTATTATAGATAAGCCCACCAGCCTGAACATAAACCCCTACGTTATGAGATGGGTTGCCAACTGGCTCACGGACAGAACCCACATGGTAAGAGTTGTGGGAGCAAGGTCTGACTCTAAACCAGTTACAAGTGGTGTTCCCCAGGCCTCAGTCCTAGGACCCCTCCTGTTCGGCATATACTTCTCAGAGGTACAGGCAAGCACAGGAGGACTATGGCAGACCAAGTTCGCAGACAACTGAAAACTAGGGGCTACAATTGACTCTCCGGCTGACATAGACATCCTCCAAAAGGGTCTCACTGAGACAGATACCTGGTGTCAAAACCATGGCCTCAAGCTAAATGCCAAAAAGTGCATAGTCATCCCCTTTGGAAAAAACAAAGTACCCACAAACTACCACATAGGTGGTTCCCCCCTAAATACGGAAGACGTAATACGGGATCTGAGGACCCAAGTAGATAGTAACCTCTCCTTTGATAATCACATTGCCAAAGCGGTTAGAAAATTGTTCTATGTGGCCCACCTAATCACAAAAGGGTTTGCATCCAGATAGAAAGAGGTAATTGGGCCCCTCTATGCATCATTCATCAGACCCATCATAGAGTACAATGCCCCATTTGGGATGCACCTTACATGACACCTGCAACAACTGGAAAGACCACAGAAGTACCTCACCAAGAGGATCACTGGCCTCAAGCAGATGCCCTATGCAGCTCGACTGAAGAAACTCCAGCTGTACTCGGTTGCATACCGTCTACTCAGAGGTGATCTCTGCCTGACATACAAGGCCATGTCCAACCCAGAATTGATGGACATGCTCCACCTCAAGAAAACCATATCCCCTTGAGCCACACGTTCCAGGGATCTAAACCTCACCACAACAATAAATAGGACATGCTGAAGGGATAGATTCCTGTCCCAGAGACTTCCCATGCTCTGGAACAAGATTCCAATCTACATTAGGCAGAGCACCTCGCTAACCCTCTTCATAAAAAACCTTGACGAGTGGATGGGAAACAAAAAGTTTACCCCAGGGATCACTTCAATGGCTCTGCTGGACAGAGGCACAGGGAACTAATCTAAGGGGGGCGGCGAAAGCCAACACATTCTGGCTAGGCTTGTAAATGCCTTCGGGCAGATAGCCTAGTACCTACCTATGAACCTATGAACCTATATTACAAGAAAACAGTAGTCTCAAAAATAGTGTGGGAATTCTTGAATACACACATCTGTCAGGAAACAGTTTATCAGAGGATGGGAAAAGGTATTTAATATAATCTACAGCTTTTATAATAGTAAGGGAAGAAGGCAGTGCGTATGGGGCAAATGTATTGGCTCTCAATCTTTCTGAAATATAGCCTGCAGGACAGACAAATACTTGTCAAAATCATGTGTTTTTATATATAATGCATTGGCTAGGCATGCTACATCTTGTGTTAATTTCAAGAAGTTTAGATTTTCAGTTTTAGAAAAAGTTGATGAAGCACAGTTTACAGGGAATTTTAAAGTCAAATTAGAATGTAGAGAAGCATTATGGCAAATTTTGCTTAGAGCTGATGAGTCTCCTGGGCTAAATGATGTCATAAACATTAAATGTTTTCTACAAGCACAAAGACCATAAAAGTAGAAAAGTAAATTTTACATTAATGAATTAGGTAATTAGTTACATTCATAAGATTTTATGTTTTATGTTATGTGTACACATACATTTGTATTTTGTTACATTATTTTACTTTAAAATGAAAGTTTTAGTCTTTTTTATTGGATAACAGAGTCACATGGACATGTTGAATTACTATTTAAACATTCATTAGTTGTCTGATTGTCATTCTGAAGAAGTTCATGGTGAAATAAATTGAACGAAACGCGTAAAACTTTACTATTTGGCTCTGGCTTATTGTCACTCTTGCCTTATATCTGAATTTGTGTTTATTCAGTTTTTATATACATATATATATCTGTGTGTTGAAACACAACGGCGTCTGTCCAAAACTCTGAAACGCCTGTGCTCCGTAAATCACGATGTCACCAGTGCAGCAAAAACAAGCAGCCGCAATTATTCAAATGTAAAGTAAGAAAACTTTTATTACTCGAACAATGTTCTGAAGAAGCCTACGATTTGTAGGTGAAAGCGCTTAACCTTGTTCGAGTAATAAAAGTATTCTTGCTTTACATTTGAATAATTGTGGCTGCTTGTTTTTGCTGCACTGGTGACATCGTGATTTACGGAGCACAGGCGTTTCAGCGTTTTGGACAGACGCCGTTGTGTTTCAGGACTCAGTATTTACGCTATTATTTCATTCATATATCTGTGTGTGTGTGTGTGTGTGTGTGTGTATGTATGTATGTGTGTATGTGTGTGTGTGTGTGTGTGTGTGTGTATGTATGTATGTGTGTATGTGTGTATATATTCAGGCCAATAAAGCCAAACCCCACTAGCTGTGGACATCAGTCTGAATGTATCCATAAAGACTTGAAAAGTAAAAGGTCATGGGCATTCAGAAGTCATGTATCCGAAACACTTGATGCCCTTAAGGGGTCATTTTGCATATATCTCATGTACCTCCTTTACAGCAGGTTTAAGGAATCACACAGTGAAGACTCGAGCTTGGCGGTATTTTTATTGCAGTTTTTAAACGGTTTGTCTGTGTGCCATTTTTACCATATGGTTTGGGTATTAGTAGGGATAGTTTACAGGCACCTTAATGTTTATGGACCTCATCTGGGTTTAAAGACCGTGTGTTTCTAAAATATATATTAAAGAATCCTGATATGTTATGCAAATGAGGTCAATAAAAATACTAAAGTATACATATTCACAGTTAGTGGTGTTTGGCCTGAATGTATCCATAAAGTTTTAAAAAGTCATGAGCATTTAGAATACACGTACTTGAAACAACTGATGTTGTTAAGGTGTCACTTGCATATATCCCATGGGCCTCCATTTTAGGAAGTTTAAGGAAACACACAGTAAAAACTGCAGCTTGGCTGGGTTTTAATTTCAATTTTTACTGAATGTTTTAGTCTTTGGTTGGAATGCTTTCTTTAGGTTGTGGTATGCAGCTTCCATTAGCAGATGAGTTTAAATACCTCAAGGTATTCTTCATGGGAAGTGGCAAGTGCAAGCATGAAATGGACAAGTGGACAGTGGCTAGAGGATGCAGCCTAGGAGATAGCATACCATCTGAAGTGATACATCAGGGGCTATGTTCCTGGACAAAACTCCTGGTGTGCTGGTCAGTCTAGGTACCCATACTCTCCTATGGTCATCACAGAGTTATAGAATCAGAGAATGTACAAGACAAATGGGCCATGTGGTCATTTACACCTTGCCAGTACCCATCCGGAGGCCTTGCCTCCTTTTTCAAAGAGGGATAGGCTAGTCATACAAGGGCTGAGTTTATGAATACCAATCCAAGTGTCTAATTCCTTCTTAAAGGAATATATTGTGTTCCATTTCTTGATCTGGAGAAGAAATTTGTTCCAGAGAAGGGGTAATCATTACATGACAAGCCTGTGTCTCTCCACCATGGCTTTTTTTATTTGCAGAAGCAGATATATATCTCTAGTTCAGATTCAGAAGCCATCAATGGGGTCCTGTAACATGCAATGATCTGATAGCTGGTTTTAAAGTGAGTTAAACCTCAATAAGTTCAGTTTGTGGGTCTGTGGAAATCTACCTTTATGTAATGTGGCCTTTAACAAATGTGGATAATCCACCATAGTTCCCATCACATCTAATGGTGTGGTAGGCATAAAACCCAGGTATAGAAGGAGTGCTTTATGATTTTTTTACACCAGGTTTCAGTAGTAATGCATACACGATGTGGTCCAAATGTAGGAAGGTATCAAGGTCTGGCATTTGTTATTTAAACTCCTAGCATTGCGCAGCACCCCAGTGATATTGTCCAGTGCTTTGTTTGTTATGTTTTTAGGTTTGAAGATCTGTTAGATGGACTCTGCCTAAAAAGACACTTGGGGGCAGCAAAGGCTTTAGCCAATATCTGGAATCCTGGAATGAGAGGTGCAAGCCATACTTGGCAAAACAACATGGGCTGTGTAACTGTTCATCTCAAGCTGACACACATTAGATCCCCCTCAAATGGCACCCATTATGTGTCTTTCGGCTTTTCCTGGTTAGGGATCGCAACAGCGGAACTCTGGTCTGCTTAGGGGTCACAACAATGGAACTCCAGTCCACTAATGATTGGCAGTGGATTTTTTTATGGTGGTGAGTTGCCAGCCCAATGCCCAACATTCAAAGAAGGCACATCCATTCACGCACACACCTACCTGCATGTCTTTAACATCACTCGACCATGGGGAGGGCATGCAGACTCCACACAGAAAGTGCCCCAGCTGAGAATTGAATGTGATAACCTCTTGCTGTGAAGCACCAACACTAATCACTGCACCACCACGGCCTCATCTCAAATGAAATCAGTCATTTTTTCTTTGTACCTCAACATCATTCTTAGAGTATCAGTATCAAAGTCATTCCTGCATTTGAGACATGCATGGAGTCTGGAAATGTCTCTTTGTATATCCCTTAATGTTTCAGTAACACCCACATGAACTAGCACCATGTCACAGTCATACTTTTTTGCTTTGAGACTCTTGAGGAACCTTGAGACTTTGAAATCTTGGCACTTGAAAGACAACAAATTGTCACCCTGTTTTTGTCTAAGACTTGTCAGTAAGTCATAAAATGTGGGTACTGAATGAAAGGGCAAGATCGCAGGTGCTAGTGACATAAACAAACTTCCTTTACAGGAGCACCAAGCTTCTTCTCTGTGATAAGGTAAGGAGCTCAGTGATATAGGAAACACACAGCTGCTTCATCAGATTAAGAGGAGCCAACTGAGTAGGTTTGGCCATGTTATAAGGAAGTCCCCGGTGGCTCTCATTGGGGTTTTCCAATGCAGAGCTCATTGCAAGGAGGCCCTAGAACAGACCCAGGACACACTGGAGGGGTTGTATTTTTCAGCAGTTTGTTATAGCCTGGAAAGCCCTTGAGATGAATTTGGACCTGTGGCTAGGGAAAGGGAAGTTTGGTATGCCCTGCTCAGTCTGCTGCAGCCTGCAGCCATAACCATCACCAGAAAAAAAAGGAAGAAGTGCGCAAAGTGACATGTATATTATATAAGTACATGTTATCTTATTTACCCAAACCTCATGACATTGTAGCTTACCACCTAGACAGTTTGTAGTTCATTATTTTTGTCAAGTGTGCCACTAATAATTCTTGTATTAAATAAAGAAAACTGATCTACCAAAATGGTATGCAGTAGTAAAAACAGTAAGTACACATCTATTTCTGGCAATACTGCCAACATCCACAAAACTCAGTTAAAGCATAATAAGTATTATGCAAAAGCAAAATTAAAGAGAGGGGCAAAAACACAATAAAAGATGTTTCGTGTGAAGAGATAACCCTAGCCTCATCCTCAGAACTGAAGAAAATGCACAAGAACTGGAATCTTCACAGACAAGCACGACTTAAACAGCACCAAATGAGGGTGATTATTTTTCTTTTAGCAGAGCTACAGACCTTAACACAGTAGTCCAGTTTTTAAATATACTTTCTATTAGTACACTTCCTTAATTGTAATAATTTAACTTACTTGCACATCAGTTTGTATGCGGAATTTTCTTTAGAATAATATATAACAGTTAAGATGTATCATAGGTTTAAGAATTAAGGAATGATAATGATTTTTTTTTTTGTAATGGTATGCAGCATTTAAGAAATGGATTTGCGTTTGGCCATGTCCATACAAATATTCAGTTCTGAAAGAACATGAGTTAAAACAATGTTACACTAAATAATGCAGTTATTAAAAGCAACATACTACACATTTCATTTAAAAATGAAGAAAGGGTAGGGTGGAAAGACTAGCTGCTCCAGATAATTTTTTGGATAACAAACTTGTCGATATCTTGTAACCAAACTGTTTTTTTTTTTCTTTTAAAGGTACTAATGTGTCACTAGTTTGCTACATAATAACCCATTGTTACCTTAAAAAGTATGAGTTTACAAGTTGTCATTCAGTGACCATGACTGCGATTTCTCAGAAACAGTGGAAGTAAGATGCTAAATGGGTGTGTTACCCGGAGCTTTAAACTCTCCTGCTACCGCTCTAACAGCTTAAACTAGTAGCTACAGCTCTATTAACAGCTTAAACTAGTAGTACATTTCAAGAAGTAGTTTTGACATTCCACTGATTTATATTTGTCCTTTAGTCATTTTTTTACTTCAGGGCTCACTACAGTATAAACATTTAAATGCGGAATTAACAGCTGTTGGCTGGAAGTGGCTTTCTCTAACTGAGTTTCTCCTTTTCAAGTTGCAATCTGTTTTCAGGAATTCTGAAAATAGAAAACTATATTTAAGCAATAACCCACAGATGGGTGTGGGTAATGCTAGATTTACCCATGGTTGGTGTGGTTTGGTCATGAGGGCGAAGCTATTATACAACGACATTATTTAAGAAAAAAATACTTTTCTTAAATAATGTCATTGTATAATGACTCCATGCTACCCTTCTGCAGGTATCTTGGGGCATTTCTGATGTACTGCACATGCGTAAGGGTCGTGTTCCCAAGCTTACGCAGCATATCAGTGCTGTGCAGTGGTAGCAACGGAGAAAGGAAGATCTCCGTTGCTTTTTAAGTATCTCGCTATGTTAAACAAGTTTAACATAGCGAGATATCTTTAAAAAAAAAGCAACTGAGAAAGGAAGATCTCCTTTGCTTTTTTTAAGCAATCTCGCTATGTTAAACTCGTTTAACATAGTGAGATTAAAGCAATGGAGATCTTCCTTTCTCCGTTGCTACCTCTGGACAAGAAAAAAAAATCAGGGGCTATACTAACTGAAAAAGTCCGGTCGACTAGACCTTTTTCCTTTAGTATATTCTCAGATTTACAATGGGCACGCTGGTTGGGCTGTCCAATCAGAGTGCTCATTTTTGTATGTTTAGGGCCAGTCATTATATAATTTAATTTATTACCATTACCAATAAACTGTTTAACCTTTGTTACACATACAGAACCTAAATATGCACCCACCTACTTGACAATTCTACTTTGTTAGTCCTTATCAACTTAAACGATAGGGTTGATATTTAATTTTTATTTAGTTTCAAATGCAAAGTTAAAATAACTGCTAACATTAATAAATATTTCACATACTATCGAAATACTTATGCATTTTAAATTAAAAAAACATGAAAAATGAATGATAATACTAATATGTTTCAAATACTACCGAAACATTGTGTTTAAAAACTGAAGACAGCTTTTACACCAAGTGAAAGTGAGATAACAAAACAAAGAATGCAGTGAATTAGTTTTATAAAAGATACTGTTGCTTTAAGACAGATGTTACAAGCTGTTGCCAGGAGCTCAGCTGTAAAACTAGGTAAAAGGTTATGGACTAGACAGGGTCAATGAGTGCACTGCTGTAAGTGAGACAAAGGCAGGTTAGACACATTTGTCTGATGCAAGAAGGGCTGCTGGGGAACAGAACATTAATCTGTTACATTTTCAAGCAACTGTTATGAGGTCAAAGGGTTCACTGTGTGAATATATCTGTTAGAAACGTGGAACATTCACAAAGAAACAACAACTGAAGTAGCTGAAAAACACTGGAAGAAATATGAGCCACAAAGCATCATGGAAAATGATGTTTATATCACATGTGATCACCCATTACCAACAGTTTAAAAAATATAGTAATTCATGAAAAGACAAAAGTACCATTGATCATTGAAATTACTATACCCAGTGACTACAGTGTCTTATGTACAGAGAGACACAAAGTCATGAAATACCAGGATTTGCAGGCAGAAACGAGGGCAATGTGGAAGAAGGATACCCAGACAGTTCCAGTAGTAGCAGTAGTAGTAGTAGTAGTAGTAGCAACAGGTCTTATAAAAAGAATTTACAATCATACTTAGATATGTTACTGATACATGTAACTTCATACACATTGGAAATGGAGTCATTAGTGGAGACATTACGAGTGTTGCAAAGAGCACTTCTGGTTAACATCAAAGCTTGAAACAATACTTATTTCATGAACTTTTAATTATACTTTGATTTAGGAATAGGGTCTATTCCCGTCATGGTATTAGAAACCCATAAGACATGGAGAAATTAAAAACAACATGCTTACTATATTTGACCAACTGTATATATTTTTCTTTTTAATATATCCATATTTATAAAAGTGTATCACTGAAAACAAGACCAAAACATGAGGTAAAATGCCAGCTAAAGCACTGTTTACAATCTAATTTGGTTATGTCTTTCAGCAGCTCTTTCGGTTATTTTATACACAAATGCACATACGAATGCATGCATGCACACTCATACAGCTATTTCTGCATGTTTTCCATTAGATTCACAAAGGCGTGTTTCCCATCACCAAATGCTTTCAGCAGAAAGGTTTAAAGGAGCTCACTTTATATCGTAGCCTCTTTAAAATACTATAGTCATTTCATCATCATGAATAGCATCTACTTCATCCTAGAAAACTATGCTTATGGACCTAAATTAAGCTAAGGAATGCTACATCAGTGTCAGCTATAGGTCTAGTCCCATCTCTCATGCAGGTTGTCATGATTATAAAGAAGCTGGTTATCCCACCACTTTATATATTTTGGAGTTTCTGGATTGTGAACATGAAGTGACTTGGGCATCTCTATGAACACCTTCATACTTGGCTAAGCATGCAAATAAATTGAGAGGAACACAAAGAAATACAGACAAATACGGACAAAATACTTATGGTGGATTAAGTCTACCTAAGTGCTGCAGGTGGTTTCTGCGCAGCTGCCATTCCCAATCCTGCTCCATCCAATTTTCTATATGCTCTGTGTATCTCTGAATCCCCACAGCTGATCTACACTCTGCCACTTACCCCTCCCTCTGGCAATATGTTCTGGGACATCACCATTAACTAGGTAAAATAGTATTTCATCCTATTTTTTTAATTGCTCTCCCAGCTGCGCTCCATACCAATGTCACTTTTCCTTGCCCTTCTTCAGATTAATCTTGCCTATCTACCCTAGGAAAAACAATGCATCTATATAATATTACCTTTGGTATGTGCACATGCTAGATTTTCAGAATTTTTTGGCTTAAGTATCTGAGCTGTTAGTCCATGCTACAGGGTTTGAATCTTTCCACCAACACTTGCCTACTGTGTGGCACTGAGCAAGTCACTTAACCACGGAATGCTCCTGGCTCACCCTTTGAAATGGGCACTTGTGTTCAGTGGGCTTACCCAGTCAACAAAGCTAATGAAATAAAATACTACATACCACCATCCATTTAACCATTTTGGTAAAAATGTTTTGCATAGCTGTTTGTACAGTGTTCTTTCTCCTAAGTAGCTGTCAGAACTGAACATGATATGACCCCATCAGTGTTGTATACAATGGAATAAGGACTACCTTCATTACAGTCCTTCAGGTTGCATCCTATGAATCTGCTTGAGAGTAATTACCACCTGAAGTATTTTTCATTTTCTATTCTTTCTTAGGGAATTACTCTTATCATGACATTTTCTTAATTTTCCCCAGTTAAGCTGCATAATTCTGCACATTTTTTCCATTGAATTGTCTTCTACTTATTTGCCTACCCTTAAAACTACACCATACTTCACTGTAGACTAACCTTTCTGATTCTGACCACTGCATCGGTGCTGGCCTTGACAGTGAAGCACTTCAGTTTGCTCTCCACCAGTGTTGTGATATCTGTCAAAAAAATGACAAATGAGATTGATTCAAATATCAAACACTGAGGCATCTCATCAGTGACTGATTTTTCTACAGAGTTCTGCCTGAATGACATCCACAGTTTAGTTAATCTTGCTTTCCAGTCATCTCAATAATCTGGGCACAGTCCTGTACCCTTTTATTTTTCTCACAGCATCCTGTGAATCAGACATAGTGTCAAGGTTCTTCATAAATATAAGGCCTAGAGAATTTCCTTCGCTCACTACAGTGATGACTAAGTTATAAAATAGTTGTGATGCCACCTTAATAGCTCAGCATTCACTTGGGATCATACATATACCATACTATTTACATTATCTTTTGGTGACTTTACATTGCTGAAAGTGCTTCTCATCAGACTTGTTCAAGGAATGTTCGAGTCGGGGCTTCAGAGGGGGGTCAACTTGATGCCTTAGGTTGCTGTACTAGTACATTGGGTATAGTCTTGAACACTTGTTTTTTGGGAGATATCATTTTAGAGTTTACTCCCTGACCAGCATTGTCAAATTTCTAGCACTTTTCTGCTGGTTTTGATCTGCTTGATTCAAATGAGGTAGTCCATGCATTTACTGTGTTCAGTGCTAAATTATTAACTTGTACACCCCATGACTTCAGCTTAAATATCAAAAAGAAGTAAAACAGACACTGTTTGTTACATGCAGATTTTCTTAATTTATTATTAGAAGTATTTACATAGGTAAGATGTACAAAGGCTTAATTTGTTTGTGAGATGAATTACACTGACAGATGAAAAGGCTATCCATAAGTTAATGTCCTGAAATGTTAATGGTCTGGTCAACAAAAGAAACATTGATAGGGTTTTTAAATTAATTAAAACATTTTCTCCCACTTTCTTCTATTGCTGGAAACCACTTAATGGATATTTAGCACTTAGGCTTACTTAAAGCTTGGTACTTCAAATTTTTTCATCAACTTAACAAGGTAGATCTAGAGGTGTTATCACTTTAAATAGAGATTCAGATTTCAGATATGTTGAATAATTTAGAGGGTAGGTTCTCTTCACTGACTTCACAGCTCTGCTTTTAACACAGTCATCCCACTTCATCTGGTAATGAAGCTACTCCAACTGGGATTCAACACTCCACTTTGTAACTGGGTTCTTGACTTTCTCACAGACAGACCTCAGAAAGTGTGCATTGGAAATAACTCCTCAGATAGCATCACTCTTAACACTGGAGTTCCACAAGGATGTATACTAAGTCCCTTGCTGTTCACCCTGTTAACACATAATTGTACAGCCAGGTACAATACAAATCACATCATCAAATTTGCTGATGACACAAGACTGGTGGGCCTCATCAGTAAAGACAATGAAAGAGCATATAGAGATGAGGTGGAACTCATTACATGGTGTGGAAACAACAACTTAGCACTAAATGTGAACAAGACAAAAGAGATAATTGTAGACTACAGGAAAAATTGCAAATAACATTCTCCCCTCACCATCAATGGGGAAACAATTGGAAGAGTGAGAAGCACGAAGATTCTGGGAGTGCACATCGATGAGGACTTGTCTTGGAACACAAATACAAATGCCATGGTCAAGAAAGCGCACCAGCGGATGCACTTTTTAAAAAGGCTGAGGACAGCAAATCTCCCATCGGCAGTTCTCACTACCTTCTATAGAGGTACAATAGAAAGCATCCTGATGAACAACCTTGTAGTATGGTATGCAAGCTGGTCTACCTCTGAGCACAAATCCTTCCAGAGAGTGGTGAAGACAGCTGAGAGGATCATTAAGATGACCTTACCACCTATCCGTGACTTGTACTTATCCAGATGTCTCAGCAGGTCAAGAGGAATAATTAAAGACTGCACTCACCCTGCTTACAGACTGTTCCTGTATCTATCATCCGGAAAGCACTTCCGAAGCATACGTTGCAGAACTACGAGATTCAGGAACAGCTTTTTCTCTAATGTTATCAGGCTGCTGAACTCTAACCACTACACTCCATGATGTCAACTGGGTCAGTAGAAACTGTTTCAATTTGTGCAAGAACCTGGTTGCCAGTCTCACCTAATACTTAGTGCAATATTCACCATGACTGTAACTTATAGGCCATCTAGGGTAGTCGCAATGCAGTAAAATAGCTCTTCTTTCAGTGCAATACATGCAAATTCATAAATTAACCATAGTGCAATACTCTAAGGTCCATAGTGCAATACTCTAATGTTCACAGTGCAATACTCAATACTCAATGTCTCTTTATGTGCAAGGATCAATGCAATGTCTTAACCAAGTATCTGTGCAATACTAAAGTCTCATGCAAGTAAGTGTTCAGTTCAAAAAGTGTTAAAATGTGTTTCTAATTATGTGCAATATTAGTCTGTCTACCTGCGTGTCTGTGATGTAACAGCCAGGTGTTACATGTGTAAATGTCTGTGAAAATAGTCTATATGTTGTCTGCACATTGAGTCTGGAGATACGGAATTTCGTTCAGTTTTTGCAGTTTTGTGATTTCTGAATGACAATAAAGTTTACTTTGACTTTGACTTTAATTCTGAAGGGATTACAAAGTGAAGCTAGTACTAATAAACTGATACCTGTTTGCCACCAGGGATGGCTGTCAACCTGTTTATGGAGATGGTGACAGACTAGATAGATTTTAATTAAGGACTGGTGATCAGGGAGGGATCTAAACACTAAGCTCACTTTATATGAAACTAGTCTGGGCCCACACAATACTTGGGTGCCTTCCTCCCCCCAGATTGCTTGGTAAACAAGTACTTAACCATGTTTGGGTTAATAGATGCTCACTGGTACCTCAATGAAGATGTTCCAGACTTTACTTGTTTTTCTTCATGACATAAAATATAGTCTAGGACTGATAATAGCTCTCAGCCAATCAGGGACAAATCTCAACAAAATAAGGGACAAATAAAAAAAATAATCAGGGACACTTTTAAATATTAACGCTATTAATTTGAGACATTGACAGAATAATGGCATCTGAATGTGTATACATTTTCTGAAGTAAAAGAAATATATAACCCTATTTATTGTTATGATGCCCCTGCACTGGCCCAGTAATCATGTAGCCTCAATCATCACCACTACCATCAGTGAGGGACATGCCCATTGGGAGGATGACAAGTGTACACACAGTAAAGTACAATTTCCCTTAAGAGTACACAAAGATCACAGTCAATCTGGGGTTGGTTTCTCTCTCTTTATCTAGATCCCCAGTAGGATTCCCCACTGGCACAGCTATAGAGTTAAAATCTCAGCTGAGTGGTCGACCCAAAACCTACAGCACCCTCTCTGTCCAACCACTGCTTCGTGTCCCTATACAAGTAGCTCACACACACACACACACACACACACACACACACACACACACACACACACACACACACACACACACACACACACACACTTTGAGATTTGATTTATATATAAACACACATAAACTCCTGGGGAAGGCTGGCACAGGTTCACTAGCTATGCCGCTAGTACCACCTGCCACAAACCACTCTTATCAGCTACTATAAGGCCCTTCCCAAAGGGTGACCAATTCTACTGTGTAATGTTACTATTATCCAAATGGTAAGTGTGTCTAAGACTTTTAAGGCTATTTAAGAGTGGCCTATACAGTGTCACCAAATACATATGCAAGTACCCTAAGAGCTTAAATATCTCTAAACAAACCAGCCACAATTAAAAGGTTTAAATATATTTAATATTAAATAATAAAAGAACAAGACAATATTCAATCACTCAATATAGTGTAAACAGAGTTCAGAATCATAGGAAATATTTTAAAGCAACATTACAGGAAAATCTCACATAAATAAAGAAAACATCTAAAATAATCTTACTAGGTTCTTATCTGTCTCTAAGAGAAATCACTGTAATCTAAGTCTTACTTACAGAGCCAGGCAAGTGCTGATGAGAGGATGTTGTCAGATCCAAAGACAAATACAAAATGCACAGACTCACTCTCTGAGATAGTTCTTAAGTTATCAAACATTTCTGCTGGGTTATCTCAGATTACATCATTCTTTGTCACCTCTGTGTCAAAACTACGTATTTTTCAGAAGTTTGCCTGGAACTGGAAGTTGTAAAACAGTTAAACAATTTTACCTTTGAAACCTGTAATTATTTCTGTTTCCAGACAATAGAAAGAATTTTTAGCTGCAAACATTCTGTCTCCTAGCTGAGATAAACACCATTGTAAACAATTCACTTATTTTCTTAAAGTTTGCAAGTTAACGCTGTTCTTTTCCAGTAGGGTACACTGTGGTTACATTCTTGAAGATCAGCACATACCATGCAGTTTAACACACACTTCTGCACCAGCAGTTTAATACACACATAACATGTAGTTCTCTTACATTTGTAAGACAAGCCTATGGATCTTATTAATATTCACAAATGACATAGAATTATTTACAAAATTTTAGCTAGCTGGGCTGGCAGCTTTCACAATACCCCCCCCCCCAAAAAAAAAAAAAACTCAAGCTAGTTTTCAAGTGACCCTTCAGAAATGTTACTTGAGAGGGTTGAGCCTATCTGGGAATACCTTACCCCATTCCCTGTCTTGAGAGCCCATCTGGGTTGGCATTGTTAACCCCACTGTGGTGTTACATTGTCATATCATATGCTTGCAATCCTAGACTCCACCTTAGTAAACTGCCATTTTGCTGGCTGGCTCAATGTAGCCATGTTAGGGGATTGTGGTCTGCAACTACAGTGAATTTTCTTCCATATAGATAAGGCTGAAGTTTCTGCAGTGCCCACACTATGGCTAGACATTCCTTTTCTACAGCTGCATAGCACTTCTCCCTGGGTTGGAGCCTATAATGGAGGTAAACTACTGGGTGATTTTCTCCCCCTGAAGAAATCTGGCTAAGTACAGCCCCCATCCCATGGTTCAAAGCTTCCATCTGCACAACAAATTCTTTGCTGTAATCTGGATTGATGAACACGGGGGTCCTTCAAAGCTCATTTAAGTTTCTAGAATGCCTGCTCACATGCTGGGGTCCACACTACCTTATCTGGCCTGTTTTTCCTTGTCAGGTCTATGAGGGAAGCAGTTATGGTACTATAACTGGGGACAAACATTCTATAGTACCCTGCTGTCCCTAAAAATGCCGTCACCTGCTTTTTGGTAACAGGTGCAGGCCATGCCTGAATGGCTTCCACTTTGGCCGGTTCTGGCCTGATCTTACCACTCCCCACTCTATGTCCCAGGTAGGAGACCTCTGCCATACCCACCTAACATTTGCTGGGCTTAATGGTCAACCCTGCCCTCTGTAGTCTGCCCAGCATCCCCCTGGCATGTTGAAGGTGCTCTTGCCAGGAATGGCTGTAGATGGCAATATCATCTAGGTAAGCAAGGGCAAAATCTCCTGCTCCTGTTAGGATACAATATACCAGCCTCTGGAAAGTCGCTGGGGCATTTTTCATCCCAAAGGGCATTTTGTGAACTCATACAAGCAAAAGGAGTCACAAAAGCTGACCTCTCTCTAGGACTAGGAGTCAAGGGCACCTGCCAGTAACCCTTGGTAAGATCAATGGTGGTAAGATACTTAGCCCCACCCAGCTGCTCTAGGGCTTCATCTGTCCTAGACATGGGGTAAGCATCTGACTCTGTGTGACTATTTAATTTCCTGTAGTCCACACAGAACCTGGTGCTGCCATCCTTCTTTGGTACCAGCACTACTGGGGAGGCCCAGGGACTGCTGGACTCCTGAATTGCACCTAGTTCCAACATTTCCTGTATCTCCTCCCTCAGAGATACATTTCCTGTATCTCCTCCCTCAGAGTGAGTTTGACTCTCTCAGGCACTCTATAAGGGGCTTGCTTAATAGGCCTTTGGGGTCCTTATCCACATGGTGCTGCACCAGGTGGGTGCACCCTGGTTTCCTAGTGAACATGTCCCCAAACTCCTGTAACACTGCTTGGATTTCTCATACCTGGGTAGGAGATAACTGCTGGGACATTGCTACCCCTTCCAGTGAGGTGTCAGTCTGAGCCTCACTGAGGAAATCAGTCACCAGATACCCCTCAGACTCTTCCTGCAATTCACTGCAAATACTCAGCACAAGAGCCTCCCTATCATGGCATGGTTTCATCATGTGAACATGGTACAATTTGTGCCCCTGTCTTCTGCCTAGCAGTTCTACCATGTAGTTAACATCACTGACCTTCCTTACACCTTGTAGGGTCCCCCCCAGGCTGCCTGAAGCTTGTTGTTTCTTACAGGAATGAGAACCATTACCTGCTGCTCTCTAGCGCAAGCATTTCTGCCATACCAGACCTTTTACAGATGTTGGGCTTATGTCAGGTTCTTGTGGGCCAAGCCCATGAGTTCTCTAAGCCTTGTCTTGAGGTTTAGGACATATGCCACAACAGACTCCTTGTGGGATTCACACTCACCCTCCCACTCATCTCAAATTAAATCAAGAGGTCCCCTCACCCTATGCCCATACAACAACTCAAAGGCTGAAAAACCTGTGGATTCCTGGGGCACCTCTCTGTAAGCAAACAGATGGGGGAAATATTCATCCCAGTCCCTCTTAAACTGGTCTGTAAATGCCTGTAGCATGGTCTTGAATGTAGAGTAGTTTAACCCCTCAATAAGACCATTAGTCTGGGGATGGTAGGGGGTGGTCTTCAGGTGCTTCACCCCAAAGTAATTCCACAGACAAGTCAGCAGGTCTGACATGAAATTGGCACATCTGTCAGTCAGTATCTCTTTTGGGAAGCCTACCATGCTGAAAATCTCTAACAAACCATTTTCCTCCTTTTCTGCTTCAATGGAGGACAGAGCCACTGCCTCGGGGTATCTGGTAGCATAATCTACTATCATTAGGATATACTTCTTCCCTGTGGAACTTGGCATATTCAGAGTGCCCACAATATACATAGGCTACCCTCTGAAATGGCTCCTCAATCACAGGCAAAGGCATCAAAGGAGCTTTCACCTTGTCTCCTGCCTTGCCTACCTTTTGGCACTGCTCACAGGTCCTACAGTACCCTATTATATCTCTGGAAGTCCCAGGCCAAGAGAAGTTCTGCATAATATGTCTCTTTGTATGTTTTATGCCCATATGACCTGCAAATGGAATATCATGGACTATTGCTAGAAGTGCCAGATGGCAGGCTCAAGGCACTACCAACTGCTGTATTCTCTCACCCTCTAGCCTCCCCTCAGGGGTCCACTCTCTATACAGTAATCCTTTGTCCCAGTATACAAATTCTCCCTTCCCTTGAGAACCAGGTACCTCACTAGCTAACTCCCTCAGGCCTTGTAATGTAGGGTCTGAGAGCTGAGCCTGTCTCAACTCTATCTTTGTAACCCTTCCCAGCTCCCCTTCCACAGGAAGTCTGGTATCCTCTGACAGCAGTACCTCACTGCCTGCCTGGGTACTACTACTCACCTCTGCCCTTCCATTCACTCTGTCCAAGGGAACATCAGTACCCACAAGCAGCTGTGACTCACCTTCAGTCTCACTGCTACAGGGTAGCTCCCTCCCTGAAGTAACCACCTCACCAGTCCTGGCTGTAAATGTATGGTCTGTCTGGGTCTCCCCCAGTATACCAGACCCACATGCTTATCTCCAAGCCTGACCAGATGTAACTGCATGAACACATGGTACAGCATTATCAAAATCATTCCCTATCAGGAGATCTGCAGGGTGGTAGTTTGGTACCCTTGTTGTCTCAAGACAATCTACTGTTGCCATTTTGTAATTCCCACTTACTGGCTCTCCCACCTTTTGTTCCCCACCTTGCCTCCTTTGGCATCTATATGCTACATGGCCCCACTGGTTGCATTTAAAACATTTAACCTTAGGTCCTGGATGTGTACCTGGACTAGTGGCTTCCCCTACTACTGGCAGATTCTGTTGAGGCAGTCTGGGCTGCCCACCATGGGTTTCCTTAGGCCCATGAGCAGCGCTGGGTATCTCTTTCCTGTGCAGGGATGCCCTGCCTGCTAGGTATAGGTCTCCCTTCTTCCCCAACTCATCTACAGTAAGGCATTGTCTATCAGCTAACTAGATTCTCATGTCTTCAGGCAAAGTGCTAAGGGCTTGTTCCCTCACCAAAAGGTCTGCCAGCCCTTCAAATGTGCTGACCTGACATCTACTCACCCACCTGTGAAAATAAGTGCTTAGTTCAGCAACATATTTGCATACACTTTCATCTGCCTTGCGTCTATGCTCACAAAACTTTTTCCTAAAAGCTTCAGGTGTTAACTTAAAACATTCTGACAAACAGTTTCTTTACAACATTATAATTTAAGTAGTCATTATTAGACAGTTTGGAAAGATAAGTTACAGCTTTACCATGGAGTAAGTGGGTCAGGAACTGTACCCAGAGCCATTGGTCAACATCATACTGTTTACATACCCTCTCAAACATGTGAATGAAACTATCAAAATTATCCCCCTCTGTAAATTGTGGAAGGAATTTATTAACCTTTGTTGTTTCTGGGGTTGAGTTACTCCCTTCCCATTAACTCCATGACTCTGGCAAAGGGTCAGCATCTCCTTTTCATGTTGACTCTGCCTCTGTTTCTCCTCAGCTTCCAGGCATAGCAATTTCTCATTTTCCTCAGTCTCTAGATGCCTCAGTCTTTCTGCTGCTTCTATTTCCAAATGCTTGGCCTCTAGCTCAAATCTCTTTAACTCTAGATGGATTTTTAAGTCTTCTGTGGAAAGGTTGAACTGTCCATTCTCTGAGAGTTGTACATCCCCATGGCCTGTCTGACTGTCCTCCTGGTTGCTATTCTCTGATGCAGCTGTGACTAAAGCTGCAATCATGTCTGCCTTAGTCAAGTTGACATGCACCAGTCCTTTAACCTGGCATATCTGAGCTAACTGGTGCCTTGTCAGCTTGCCATACTCCTCTGCTGACATGCTTGCCTACTCTCCCTGACTAAGCTAACAAATAAAAATAAAACAATTGTGATACGAACTCTGAATGTTCACTGCAAGGCTGATTAAGAGTACAAGCACTGTCAGTGATCACTGTACACAAGCTACAGGAATTCAATATCCACCCACCCAG
Source organism: Protopterus annectens (assembly GCF_019279795.1). Classification (NCBI taxonomy): domain Eukaryota; kingdom Metazoa; phylum Chordata; order Ceratodontiformes; family Protopteridae; genus Protopterus; species Protopterus annectens. The sequence continues at coordinate 1,304,520,975 of NC_056745.1, read as the reverse complement.
TTACTGTTATGTTCTTAAACACCACTATCTTTCTATTTGCCTGCCCCTTATGTTAATTTGATCATACATCTCATTTCCTCTCTGCTTTTACTGGCTTATGTGAGTAAGTGCAAAATTATCATTTTGTGAAATCACTCCCCTTCAACTTTAAATTTATTGGCCATCCTACTGTATTCCATAGTACCAGAATACAAAAGTGACCGCCCCCTTTCAATCTATCTTGCTGTTTTAAAAATAGTGACTCTCCTCTAAAACTTAATTTTTTAAACAGGTAAAACTTAAGTTACCTACCTTCACATCTAACTCCTCTAGTGCACACTGCAGTGTTTAGGATAAACCAATGTTAAGTTGTCAATCTCGCCTTCATTCTTGCTGGATGGGTTCGGAGCCGATCCTCGGCTCCGACTCGGCACTTGCTTTAGCTCGAGAACTCCTTTTACCAGCTCGAGGCAACCCTATATCCCATGATGCAAGGCGGAACTACCTCAGATCTCGTTTGCCGCTTAGCGAAAGAGGTCTCCTTTGCCAGCTGAGGTAAGTTTTTCTTAGTCGAATAAGAAAAAGTGTAGTTAGGGGTTTATTTTTCCCTGTTAGTGTTAGTGTAGTCTGTAATTAGTTACAGCCCACCCTATTCCCTATTTTTCAACCTTTTTATAAACTTTTATAAGTTTTAATTTTAAGTAGTTTAGTCAGGCCTAGTTCCCCTTGGTTATCCCTTCCTGTGTGTTTGTGTAAGGGATTAATTTGTGTGTTTGTGGGGACTGTTTGTGTTCTATCCTCCTAAGGATGTCAAAAGAAGGCAAGGTCTCAGGCTTCAAGAAGTGTGACCAGTGCTGTCAGAAAATGTCTCTGACAGACGGTCACACTTCTTGTGTTTATTGCCTTTTGCACCTGCAGGACTCCTGTGCTTTGTGTCATGCTTTTAGCCAGAGAGTCCTGCAGGAAAGGAGGAATAAACTCATCCTCCGAGGTTTACTTAAACCTGAAGGTTCTCCTCCTAAACCAGGGTCAGGAAAACCTCATAAGCCACCGAAGGCTCAGGCTACAGTGTCCAAGCCTCCTCCGGTGGCTCCGGCTCCGTCAGAACCGATATCGGCTCCGGCTGGAGTCGATACTTCTTCGACTCAAGTAGTGGGTTCGGTGCCGGCTGGCTCCGATACCCTGACTGCTGTGGCTTTGTCGGCTCCGGCTGGAGCCGACACTTTATCCAGCGGGCGAAATCCTCGGCTCCATCTGGGGTTCAAGGGACTTCGGCTCCGATGGCTTCACCCGTAAGAGATCCCGGTCCCCTCTATTTTGAGTATTCACTGCCCGGGATCTCCTCTTTTGTCGGAGCGGAGCCATCGGAGCCGATCTTCGAGATCTTCCAGGCTGTCTGACCACGACTTGGAGAGGGTGGTAAGCAGGCTGTTGAAGTCTCAGGCACTGGCCCAAATGCTCCATAGCTCGTCTCAACAGACTTCGGCTATAGCCCCAATTCTTGAACTTCCTCCTCCGACTCCACACCAGAGTTCAGAGCCAGAGCTTCTTGGGACAGCGACTGTTTCGATGCCGGAGCCGATACATCCTTCAGCTCCGTCGTCCTCGGCTCTGATCTCCTCCTTGAGACCTTCCTTGGAGGGATCCGGTCGTCGGGTTTCCACTGTCGGCTCCGAGGGGGCTAGTGGCATCTGACCCTTGTCCGACCCCGCTCTCCCTCTCGGGGCCTCGGCTTTGGTAAGCTCGGCACCGACCATCGGCCTCGGAGCCTTCTCTCTCTTTGGAGCCGACCATTCCTGTCTCTTCGGAGCGGGTATGTTCCGGCCTCCCGGGGAGAGGAGCCTTTGAGGTGATGAGGAGTGTCCTGGCCTCTGAGCCCGGTCAACGGTCCATCCCTCTAGCTCCTCCCTCATCAGTGCCTGCAGATGCCTCTTGCCAGCCTCTTGCTCTCAGGCCCAGGGATCCATCGCCCCAGGTTTCCCCACTGGGAATTTCCTCCTCTTCCGAGGTTTCTCCTGACCCTGCAGGGGAACCCCTCGGAAGAGGACGTAAGAGGAAACACACAGACTCTCCTGAGTCTACTACATCTGATACCGACTTAGATGAGTCAGAGGGTTCCCCACGGTCCCCTCTGAGGATGTCTCCTTTTCAGACATCCTTGAGCTCCTCAAACAGAGGGGGAATTGGCCCTCCATTGACCCCTCCGAGGATGAGTCGGTATACCTGGAGGCTTTTGGATCCCGACCCTCCACCTCCTGGGTGTCTCCGCCTTTCAACCCACTTATGCAGGTAGTGGCTCGGAAGGCGTGGGCGGCTCCAGATTCTGTGGAACCTGTCCCCAGAAGACCATCCAAGTTCATTACGGCCCCGTTGGATAAACAGTTCCTTTCCAAAGGTGTCTCTGTGGATGCTATGGTGGTGGCGGCGGCCACTAAGAAGGAACTGGCGGATCCTTCAGTACCTGTCCATCCTCCTAACAAGGATTCTAGGACCATGGACAGGTATGGAAAGCGGATGTTTTCTTCAGCGACCTTTGCTATGCTCGCTGAATTACCTTTGTCACTTCACCAGGCTTCAACGAGATATTCTCAAGGAACTGGGTGAAGTAGTCCAGGATCCTTCTGCTGCTGGGGCTCAGGAAAAGATTGCCTCACAGCTTGCTATCCTGAATTCCATATCTAACTCCTCCATGCGGCTCATATCTTATGCGGCCGATGGAGCGCAGGGCCGCAGGCACAGGAGTTGCTCTTAGACGCCAAGCCTGGATGCGGCTGTGTAATTTTGCGGACCCCTTTAAGGCGTCCTTCACTAATACCCCCTTTGATGGTTCGGCTTTGTTCGGACCTCAAGTGAAGGATACCTTGACCAGGTGTGAGCAGGACGGTAAAACTCTTTCTGCCGTTGGAGTCCAATTTTCCGCTCCTTCTAGACCATATCCCAAGGGTCAGAAAGGGGGGAAGATGTGGTTCCGTAAAGCCCAAGGAGCTACACGGACACACGTGGTCAGTTTACCCCCAGAGGCAGAGGGGGTAACAATAATAGACGCCACCCTAGAGGCAGGGGGGGTCCTCAGAACCAGGGCAACAGGGAGTCTCTTCCTTAGAAGCCTTTTCAGCATCCCTGAGGTGTTGCCCGACTGTCCACCCTTGGAGGCAGTCGGGAAGGATTTCACTGTACCCAGTAGCCTGGCAATCCCTATCCCAAGAGAAGTGGGTACAGTCGATTATATCCGAGGGTTACAAGATCCCCTTCGAAGGTTTCCCGACCTCCACAATCCCTTCCAGACATCTCACCCGGTCAAAGGGATTTGGCAAAACAGGAGGTTTCAAAACTCCTAGAAAAAGAGCCGTCCAGACAGTACCGCAGACCAAGTAGGATCCGCGTCTACTCAAGATTCTTTTGGTCCCCAAAAGGACGGGAGATTGGAGACCAATATTAGACCTGAGAAATCTGAACAGATTTGTCAAAAGGCAAGATTCGGATGGTCACGCTTCAGTCCATTCTGCCTTTTCTGGGCAAGGACAACTGGATGTGCTCTATAGACCTTCAGGATGCGTACTATCACATAAAGATTCACAGGCGCTCCAGGAGGTTTCTCCGCCGCTAGGGACCAGTCATTACCAATTCAGAGCCCTGCCCTTTGCCCTCACTTCAGCCCCCAGAGTGTTTACCAAATGCATGGCAGTGGTCACAGCTCACCTGAGACGTCTAGGATTCCAGGTGTTTCCTTATTTGGACGACTGGCTCCTCTCCGCCACCACCAAGTGTCAGCTTCTTCAGTCCAGAGACTACACCCTTCAGCTTTGCAAGAATCTGGGAATTTCAGTAAATTTCGTAAAATCTTCTCTGCTGCCTTGCCAATCTATCACCTTTATAGGCGCAGAGTTAAATACCGTCAAAATGTTAGCCAGATCAAATAATTCTGGACATCCAAAAATTTGTTCGGCTTCTGTTACAAAGCAACAAGATCAAAGCCAGGTTTGTCCTGAAAGTTCTAGGCCTAATGGCTGCGGCCATTGTTCTTTTACCACTGGCTCGCTTTCACATGCGTCTCCTGCAGTGGATGCTATTCACGCAGTGGTCGTATCACAATCTTCCGATGAGACACGAAATCTTAGTAACACAGTCGTGCAGGGCTCATCTGGACTGGTGGATATCTTCCCCTCTTCTTCATCAGGGCCGACCCTTTGTTCCCCCTCCTCCAGTTGCCACAGTCACCACGGACGCCTCTCTGATCGGGTGGGGGGGGGCATTATCAGGGCAGGATGGTCCACGGGACGTGGCAACCCATAGAATACCATCTGCACATAAATGTCCTGGAGATGACAGCAGTGCTTTTAACGTTGCAAGCCCTCGACGACTTTCTTCCCACGGGGACTATTGCAGTACAGACGGACAACATGTCCGTGGTCTGGTACATCAACAAACAGGGCGGAACCAGGTCCTATCCCTTATGTCGAGAAGCTCTCAGACTTTGGCAATGGGCGATCTCTTCTCAGCGGTTTCTGATAGCAATGCACATCCCCGGCAGGTCCAACCTATTGGCGGACAGGCTAAGCAGATCTATTCTGATGCCTCACGAGTGGTCTCTCAATCAATCTGTAGTGGATCAGATTTTTCTGAAGTGGGGCACTCCTTGTTGCGATCTTTTCGCTACCCCTCAAAACAACAAGTGCCCAGACTATTTCACTCTATTTCCTCTTCCAGGCCAACCCCTGAGAGACTCTCTAACCCAGGATTGGCCTCGGGGACTTCTTTATGCTTTCCCCCCCTTTCCATTGATTCCACAAGTCATTCAGAAAGCCACCGTTTTGAGAGCCAAATTGATCCTCATTGCTCCTTTTTGGCCTCGACAGATTTGGTTTCCGTCTCTGCATCGTCACCTTCTGGTGCAGCCCTGGCATCTGGACCCAGTTCCGGATCTTTTGATCCACCAGTCGGGTCAGCAGCACCGGGCCATTCATTCTCTCAACCTCACTGCTTGGTTGCTCCACTTCCTTCCCTAGCCAGGCTACCAATGATTTCTGACTCAGTCAGAGACATTTTAGTGTCTTCTTTGAAGTCGTCCACTAGGACTATTTATGCTAGCAAGTGGCGGTTTTCGATGTGGGCAAACTCCAGAAATATTGATCCTTTTACTGCTCCCGTACATTCTGTTTTAGATTTCCTAGCGGAGGTTTTTCATTCGGGATCCTCGTCATCTACAGTCAAAGTACAACTGGCTGCCATTTCCAAGTATCATGTTGGCTTGCATGACAATAACATCATGTCTCATAGATTATGCAAGGCCTTTTTGAGAGGAGTTTTTCTCCTAAAGCCACCTATAACGCATCCTCCTCTGCAATGGGATCTAAACTTAATGTTAGCATCCTTGATACTACCTCCTTTCGAACCGTCTGCTTCATGTTCTTTGAAGTTATTGACGTGGAAAACTATATTTTTACTGGCTGTCACTTCTACAAGAAGGGTTTCCGAGATTCAGGCTCTCTGTATTCGTTCTCCTTATTTGGTTTTTCATAAGGACAGGGTATCGTTAAGAACTAACCCTTCCTTTCTCCCCAAGGTTGTATCTCAAACCAATATTAACCAATCTATAGATTTACCAGTCTTTTTCCCTAACTATTCTGACAGAGCTGAACAGAAATTGCATTTTTTGGATGTCCATCGTCAGCTCAGGTACTACTTGCATAGGACTAAACAAATTAGAAAATCGGACCAATTGTTTGTCTCTTATGCAGAAAACAGGTTAGGTCTTCCAGTTTCTAAAGTGACCTTATCCAGATGGTTGACTTCCACCATTTCCTATGTGTACTCTCTCAGAGGCAAACAACTACCTTCTAAGCCAAAAGCACACTCGACCAGGAGTCTATCCACTTCTGCAGCTTTTCAGGATAGACTTCCCATTGATACTATTTGTGCAGCAGCTACTTGGGCCACGCCTCATACCTTTGTTTCTCATTACAAGTTGGATTTGGCCTCCAGAGATAGGGCCAGTTTTGGTTCCACAGTTCTCAAGAGTCTGTTCCATTGAGCCACCCGGGATGCAGGTGCTAGGGACGTGGTCCCATCCAGCAAGAATGAAGGCGAGATTGACAACTTAACATTTAGAAGTTATGTACCTACCATAACGTTCCATGTTAGTTGTCTTCTCTCGCGTTCTTTCTTGCGTCCCTCCCTCCTTCCCCCTGGCCTGGACAGATCTTGAAGAGTTCCTATTAGTTTGTTTCCTCTGGATCTTTGTTATGAGGACTTCTTTTAGGAAACTTTGTTCCTAATTTGGTTAGGATAACCTTTAGCAGGGTAAGTTAGCTGCCAAACGAGATCTGAGGTAGTTCCGCCTTGCATCATGGGATATAGGGTTGCCTCGAGCTGGTAAAACGAGTTCTCGAGCTAAAGCAAGTGCCGAGTCGGAGCCGAGGATCGGCTCCGAACCCATCCAGCAAGAAAGAAGGAGAGAAGACAACTAACATGGAACGTTATGGTAGGTACATAACTTCTAATTTTTTTTTATCTTACCTTTAAGCATCCCTGTGACTAGCACTTGCTCTAAAACCTGCTGGAAAGCACTAGGAAACCTTAAACTGATAAAAGCACTCAACTCTCCTTGTTAATAAGGATAAATTAATCATAGACACTAAACAGCCTATAATTGCAAAGTACATTGCTAAGGTAAGGGAAAACAGCTCTTGTACTTAAAAAAAAAAAAAAAGGCACCAAGCCAGGCATGTCCAAGGGTCAGCTTCCGGTGATTTCTCCTGTCCACCTGGTGAATCTGGGCATACTGGGGCAATGGAGCAATTGCCTGATGTACACAGACAACCCTCTCCTCCTACCACCCAACACTACAACCTGCAAGAGATGCACTTACATAGCCAAACTGGAAGCAAAGCTCTCTCCACCCAAGATTGTGCTAGACAGTCAAGAGGAGAAGGTTAACACCCGCACTACACCTCAAGCAACACATAGCCCTTCTAAGCCCACACCAACACCCTCACATAGCAACACTAAACCCTCATATGTGCAGGCCCTTAACAGTAACCTGCCCAAGCAACAAGGACCTCCAAAGCTGAAATGCAAACAAACACTAATCACATAGTTCACAACACCAGTGTGCCACCCAACAACAGCCCCTAAGGCAAGACAACGTACCCAACACTTTAGTCATAGGTGACTTTATAGTCAGGCACACTGATGTCCCACTCACCAGGCTGAACAAGGAGAAAATTACAGTCAGCTGCCTGTCGGGTGCCAGGATCCGCCACATAACACATGCACTCAAGTCACTCCACAACAAGTACAAATATGACTCTGTCATTGTCCATGTTAGAGTGAATGACTTGAGACGTACCTCCCTGACTACATGAAAAGAAACATGGAAGAGCTCTTGGATCATGTGGCCCAGGCAGGTATGACCCTGGCCCTGAGTAGCATCCTGCCTTCACCCAGAATGATACCACAGTATAAGGACAAAATGACTGACTTCAACAATTGCCTAAGCTTCTGTTGTCATTCAAAGGGTATCCAGTATCTGTCTGCCTGGGATGACATGATCGACAGACCACGATACTTTGCCAGAGATGGTCTGCGCCTGTCGCCCCTGGGATTCAGGTTACTGGCTAAGGCTCTTGCCACTCCTATAGTGCCTTTTTCAGGCAAAGTTCAAAGGAGAAAACCACCACCATAACAGGTACAAGCATGCAAAATCTGAAGATAATGCTACTCAATGCTAGAAGTCTAAACCTCAAAATGCACTCTCTCGAGGCATTCCTAAAAATGGAGAACATCGATATCTGTGCAGTAACTGAGACGTGGTTCAGGGCTCCAGACTGCACCCCTGCAATACCAGGCTACATCTTTTACCACACTTTTCGGCCACCAGGACCGAAACACTAAAGGTGGCCACCAGGCTAGTTGCCCAACACAATGCGTCTGAAATTCTCCAGGTGCAACTAACACTGGGGAAGACTGCAATCCAAATTATAGCTTGCTACAGATCCTCCACCATACCCCAAGATTCTCACTACACCTTTCTAAATATACTGGAAAATATTAAGATACAGCCAAACACACTAATACTGGGTGATTTCAACTACCCTGCCATGAACTAGGAAAACTACTCGTGTACCAACACGTTTGCCCAACGGTTCTTGGAATTCATAAATTCCAATGCCCTGGATCAAGTAATCCATAGTCCCACCAGGGGCTGCAATATCCTAGACCTGGTCATTACCAACATGGGAAATCGATGCTCCACACCTATGGTCACCCCCTCGTTGGTCAGGTCTGACCATAAGCTAATCACCCTTGACATCTACATCCCTCCCCCACCCCTCAGTAAGGATACCTCTGTAAAAAAATTCTCCAAAGCCAACTTCATGCTATTCAAGTCAGAAGTGACAAACTTCATGACACCCATGCAGAATGGAACTGAAAGTTTGACTGCTGAATTCTACACTAAGGTACTGTATGAGCACATCCACTTCTGCATGAATCATGCCATCCCAAATAGAACCAAGATGCTCTCCTCCAAAAAAAGGAAGCCAATCTGGTGTTCCCCTGCCATAAACAAACTTTACAACAAGGAAGAAACTGTTGCAGAAAAGAGGAAAATCCCAGGATGCAAAAAATTCCCTTACCAGCCTCAGTAAGAAGCTGAGATCCCTCATAAAATCCTCTAAAGCTAGGTCCGAAAATAAAATTACCAAAGATTCCAAAGGCAACCACAAGGCATTCTATAGCTATGTCAAGAATCTAAATGGCAATGCTCAGATCTGCTCTGAGCTACAACAGAATCACATTAAATATACTGATCCCAAGGATATTGCCAATATCCTGGCAGATCAATTCAGTGCCAACTTCACCCCCTTCTCACCTCCTAAAGGACCCATCTCAATACCAAAAATTGCCAAATTCTAGTAATAACTGCCATACAGGTAAAAACTGCACTCTCCAAGGCTAAGAATACAGCATCCAAGGGACCAGATGACATTCTGGGCTGTGTACTATATGAACTACAAAATGAACTGGCACCTCACCGAAGTGTCATGTTTAATCATAGCCTCATCTCAGGCTTCATCCCCACTGAGTGGCGCACAGCTACAGTTATCCCACTCCACAAGGGGGATACACTTTGTATCCTGGGAACTACCGCCCCATCAGTCTGACAAGCCTGATATGCAAGGCCATGGAATGTATTATTAGGAACTTATAAACTACGACATTAGCAACCTTCAAACATTGGACCCCACCCAGTTTGGGTTCATGAATGGCCTATCTTGTCTCCTGAACCTGACTGACTTCTTCAAATCAGTCTCCAGAGCTGTGGACGAGGGTAAGGTGGTCCACACAGCCTATATGGACCTCACCAAGGCCTTCGACACCATCCCCCACTCTGGAATCATAGATAAATTTACTAAGCTGGGAATTAATCCCTACATCACTTGATGGGTTGCCAACTGGCTTTCTGAAAGAACCCACACTGTAAAAGTAGCCGACTCCAAATCCAGCTGCAGACAAGTGACAAGTGGAGTACCTCAGGGTTCAGTCCTGGGACTGTTCTTGTTTAGCATCTACTTCTCTGAAGTACAAGCCAACACTAAGGGACTCTGGCTAACAAAGTTCTCAGATGACTGCAAACTGGGAGCCATTATTGAATCCCCAAATGATGTGGATATTCTACAAAAGGGCCTTACAAGAACAGATGCTTAGTGCCAGAGCCATGGGCTCAAGCTCAATGCCAAGAAATGTATAGTTATCCCCTTTGGGAAAAAAACATGTACCCGTGAATTACCACATAGGTGACAGTACACTAAATACTGAAAGTGTGATAAGAGACTTAGGGACACAGGTGGACAGTGCTCTCATCTTTGATAACCACATCGCCACAACAGTCAGGAAATCCTTCTATGTGGCAAATCTCATCACTAAGAGCTTTTCATCTAGAAAAAAAAAGGAGGTCATTGTCCCACTGTACTCATCCCTCATTAGACCTACTATAGAATACAATGCCCTGTTTGGTATGTACCTCTCAAGATATCTGCAACAACTGGAAAGGCCACAGAAATACCTCACTAAAAGAATCACAGGCCTAAAGCAGATGCCCTATGCTGACCATCTAAAAAAACTCCAGCTATACTCTGTCACATATCGTCTACTCAGAGGCGATCATTGCTTAACATAGAAGGCCATGTCAAACCCAGAGCTGTTGGACATGCTACACTTAAAGAAATCCCAATACCTCAGAGCCACATGCTGCAGGGATCTAAACCTTGTCATCACAATGAACAAAACATGCTGGAGGGATAGGTTCCTGACCCAGAGATTCCCCAGATTCTGGAACAGACTGCCCATACATGTCAAGCAGAGCGCCTCTTTGGCCCTCTTCAAAAGGAACCTTGATGACTGGATGGGAGATAGCAAATTCACCCCAGGGATCACGTCAGTCACCCTGCTAGACAGGGGTCCAGGGAAGTAAATATTGTGGGAAGAAATAGTCAGGGAATTGTTATGGCTAGGGTTGTATAGACCCTAGGGTCGATATCCTAGTACCAACCTATGAACCTATGAACACCACTACAAGCCAGTTAATATGTGATGTGGCTATCTCACCACTATCAACTAATTAATATGTGATGTGGCTATCCCACCAATGCCAAGCAATTAATATGTTATGCCCTTGCACTGGTCCAGAAATCAAGGAGCCTCAATCCTCACCACTATCACCAGTGAGGGACGTGGACCTTGGGAGGATGACAAATATGCATACAGTAAAGTACAATTTCCCTTAAGAGCACACAGAGATCACAGTGAGTCTGGGGCTAGTTTCTCTCTCTCTCTCTCTCTCTCTCTCTCTTTATCCAGATCCCCAATAAGACTCCCCACTGGCACAGCCATAGGGTTAAGATCTCAGCCAAGTGGTCAAGCCAAAACCTCCAGCACCCTCTCTGTCCAACCAGTGCTTTGTGTCCATGCCCAAGTATCTCACACACACACACACACACACACACACACACACACACACACACACACACACACACACACACACACACTTTGAGATTTGATTTATATACAAGCACACAGAAACTCCTGGGGAAGGCTGGCACAGGTTCACTAGCTATGCCCCCTTCTGCCCATACTAGAAGGTAGTACTAGATGCCACCAACCACTCTTATCAGCTACTATAAGGCCTTTTCCAAAGGGTGACCAGTTCTACTGTGCAATGTTACTGTTATCCAAATGATAAGCGTGCCCAATACTTTTAAGGCTATTTAAGATTGGCCTATATAGCATCAGCAGATACATATGCAAGTACTCTAAGAGCTTAAATATCTCTAAACAAACCAGCCACAATTAATAAGGTTTATATATATTTAATAATAAATACTAAAAAACAAGACAATTCTCAATAACTCAGTAATGTGACAACAGAGTTCAAAATTACAGGAAATATTTTAAAACAACATTGCAGGACAGTCTCACATAAATACAGAAAACAACTAAACTAATCTTACTATGTTCCTATCTCCAAGAGAAATCACTGTAATCTAAGTCTTACAAAGCCAGACAAGTCAGATCCAAAGACAAATACAAAATGCACAGACTTAGTCTCTGAGATAGTTCTTACATTACTATCAAACATTTCTGCTGGGTTATCTCAGATTATATCATTCTTTGTCACCTCTTTGTCAAAAATACTTATTTTTCAGAAGTTTGCCTAGAACTGGAAGTCATAAAACAGTTAAACACTTTTTCCTTTGAGACTTGTAATTGTTTATGTGTCCAGACAATAGAAAGAATTTCTAGCTGCAGACATGCTGCCTCCTAGCTGAGATAAACACCATTGTAAACAATTCACTTACTTTCTTAGAGTTTGCAAGTTAACTTTATTATTTTCCATTAGGGTACACTGTGCTTACATTCTTGAACATAACATACAGTTTAACACACACTTCTGCACCAGCAGTTTAATACACAAATAACATATAGTTCTCTTACATTTGTAAGACAAGCCTATAGATTGTATTAATATTCATAAATGGCATAGAGTTATTTACAAACTTCTAGCTAGCTGGGCTGGCAGCCTTCACAATTGTCATTATTTATTAAGTGTAATTCATCACTTTTTTCCCCCAAAGTCACCAGTTTTAGGAGGGATTAATATGGGCAGAGCTAAAATTTGAGTCAAAATCAGGGACAGTTGAGAGATATGGGACTGTTCATTTGGCTTTGAAGCTGGATACATCCTCTAATTTCTCTTTTTTTCAACAATATTTTTAGTTTTAATAAAAAATGTTATTTTATTTTATTTATTTTACATATGTTGACCAGGCTAGTCTAACTGGATATATGTCCATTTTCAGTAGAGGCCCAGGGAGATAAGCACCACTATACAGATAATAGCAACTTCAGGTACAGTACAAATTTAAGACTAGAATGCAATTGTTTACATAGCAACTTAGTAATCTTACTACTTAACATATTAAAAAGAATTATAAGGAAGAGACACGTTCATAAAGTTGATAGCTTGGTATACAAGTTCATACTCTATAGTGGTTCCTTAAAAAGACTAAGTTCATACAGACTTTAGTTTAGCTTAACAGATCATACTCTCTCTGGTTTATGAAAGAGCTAAACTTAATGCAGCAAGAGTGAAATATGTATACAGTGCACATAGCAAGGAGGGGATTGTTAGTCTGGGTTAGTACAGGGGCATAGCCAGTGAGTTCTAAGGTATACTTTAAGTTTTGTTTTGAAAAGTAATGTTGAAGAAAGAGAACTATAAACAACATTAAAGTTACAATCATAACAAAAGAAAAAACTATATACAAAGTTCATAACAAAATAATGTAATTCTATATACAAACAGGAAATCAACTAAAATGTCAGTAGTCAAGAATATAATGTTTCCCAAGCAATTAATTTGTGTGATGATTTTTTTTGTTCTCAGCTTGATGTGTGAAATCTCATACAGACTTGGCTAAATAAACAAATTCCTGATTAAAAGAAAGTGGAGATTTGTTTTTCCAATTTTTTTGTTACAATTTTTATTGCTACAGCAAGTATTGACCATAATATATGTGTTTGAGTTTTAGGTATAACCTCTGGAATCGGAATATTAAATAAAAATGAGTGAGTCCAGAATTATACATTTATCATTCCAAAGTGCCTTACAGAAATTTCTAAATTCATTCCAGAATACTGATAGCATTTTACAGGTAACAATCATATGATACCAATCAATATTTTCTGCATTACATCTTCAGCATTTTGTATCATAATTTTTTTTATTCTGCCATTTTTTTGAGGTATTAAATAACATCTATGAAGAAATTTCCATGTATATATCTTCCAGTAGGGCCAGGAAATTATTTTTCCTATTGATCTTAAAAGGAGTTTTTTATTTTTGATAGTAAATCCTTTATTATTAATTTTAGTAGTGTAATTCCAGTAAAAGGCATCTATGCAGTTAAAGTCTGACCTAATAGTTATGTAAATCATAGATGTGAATGAGGTGCCTTTTAAAGATCTGTTTGCAATATTGTATATTATTTCCAAGATTTTTGGTGTATTGTTACTCTGCATGTCTAATGATAATATCATTTTCTTGTAAAAAATTCTCTACAGATCTGTATTTCTAGCCAATTAGTATTGTTTAAACTGTACCTAGCTATTAGATAGTTAGACAAATTAACTTTATTTATAGATAAAAACTGATTCCAACAGAATACATTTTTTCCTTAAATACTTAACATTTGTTGAGATCAAAGGAGATTAAGCATTCGTTACTATAAGCAATTGGAAAGATTGAAATTAATATGTTTTTGATTAAGTGATTAGATTGGGTGAATCTTTTAAAGGGCAGAATTTTAGTTTCTGTTTGGTATCTTGTGTATACTTTTTTAATGACCATATAAAATTATTTCTATCTAGTTTAATAAGAGGTTTGAATAATATTTTGTTATTAGAAAATAATATGGTTTTATGTATTAATTTCCAGTATGAAGAGTAAGAGGAACTTATCCATAAGAAAATCATATTAAGGGTAGCTGCATTTAGATAGAATTCAATATTTGGAACGCTAATACCTTCTTCTTCCCAACTTGCAGTATGTCGTTGTAAGGATATTCTAGGTTTTCTGGGGTGCCAAAGAAATTTTAATAAAATATTGTTAATCTGGTGTATAATTCTCTTAAGTGGAGGGACAATCCGGGACTGGCTAATATATAAGATTCTGGGTAATAAAATAATTTTAATTAACATTAGTCTATCTTCAAATGTAAAAAAAAATATGTTCCAATTATGTATGAGGTTAGTACATTTTTTTATTTAGTTTTTGTAGTTCATAGAGATTGTATCATTAAGATTTGAATTAACAGAGATCCCTAGGTATTTAATTTGTGTGATGTCCCAGTTAAAGTGTTTGTAATTTCTCATTTTGTTAGTGATATTCTTATTTATTAAAGGGGTTTGGCTTTTATTGTGGTTAAATTTTAACTCTGATAGATTTTCAAATAGATCTAGAGTATTAAGTAAAGGGTCTAAAGACGTTTCAATATCTCCACTGGTTAATAATAGATAATTGGTGAAGAGTTGAATTTTTGGGGATAGGTCACTATTAATGGAGTGTCCTTTAATATGAGTATTATTCCTAATATAATTAGCTAAAGGTTCAACAGAAAGGGCAAAGATTAGAGGGGATAGGGGGCAACCTTGTCTAGTTCCTTTTAAAATTGTAAAGGGGAAGGATAAGAAAGAACCTATCTTTATAAATGAAATTGAGTCTTCATAAAGTTTTTTGAAATCTGAGGAGAATTTATATTGTTGTAATGTTTTAAATAAGAAGACCAACTGAGAGAATCAAATGTTTTATCAATATCGAGACTCATTATGGCCAGTTCATTTTTGTTTTTATTTGCTATATCTATTAACAAGAGAAGTCTTATTAAGTTATTATGCACTTTTCTGTTTTTTTTATAAAGCCTGTTTGGTCACTTTCTATCAAACTGGGAATAAATGAATCAAATCTGTTTGCTATTTTAGACATAAAGATTTTGTAGTCTATATTTAGGAGTGAGATAGGACTGTAGAGTGTCTTCTGCGTGGAGACATGCATGAATGGGTGTACCTTCGTTGAAGGTTGTGCGTCAGGCCTGGCAAGCCAGTACGCAAAAATCAACTGCCAATCATTAGTGGGCCAGAGTTTCGCTGTGGTGACCCCTAACCGGGAAAAGCCGAAAGACACAAACAATAGGACTGTATGATGAACAAGAAGTAGGTTCTTTATTTGGTTTGAGTATAGGTGAGACAAGTGAATATTTCCATGAAGGTGGGGTAGTAAACTTGATTTTATTTTCAAGGAATGCATTTAGAAAAATTTTTAATGTAGTATCAGGTAGGAGTTTGTATATCTCCGGGATTATGGCATCTAACCCTGGCGCTTTATTGATTTTTAGATTATTTAATTGGTCTTTCAGTTCTTTAAAAGTAAAAAGTTTATCAATGTTGGCAATATTAGCAGGGGATAGAAACTCTGAGATGGTGTCTTTTAAAATTTTTCTTGAATTATGTTGTTATTTACAGCTAGAGTACAAGTGTTCAAATTTTCATAGTATTTCCTAGTATAATGTAATATGTTTTTCATGTCTGCTGCTATTATTTTTTTTTTGTTTTATATATATATATATATATATATATATATATATGATTTATTTTATGTTTTTTTTTTCATTTAAGCACTTTGACCTTACTGCAATTTTGTGTAAACTTTTAGGATTAATAGAATATGAATATAGTTTAATTTTTTCTAAGCTTATTGAGACTTTATGATGTAGAATATCTTGATATTCTTTATTTAGTTTGTTTATCTTGTCTAGGGTTTTCTTATCATTGTGTGAAAGCTTTCTTGATCTTCCCATATAATACAACTTTTATGGTGTCCCATAATATTTTACCTGACACTTCTCCATTATTATTTATTCCTACAAACTGAATTATTTTGGTTAGTAACCAGTCCTGAAAACCTTTTATTTTTGTAATATAGGCTGGAATAGATTTTAGATTTAGATTTTCTGAATGCAAGGTTAAGTTAAATATAATAGTGTTGTGATCAGATAAAGGACAGGATGTTAATAATACATTTTCTATTTTGGAAACTAGAGAACTTGATACTAGTATTTTGTCAATATTAGTTTGCGTCCCAAAGCTATATGAATAGTGAGAACATTTTAGGGAAGTGGATAGTTTTATATGGTAAATATCCTTTATATTCCTTCACACCATCCCCCACTCTGGAATCATAGATAAATTTACTAAGCTGGGAATTAATCCCTACATCACTTGATGGGTTGCCAACTGGCTTTCTGAAAGAACCCACACTGTAAAAGTAGCCGACTCCAAATCCAGCTGCAGACAAGTGACAAGTGGAGTACCTCAGGGTTCAGTCCTGGGACTGTTCTTGTTTAGCATCTACTTCTCTGAAGTACAAGCCAACACTAAGGGACTCTGGCTAACAAAGTTCGCAGATGACTGCAAACTGGGAGCCATTATTGAATCCCCAAATGATGTGGATATTCTACAAAAGGGCCTTACAAGAACAGATGCTTAGTGCCAGAGCCATGGGCTCAAGCTCAATGCCAAGAAATGTATAGTTATCCCCTTTGGGAAAAAAACATGTACCCGTGAATTACCACATAGGTGACAGTACACTAAATACTGAAAGTGTGATAAGAGACTTAGGGACACAGGTGGACAGTGCTCTCATCTTTGATAACCACATCGCCACAACAGTCAGGAAATCCTTCTATGTGGCAAATCTCATCACTAAGAGCTTTTCATCTAGAAAAAAAAAGGAGGTCATTGTCCCACTGTACTCATCCCTCATTAGACCTACTATAGAATACAATGCCCTGTTTGGTATGTACCTCTCAAGATATCTGCAACAACTGGAAAGGCCACAGAAATACCTCACTAAAAGAATCACAGGCCTAAAGCAGATGCCCTATGCTGACCATCTAAAAAAACTCCAGCTATACTCTGTCACATATCGTCTACTCAGAGGCGATCATTGCTTAACATAGAAGGCCATGTCAAACCCAGAGCTGTTGGACATGCTACACTTAAAGAAATCCCAATACCTCAGAGCCACATGCTGCAGGGATCTAAACCTTGTCATCACAATGAACAAAACATGCTGGAGGGATAGGTTCCTGACCCAGAGATTCCCCAGATTCTGGAACAGACTGCCCATACATGTCAAGCAGAGCGCCTCTTTGGCCCTCTTCAAAAGGAACCTTGACGACTGGATGGGAGATAGCAAATTCACCCCAGGGAACTATAATCACGTCAGTCACCCTGCTAGACAGGGGTCCAGGGAAGTAAATATTGTGGGAAGAAATAGTCAGGGAATTGTTATGGCTAGGGTTGTATAGACCCTAGGGTCAATATCCTAGTACCAACCTATGAACCTATGAACACCACTACAAGCCAGTTAATATGTGATATGGCTATCTCACCACTATCAACTAATTAATATGTGATGTGGCTATCCCACCAATGCCAAGCAATTAATATGTTATGCCCTTGCACTGGTCCAGAAATCAAGGAGCCTCAATCCTCACCACTATCACCAGTGAGGGACGTGGACCTTGGGAGGATGACAAGTATGCATACAGTAAAGTACAATGTCCCTTAAGAGCACACAGAGATCACAGTGAGTCTGGGGCTAGTTTCTCTCTCTCTCTCTCTCTCTCTCTTTATTCAGATCCCCAATAAGACTCCCCACTGGCACAGCTATAGGGTTAAGATCTCAGCCAAGTGGTCAAGCCAAAACCTCCAGCACCCTCTCTGTCCAACCAGTGCTTTGTGTCCATGCCCAAGTATCTCACACACACACACACACACACACACACACACACACACACACACACACACACACACACACACACACACACACACACTTTGAGATTTGATTTATATACAAGCACACAGAAACTCCTGGGGAAGGCTGGCACAGGTTCACTAGCTATGCCCCCTTCTGCCCATACTAGAAGGTAGTACTAGATGCCACCAACCACTCTTATCAGCTACTATAAGGCCTTTTCCAAAGGGTGACCAGTTCTACTGTGCAATGTTACTGTTATCCAAATGATAAGCGTGCCCAATACTTTTAAGGCTATTTAAGATTGGCCTATATAGTATCAGCAAATACATATGCAAGTACTCTAAGAGCTTAAATATCTCTAAACAAACCAGCCACAATTAATAAGGTTTATATATATTTAATAATAAATACTAAAAAACAAGACAATTCTCAATAACTCAGTAATGTGACAACAGAGTTCAAAATTACAGGAAATATTTTAAAACAACATTGCAGGACAGTCTCACATAAATACAGAAAACAACTAAACTAATCTTACTATGTTCCTATCTCCAAGAGAAATCACTGTAATCTAAGTCTTACAAAGCCAGACAAGTCAGATCCAAAGACAAATACAACTATCCTTCTTTAGTTAAAGGGGTTATGTTTTTATGTTTACCTATATATAAATGAATGTATAAAACCTATTGTAGATGGAATCACTACTGTATACCATATTCCTTATATAGTTACTTTATTTGTAATTTCTCAAGTTCATTTATACCAGCACTGATATTGCCATACATCCATAGAGAATGGAACAGTCAGAGAGAAAAAAAACACTCTGATATAATACAATTAAGACTGTTCTTTTTGACAATCTCAGTACTTCAGAACTCTTGCTAAACTATGAGTGTATCTGAAAACTATTTACATATTAGACCTCAATAAATGAACACTGTTATCAAAAGGGAAATAGAAATTTGAAGCTTTAGACATTGATAATATAAAGCTCAATACACTGTAAGCAGGTTAGAGTATCCATATTCTCAATACATTCTATGCACATACCATGTAAACATTGTATCAACATCAGCTAACATTATGTCAATATTCATTACAGTGAAAAGAGGAGGAATAAAAATAAGATTGGATAGACAAGTGAGTCAAATAATATTTGGTAGGTAAAGTATAGATCTGAAATAGAAAATGTCTTTAGATACTCATTTATATAATGTGCTCGTAGTATTAGAAACTCGGAGTACACACACTGTTATTCATGTATTTGATAAACCAAACCCAGACTTGTAAAATTTGTATATATACAAAGTCCTGACAAACTATATTTAATTATTTGTCTGAGTATTTATGCAAATATTAATAATTGTTCATTAAGTCCATAAAACCAAAAAAGATTATATGAGCACAGTTGGAGAAAGGAAGAATAAATGATTAATTAACAACTTTTTCCAGTAATATCTATGAAGTGATTTCAGGTCTACACGACCATCTATAAAATATATACATCTTTGTCTTCCATAATTCCTCCCAAAACTTATATCTTATAGACTTTATTTTGTTAAAAAGCACATATGTTCATTTATAATAATTACTTCTGTCATGAATTCATATTAACCTTGCTAATATTGTGAAAGTGTTTTTAGTTATTATTAGAATTGACCCCAACTGTGTTGAAATTTATATTGGTTTAGCTTAGAACTGTGATGTTTGAGGCTTAATATTACTTATATTTTGTGAGCATTACCTAAATACATTTCTAAGGGATGTGTAATCAAACCAAATCTAATCAAAGATAGGTTTAAATCTGTCAGTATATTACTTCAACAGCAGCCTATGGATCTGTGCTCTGCAGTAATACTTTGGTATTAAATATACTTTGTGTCTGGGTCAGCCCTGAAGTGAGACTTTATGTCGAGTAAATGTATATAGATAACAAGTGGATACTGACAGAGACATGAAAATATAGAGTAATACTCCAGACATTTGTAGTTTGAACACCAAACTCTTGGGTTAGTGACTGACCAAAATGGAACTGTATTCCCGGTAATGCAATGCTAAATGATCAGCAATAAACCTTCCGTATGAACCTCAATGCACTGTGCAATAACTAGTTTTATAAATTGCTACGGTTAATAATTCACCTTGGCAGAAATGTGAGAGAATGTTTCAAGAAGTACATTAGACTAACAGTGACCCATTGACTCTTGGTACACTTACATTAGATTCACTTGAGAATTACTGATTTATAATCCTATTGCCAGCTGACTTTGTCTTTTAAAATCATTGTTTCTGCACTGGAATGCTGCTACAAATCAAAGCCTGACAGTAGCTGATCTATCTTACACATAGCCTTGTGTAATATATGTACTGCAATAACTGTTTTGACAATATGAGGGGGAAAAAACTTACATTTCTTTGCTATTTTTAACAAAAATTAAAGTGTATAAACCCTTCTATTGGAGTGCTTGTCCACATCCAAAACAGAAGTAAATCATCATGTAGATGAATTTCTACATGTTTTAAGTACTTTCTTGTAACGTATACAAAATTACTCATTGTTCACTTTAATTCTATACATAGCTGTGAATGACTATAAATGCGGTTTTCTTAGGCTCATAACATATAATCTAAACATGGGTCTATATTAAAACATCGAATGTTTAAAACAGTGAATAATGTTTCATCGACCTTATTTCAGCGAAAGCTGAAAATGCCAACACCTCAGAACAGCGATTTCTTTCCTAGGGAGAGAAATCGCTGTTCCAACCAAAAAAAAAAAAAAAAAAAAAACAGTACACAGTTCCAAACACATACACACCTACCTTAACACTAATTCTACCCCCTCAAAAAAGTAAACAGCTGAAAACACATATGCACGTAACTCAACCATACATCTAACGCAAAAAAAAAAAAAAGTAAACATTTTAAAACATATGCACTTACCTTAACCTGCACCCTAACCCTAAGATCAGTAACTGTTGCACATTTACATAAACAGTTCCAAACACATACACACTTACCTTAACCCTAATTCTACCCCCCAAAACAAAAGTAAACAGCTTAAAACACATATGCACTTAACTCAACCGTACATCTAACGCAAAAAACAAAAAAGTAAACACTTTTATAAATATGCACTTACCTTAACCCTCACCCTAACCCTAAGGTTAGTAACTCTTGCACATTTATGCTCAGGAGCTATACCGGATAAAGGAATCTCTGAGACCACACTACAGTGCAGAACACGGCAAAGCAACAAAGCGGTCAAGCGACTTCTTTCCCTGGGAAAGAATTCGCTGAACAGCCGCTTCGCTGTTTTGCCTGTTTGCTCTTTAGGTGTTGATGAAAATGCATTCGACAAAATGTGTTTTTGTCATTCTAATAGGAACCCTCTAAGCACAAGTATAGGTTCAGCTTTCAGCACTTGTATTTGCAAACAACAACTTATACCTGCATTTTATATTACTCATGTGTTATATATGAGGTAGTACTTTAACTCCCCTAAGCAGAGAAACTAATTTAACATTTCATCTAATATATCCACTCAGCTTTACATAAAAGCTTATCTATATTAGGAAAACAAGATTTTCTCGAGGAGCTTTTATTGTGAAACAAGGATCTCTTCCAATTTGAAGAGGGCATAGGAAAATAATATTGTGAAACAAGGCTCTCATCCAATTTGAAGGGGCACAGGAAAATAATTTTCTTGGGTGGCGAAAGCCAGGGTACCTTTTTTTCTAGGCTTGTATAGGCCCTAGGGCCAATAGCCTAGTATCTACCTATGAACCTATGAGTGTTACCTTTTATGACATCAATATTATAAAGTATAAACTTTGCTTGCAGGTAATAGTATGAAGGTTAGAATATTTTAGCATTCAGATCATGAAAAACATTAAAATTATCCACAAAGCAAACTTCAACAACTCTTGCCTGCTCACAGCAAGGGCCTCTGATCATTCTTAGCTTTCGAAGTAAGCTATGGTTTTACAACTCGCCATGTTCTGACTTCTGTAAAATACATATATAACAACTGTATTGTGTTGAGTTAACATTGCAATGCAGAGCTGTTATTATGTGTTTTTATTACGATGGTTCAACTTAAGTCCAAAAGAATTAATTACCTCTTTTCTTCTTCCTATACCCTTCTGATTGTTCTATTTTTTTCTGGGACTGAAGGAGAAGGTCAAGGGTCATAAGCTGAATGCTGATAGTTCGATGTAGTGGATCCTGTATGTAAATGAAGCAACAGAGAAGCCTCAGTGGCTCAAGCCCACTCAGAAGAAGCTTCAAAAGGACATCAAAGGTAAGAAAGTGGGAATTTTGATTTTCAGAGTGAACCGTTTTGATTATAGCCCTCATGAGTGTGCAATTATTTATCGCGCTTATTCTTAGAGACAGTTTTAGAAAGCACAAAGACATCAAATTCGCATAAAACTGCCTCCAAACTTGCCACTTTCTATTCAAGATTGTTAGCAAATATCACCCATTATGTTCTCTCCTTTAAACTAAAACATCAGCAATACAAATCTCAGCATAACACTCCAAGCTGGTCACTACAAAGGATCCCAGAGTTATACATATAGTCCAGCCATATAGTACTAAATTAGATATTGTATGACAAGATCTTGACAGTTAAGGACAAGAGCAAACCTCAAAATTAGTACTGAGTAGCCATTAAATACTATCTTTTCTATGTTATATTCTTTGAAGAGTTAATGAGCTAGTATAGAACATAGCTAGCCATGATTTGTAATGTTTATATTAATTGTATGGTGATATTATATTATCTTAGATTTATAGATTTATCTTATTTAGTTATGTAAACCCATAACTCCTATTATTACAGTGCATTACTTAGTTATTAAAATTATCTAGTAAAAAAAAAAACAGAAACACACAAAAAAGAATTTTACCTTGATTGCTTGAAAGGTATTTTGAAGAGATGTGAGATTAAGTTGTGTTATAATAAGAGAGAATCAGGTAAGCATTTTATTTATTTATTTATTTGTCCCTGAAATTTTTTTTATCCTTAACTGACCAGTCAGTAGTTTTAGCTGCTTGTCTCTTTAAGGTAGATGTGGTATCTATTTGCTCTTCTGTGTTTATAAAATTTTTTGTTTTGATAAATATCCTTGCTTCTTTAAGGGTTTTGAAAGTTTTTTTTCCTTCTTGAAGGCTTTCTTATCTTGGCAGGATATATCAGTTGTGCCTTAATACTGGCTTATTTTAATGACTTGATGAGAGTGATGAAAGTTTTCCTTTTTGATATAATAGCTGAGGAGTCAACAATGTCAAATTTAATGACTTACTCATTTATTTTCAGTGGAGATAGAGCCCAAGCAGTTTTTAGAATGAGATCTTTATCCTGGCTGGATATGAATTTAACAATAATTGATCTTGGATAAATATTGTTGCTGCCAGAAGGAATTGTAGACAAGGATCTGTGGGCTCTTTCAATGTCGAAAGAGAGAGCTTCTGGTAGATTTAAAGTTTTAGGACGCCATGTAGTTAAAAAGTTCACTGTATTATCTCCTTCCATTCCTTCAGGTATTCCATAAATTCTGATGTTGTTCCTTCTTGCCCAGTTTTCTAAGTCATCAGTTTTATCTATAAGTCTGGTATTTTGTTGCAGAAGGGATTCAATGTTTTTTTTTCCTTCTATTAGTTTGCAGTCAATGTCTGAAACTGACTCTTCCAGATCTGTTATTTGAATCCTTTGTTGTTTTGGTAAGTCACTTAAAATTTCAATCTGTTTAGTAAACTCTTCTTTAATCTTATCCACTTTCAGGTCCAATTTGTCCATTTTCAACATTAAGTCTTGTATATTTGTAAGGATAGAGTCTAATTCCTTTTTGATAGAGTTTTCCTGCTGAGTGGATTTCAGGAGACTCGTCTTTCATCAGTTGTAGTTCTCTCTTTTTTCTTCTGTTGATTTTGACAGGAAAATATAATAACTGTGGGGTAAAAAATACACCAATAAAGAGCTTGAGACTTCTAGATTATGAATCTTCTGATTTTGAGTTGTTTTTGGTGATTTTTCCAGATAATTCCTGTCAGAAGAATTGTATTAATGCAGAGCAGAGAATTTGTGCTGTGTTTAGCTTGCCATCCAAGCCATGCCCCTTCTACATCCTCTATTTTTGATTGGATCGTACTCTCCTTCATCTCCTGCTTAAAGTAGCTATTAAATAAGGCAAAGTTGGTCTTCTGTAAGGGCAAAAGTTTATGAAAGAGCTACAGAGCTAGTATACAACCAGGAGAGGACTCCCTTCTCCCAAGGGATACAGTTTCTTAAATGGGAGAATTTTAAAATGGTGTTAAGTAATCATCTCAAGGGAGACATCAGACCAAAACAAATGATAACAACTCTTATATTAAAAGATCTCATGGACCAATTCTTGATATCTCAAATGCAATTGGTCAGGAAGGTACCTGGCAGTTATGACTAATGAAGACAGATTCGACAGGAGATAACCAGTGTGCTAGATTACAGAATACTCAGAAGTTTTTGTCCATGAAACTAATGAAACAGAAGGTAGAAAGACGTATCCTTCAAATTAGACATCCAGGGATACAGGCCATACTTAAAAATCCTCTAGGTATAATGGATGCCTCTTATTATGTTATGTAGTACTCCGGGGAGGGGGTGACCTCAGGTGAAAACAGGGGCATATCCACTTATCTGACTAAACTGCCCCCTCCCAGGCTTCATGATCAGGAGGCACAGTCTCTGATGTCTCTGATTACCATGAAGGAAGTTGCAGCAACACTGGTGAAGCTGGCAAAAGAGAAGTCCCCAGGATATGATGGGCCTCCATTGGGGGGTATATCATTGGGAATCTCGGGTTTTTCTTAAGAATTTTACTAGACTGGCTAACTATGTTTTTCTTGATGGTCAGCCTTCCTCCTCTTGGAGGGAAGCTATTTTAGTAGTTCTACTAAAGCAGGGCAGAAATCTGGTTCAGTTTGGGTCATATAGATCTATTTCTATACTGAACCATGATTATAAGTCATTCATGTCAATACTCACTATTAGACTCACTAAATTACTTCCCATGGCAATTTGCAACCTAATAAAGACCTCCTTATTGGTGGAGGATATACATGTGCCTGGAAAATGTTTACTTCTAACCAGTTAAGATGCTGAAAAGTCTTTTAATAGGGTGGGATGGGATTTTCTGTGTAAAGTGCTTAGGACCGTTGAATTCCTGCCTGACTTTGTACAGCTAGAGGCATAAATACATATACCAAGGTTCTTCAGTACAAATTAAAGCAGGCACTAAGCTATCTTAGCCATTTGTTCAGCAGAAGGAACAAGGCAGGATTGCCCCCATCTCCACTGTTATTCACTTGATACTTAGAGCCTCTGGTGGTCAAGTTGCACATCTCCCCATACAGGGATATCAGATAGGGGGT
This sequence comes from Protopterus annectens, assembly GCF_019279795.1. Lineage (NCBI taxonomy): Eukaryota > Metazoa > Chordata > Ceratodontiformes > Protopteridae > Protopterus > Protopterus annectens. Next base: position 1,304,495,702 of record NC_056745.1, on the reverse strand, counting down.
ATGGAATACAGGATTTCACTCTACACAGATGAGTTACTAGTACTTCTGGGAGACCCGTAGAGGAACCTTATCATCCTGTTTGAGAAGCTGAATAGGTTTGATCTTTATTCAGGTTATAAAACAAATGAAGCAAAAGCTAAGGTGGTTAAGATAAACTGTGTTCCTTTTTATACCTTGCTATCTAACTTCCCTTTCTTAGGAGGTCCAAATAGAATGGTATAACTAGAACTGGCTATCACTAAGACCATAGTATTGATGGTGGAGGTTAATTATTCTGATATTCTGGAGAAGGTAAATACTGCTGCACTCAGTGTGAGATTATGTGTTTGGATATGCAACATCATATTCATGCAGTAGGATGGCTCATTTTGCCACTGATTTTATATACATCCATGGAGTATTGGTTCTTCTTTGGGGCTCTATCCTGACAAAACTGAAGTCGTATTGGCTTTTTTGTGTGGGACAGGAAAATGCTGAGATTCATACCTCTCAACCACTTAGCACAAGGAATCTGAACAAAGCCTAAAATAATGAGGGGACAAAGGCCTGAAATAGGGATGGATTTTAAATATTGCTATTATAAACTTAGAAAGTTACTAGAATAACAATTTTTGTGTTAGCATGCATTTTTTGGAGGATATAAAGTCTGAAACCCAATTGTGTGTCATTATTTAGTGACTTCAGTCCTCAGTGATTTGTCAGAAAACCACAGATTTTATGAGGATCAGACCAAAAATATGAGGCAAAAATGTGGACATTCTGCAAAATCTGGGTAGTTGAGAAATATGCTGAGAGTCCAACTGAGGCATCTAACTCTATTATCAGAGATAGTGAGGTTTGAGGTTACCATACTTAGAGTTTTATGCCTTGGCTGCCATATTGAGGCTGTGGCAATCCTTACGATTATGAATCCTTAATAAGATTGCATTATAATGCACTCTGGGCAGAACTTATACACCATAAAGTGAAAGGCAGGTGCATGCTATATGATGCCCTGGTATTTAAAAAGAATAGTAGTCTGGTATTTCAGTCTCATATTGTCACTGCCATTTCTAAGGCTGCTAAGCCGGCATTTGTGTAGATGAAATCACCCAACTGGGTAAAAGATTTGCTCCCCATAGAAAGCTCAATGCTTTGGAGAGCCTGATCAACTCAGGTCTGAGCTGACCTGAGGATGTGTCAAGTATTTCACCATTCAAAGCAGTTATGGGATGGGGTAAAACATTGGACTGGACAAAATTTAAGCAGCTGTGTAGATGTGGTTTGGAGGGTGCATATTTAAACTAGATTAATGGTTAAAGCAAAGCACAGTAGATTATTAAGAGGAGACCAGGAAACTTGGTCACAATAGGTGCAATGGCTCATGAAGAATGGAAATTACAATGTTGATGTTAAAGGGACAGTAGATGCAGTATATAAACTACTAATAACCTTTCAGTAGTCTCTCAATGAGAATTTCAGAAAAAAAATGTGTTAGAAAGACTTCAGTGTTGAGATAAATAAGGTAAACTGAGGATTAACAATAATGCAGTCTCCAACACATGCAACTTCAGAAAATTTAGATTTTTGGATGGCAGTTTCAATTTATGTATGTTTACACTCCATCAAGACTAGCCAGTATATTTTCTTGTGTGTCTGATGCCTGTTGGAGTTGCTCAACACTTGATTTGGGGCACTGGCTACTTATACTGTGGAGCTGTCCTGTTTTAGATAACTTCAAAAAAGCATTATTGGCTATCTGGGAAATAATAATTTCTGGCCAGTAGAGGGTAACAGAAGCTTATTTTGTTTTGGGGTTTACCTCTGATGCCATTGCTCCCCTTTAGGAATCGTTTACAGCTTGTATTCCTGGCAGCAAAGAAAGGTTTAGCAAAACAATTGGAAAAATAGACCTCCCATCTATAGCAGACCTGTTGCTAATAATGTATAACATATCTGAATTAGAGCTTGCAACAAATATTAAGGTAAAAGGCTGTTCGGTCTTAAAGTAGACTAAACGGTCTGAAATAAAAGTGTTTCTTGCAAGTCTGCTTCCATAAGACTATGAGCACTTACCATGTTTTACTATGCTACTCTTTTAGCAATATTGCCTCATTTCACATTTGGTATAATGATTTAATTTTGCCAGTGGAGTTTAAATCAATCATTTTTTCTTTTATTTGTTAATTATATGCTTTGCTCTTACATAACTGGTTTACTGGGTTCATAGAGTTCATTGTTGGAAAAAATGCATCAAGTTGAAATGTAAAATCTCTTTTTCCTAGAGTCATGCTGTTGCTTACACTTGTAGCAAGCTTTGTTAAAGTTTTTAAAAGTGGAAAGAGTTAGCTTTGAAGCAGAGGACCTTTTCTTTTGCAACTCAGCTTAAGGGTTGAGGGGCACAAATCATGAAGAAAGTACAGTTGTGCAAGAACTTACCATAACAGTAAATATCCTACTTTTCAGTGTTGCAGTATTCCTCACTGAAGAGGATATCATACTGAGAATAGATGTATGTCTGGCCAGCATACCAAGGCCTTATTTTCTTCCAGTACTGCATAACAGATGCATTTCCTTCATCCAGGACATAAGGTACATAAAGTGACATATGGATAGCAGTCCTCAGAACTGAAGTGCCCCAGAATAAAGATAGCAACTGAAGAGGAACAAAAGAAAGAGTATCTGCATTGGAAAAGGAAGAAAGAAGGAAGGATTCCTTAGCTAGTGGGCAAGAAAATAGAAAATAAGAGGGGAAGGTGGATGGACGGAATACTGCAACAGTGAAAAGTTGGACATCTACTATTATGGTAAGTTCATACACAAGTATACTGTGTTTTTCCTTATCACTGTTGCAGTATTCCTTACGGAAGGAACAGTACAAATGCTACTGTATAGGATGGGAGGAGAAAGTAATGGAACTTTCTACAACAAAATGAAGGATGGCCCTGGCAAAACCAGCTTTGGCCCTAGACACATCATACAACTTGTAATTTTTAATAAAAGTATGTAGAAAAGACCAAGGAGCAGCTTCCAAAATGAATCTAGGATCCAGATTCTTGAAAAAAGCACCAGAAGAGACTACTGCCCTGGCAGCATGAGCATGAACAGAAGTAGAAAGCTTCTTACCATGTAAAGAATAACAAAAAAAAAAAAATCCAAGTGGAGATGGTTTGATTAGAAACAGCCAAACCCAATTTCTTGGCATGAATGGAAACAACCAGCTGCTCAGATTTTCCAACATCTTTAGTTTTATCCTGATAATATCTGAGAAGTCTAAGCAAATCTAAAGTATGTAGAATCCACTCACCAGAATTCTGAGGTGAAGGGAAAAAAGAAGGAAGGTGACTGGACTGATCTAAGAATGAGTCATTGACCACCTTGGGTATAAAATAAGGACTGCTGCATAGAGAAACTTTGTCTCTGTGAAAAATCAAAAAAAGATGGCAGAAGTAAGAGCCACCAACAAAACAGGCTTCCAAGTACAGAACTGCACTGCAGGCTCAAAGGAGGTTGAGTCAGTTTTCCCAGAACAAACTTAAGGTCCCAAGAAAGTGGAGTGGGCTTTCTAGGGGGGCCTATTGTGAAGGGTGCCTTTTAGAAATTATTTAACTTCAAACCTAGGGGAAAGTGGCAGATCCAAGGGCAGGGAAGTGGAAATGGCTGATAGATGAGCTTTTAACCAAATAACAGGACTGAAGTCAGTTGAGAGCTTTAGTAGTCAAAGCAAATGTAATAACACAAAGCATTGTGTCCTTGCCAATAAGGACTTCATCAGAAATGACCACACCAAACAAATTTTCATTTAAATACAGAATATATTAATGATAGAATCAATGAACATTGAGCAAGTTAAAACTAGTTAAAAAAGCATTTTTCCTTTCTTAAAGGCACATGCCATAATTAAACATACATTGACAGGAATGCAAGAAATATATAAATTAATCTTAATTCTTTCTAAAACAACATAAATAAATATTAAATACTAAAAATGTATGATTAATTTGGTAGCACTGAAAATGGTACTCAGTAACCCTGCAGGGTAACTGCTCAATACTTGATTACAGTTTAGCTGCCCTTAATTTTAACAGGTTATAGAGGTGGCATCATTTAAACCTCTTTTTTCACTTGCCTTCAAGGGCACCTGCCATAACAATTCTCTGTACTCTAATTTTTGTTCCCAAGGACCACCTCTAGGATTTTTACTACCTGTTCTAAAATAAAAATTAATATTCTTTGCATACCATGCTATGCCTATTCAAGGCATTTGTCCTTATTTTTTAAATCATCCCTATTTTCATAAATCCTTTTGTGCAGTGGGTGTTCAGCTTTACCAACATAAAACAAGAAACAGGAGTCACAAAATGCTAAACATACAATTCCTATACTTTTACAGTTGAACCCCTGTCTGAATCTGAATGTGTGACTATTACTTGGTAAAATGATGCTATCCCACTCAAAAATACATTAATATTATCTACACATTCCGCACTTGTCCATACCTTTCCTTGTGTTGATTGTATTGTCTGGGGTGTTCACACTGCTCTTTCATTTTTTTTAGGTTGTTACATCTTTTACAGGTAAATATAGGCTGCCTTCCCACCTTCTCTGTCATATCAGCATCACTCTCTAGCACTTTCCAGTTGTTCTTAACAACATATTGGATGGCCTTACTTTCTATGCCATACCTAAGTACCATGCTGTTCTCAAAGGGCACCCTCCAAACACCAGCTTGCCATAATTTTCCACCCTGTCTTTGTTGTTGGCAATAGGAAGTCTCTTATCTAAAAGGGGGTAAAATCTAGAATTTCTCCCTTGCTGGATGTCCCTATGGATAGAATCCATCAACTCCTTTGGGTACCGCCTTTCATAAAGCATGCGCCTTTGGAAACTGATTTCTAACTCACAATCCATGTCATCCGATATGATCCTGGATAAATGTACCATCTGCTCTTTCACTAGGCTTTTTTGTTTGAATGGATGGCAGCTGCTAAAGTGTAAATAATTATTAGAGAATGTGGGCTTTCTGGATTTAAAAATTCCCAAATCAAATTTTTTACTTAAAGTCACATCTAAAAAATTGTGTGTTACAGAAAAAAACGTGTGAATTTCAAAAAGGTGGTGGAAATATTAATATAGTCAATGAATTGACTAAGGGAGTGCTCATCTCCCTTCCATATCAGGAAGATATCATCCAAAAACCTTAAATAGGTGATGATATACTCTTTATACTGGGACAATAGAACATACTTAGTTTCCCAAGACTACATGACTATGTCTGCATAAAGCAGGGTACAAGATGCTCCCATGGCCATATCACTAATCTGTTTGAGATAATCTCCTTTGAAGAATATAAGGTTGTGTTGAGAATAATGTCTGGCATGAAATAAATATGTAACATCTATGGTTGCAAGAACAATTCAGGGTGAAAATACTCTTTTCATATATTTCCCCCAAAATTCCAAGAATCCCTGAGAATATGTTTGAACTGGGACTTCAGTTCCTTTATACTTTTGTCTATAAATATTGCCAAGGGGGGTGTCTTAGATCAATCAGCAGCCACAGTAGGCAAAAGGGGGATCATGGATGTTCTTCTGTGCCTTTGGTATCCCAAAAAATGCTGTGTATAAAATGATGTTCAGCTGTCAAAAACTTGCACACATCCTTGCTGATCAACCCATCCATTACTAGCCCATACAAATTGTGATGATGTGAGGTAGTGCCAGCTGTGCCAGGGAGCGTAGGGCAGTGTATGCCAGCATAGCTAGCTGAAGTTTTGTAAAGAACTATATGTAATTTTAATACCAAACTGATTTATACAGATGCTTGTGTTAAAAATGTATTTGTAAAGTTGCTTGTGTTAAAAAATGTATCAGCAGTAGGTCCTGCTGGACAGAAAAGAAATATACATGTATGTCAGACTGTATTGTTGTAACTGATGAAATGTATATATTTTAACACAGGGAAGTGGTTAAGCTGAGCCCGGCTAACCTTAAGAAAATAGCTTGAAATTAAATGAGTTGGTTTAGGCCATAAAGATTTTATCTCACATGCCTGGATCCAGCCAGAGATGCAATATCTATTAAAAGCCTGGGCTGGGATCCTGCTCTATTGTCCTTAGTGGTGAACTAACTGCTACCCTGGGGTGCCAAAGAATGGCCTGTTAGTTTCTGCAGGAAGGGTGGAAGTGTTGAAATTGTTTTACAGTTTCCAGATGCTGTAATAATCCTTAGCTAAAGTTCTATGTGTGTATTGTGACTCATTAATGCCAGATCCTGGTTCGGTTTCTAATGAGATGGTAGTGTAGAAACCAGTCAGGTGAGCAGGTGTAATGTCATTCTATAGCCAGCACTGAAATTGTACTTGAATACTAGTGAGAGATGTGAAGAAGGCATTCTGTTTTTGGATCTGACAAGACAGTCATCCACTTTCATCTTGATTTGCTTTAGGAAATAACTAGGGAATAGTAATTCTTCAGTCACTTAAAAAATATAGTGAGATTAGCTAAGTGTTATTTTTTGTATATCTGTCTGTCTTTCCACTTGTAATGTTTTTTTTATATTTCCTGTGATTGAAACTCTGGTGTTTATTGTGAATAGATATTTAGTATTGTCATTTTTATTTATTCTTTATTGTTAAATTTATCTAAACCTTTCATTGTGGCTGGTCTTTTAGAAAATATTTAACCTTTAAGAGTACTTGCATTTATATAGTGGCACTGTGGATCCATGTTCCTGAAAGTCTTGCTGCTTGGTTAAACACTACCATTTGTATAATTATTAATTTTACTAAGTGTAACTGGGTACCCTGGTAAGATCCTTAAAGTAGTTGGCTTTGGGTGTTCTGGTGGCAGCAAATCTACCTTATAGTCTGAGTGGAGGTGGCAGAGTGGGTAAGCTGTGCCAGCCTTTCCCAGGCATGTGTGTGTGTGTGTGTGTGTGTGTGTGTGTGTGTGTGTGTGTGTGTGTGTGTGTGTGTGTGAAAATCAAATCTAAAAGAGAGTGTGAGTAACAGCTACTTTGAACAGGGATACTGAGTGCACTGATTTCATAGACAGGGTGGTGGAGGACTTGGCTTGGAAGACTTGGCTTGGAACACCCGGCTAAGAACTCAGCTCTGTAAGGTCAGTGGGAAGACTTATTTAGGGCCTACAGAGAATGCCCCTCTCCAGGACTGAATTGTGCATTCCCTGCATCCTCTTAAGGGAAACTGTGTTCCATGCAGAGGGCTGCATCTGAAAATACTGTGTTTCTCACGAATGGCAGTGGTGAGGCTTGAGGCTACTTGATCACTGGATCAGAGGAAAGATATCACACAAATACACATCTGTTCTTCCATAGGCTGCATGGATTTAATTCATGGACACTCTGGTGTATTTTAACTCATGGTTCAGATGTGTGAACATTTTGATAACATAGTCAATTACTTCCATAATTACAATCCCCCTCCCTTATCTGGCTTCAGTCTTGTTACCCAGTATTTCCTGCATGACAGCTGTCTCCTCAGTGGTCAAGTTGCCTCTCCATTTGTATTTATTACAAGAGCACCACTTAGAAACATCTTTAGCACACATCTTTTCAAACATGTTGATAGTGGGATGTGAGGGAGAGTTGAAAGTACATTTATGGGTTAAAAATGGACCAGTGTCACTAAAGGAAGGGTTAACCTTGTTATTTGGAAACACAGTTTCAAAATTAAGTTTTCTCATGTAGAGCTTTAAATCAGGTAGAACTTCTCCCATGTCCAGCCTCTAGGCGGGTAGAAAAGTAAACCCTTTCCCAAACAAAGAAAAGTACCTCTCTTCTATATTGAGTGCACTGTAATTACAAATCTTAAACCCCCTTGAAACCAGGACAGCATTACCATGTTCCTTACTTATTTCAAGCCCATCTCTATCAGTCAAGGGATTATCTACTATCTTTTCCATCTCCTGCCTCTGTCTCCCCCCTCCTCCTCAGGGGGCTAAATGTTTGTTCCCCTGATAAATGAGTTGGTCCCAATGAGCCTATCAAACTCATCTGCGCTATCCTCTTGGATCTCCTGGGCAAAGGGGATGTAGATTCTCTCAATAAAAAAAAAAAATCTTCATTATGGGTCTCAAAATCAGCCCTCGGTTCAACATTATCAAAGGAAACTCTAGGGTGTATGGGGGTGGGGTACACACTGTGGCTGAGGTATTCGCTTTCATCACTCTCACTTTTCTTAGCTTTTCTAAGTCTTACATCACTAACCACTGTGTCAGATCTCTAAAAAAACAGACATATATGTAGCATTATTCACCATAAATAACAAATCCTGTTTCAGGTTACCATCAATCTCTAAGATTTCATTGTGTATTTTTTCCATACAATAATTAAACATATTACATGAAATCCACAATCATTAAATATACTACACAACTCATTGTAATAATTAGTGCCCTCACACACCCCATGGGAAACATCCACATTCTCAGTCCATTGGGCACTCTACCACTGTTAAGACAATCAGTAAGGTATGCATTGTCCACCTGTAAACTTTTGTATTTAGTTAACTTTTTTCAAATAAATTAAGAGAAGCTTCAAAAGTCATAGAAGAGTCATCACCAGCCTCCACAGTATGACAGAACACCACTGGGTTGGGTAACCATGAATTTAAAACAAAGGTTCCTCTGCTGCCTGAAGAATCCCCTCCAACACCATTATGAGCTGTAAAACCGCATCTGGCACCTGTAGAATTGTTAAAATCCACTGTACACTCACGACTGCCACCAAAACCATTGGAAGCAGAATGATATAGTGACCAAAGTCATAAGAGAAAGCCTTGGATTGTAAGAAAGCTCCAAAAAATGCTCATGAACCATTTCTTCCACACCACAGCCACCATTACTGCTGCCAGAAGGGCTCGAAGTGCTTAAAGGATTGACAGCCCCTCCAGGGGCAGTACCTTCGGAGGCAAAAGTATGTTGTGTCAGAAGCTTTACCAGTGCTGTCAGGTCTCCAATAAGTGTTGGTAATAAAGACAAAATAGGCAAAATCATTGCCTCTTCATACATGGAGTCGGACCCATTAGCACACTCTCCAAAAAGCTCAAGATGAGCTTTAATAGATGAATATGCCAGGCCAGAATGGAGCAATTCATATAGATAAGAAAGAACAGTAGGGATACCTAGTAAAACACGGTCCTGTTCATGCCTGTGACACTAACAATACAGGATTTTCCAGTAGTGGGTTTTCAGGCCTCAAGCAAAAGCCAAAGCACATTCTCAGAAAACTGATGTTGAAATGGAATCAAAACCCTATCACTCAAAGTGTCAAATATAAGGTGAGCAGATAAGGGTGAATAAGAGAGCACTTGCCCTATGTGAGGAGAGCCATCCTGTGAGGTAACTTGCGATGACTGCCCCTGGTCAGATGAAACAGAAGGGGGAAACCAATGTTATCTGGGACAAAAAGGAGTCACCAACAAGATTTTGGGTCTGTCCTACCTGATCTTGTGTAAGACCTTGGGCAACACTGGAAGAGGGAGATAAGCATATAGAAACATCCCCTTACAAGAAAAGACATGGTATCCACTTTCCAAACAGGGGATTACGCACTCTGAAACTGAACCTGGGAAGTTGTTAAGAGGGGAGGCAGACAGATCTGCTTGAGGAGTATCACAGTGATGGATAATGCCCAGGAAGACCTCTGTGTGAAACATCCATTCATGAGGATCTGCCCTGGACCTGCTCAGGTTATCAGCCACAAGACTGTGCTCTGACAGAATGTACACCACCTGAAGGATCAGATGATGGTGGATAGCAAAGTCCCAAACAAGAAGAGCTAGTCTGCAAAGAAGGTATAACTTTTTTGCCCTTTGCTTGTTTATGTACCAGATGACACAAGTATTGTCTGTGTAAGCACAGAGAGGACCTGGAACCCAAAAGAAGTGCATAATTTGAAGAGCCAAAAGCAGAGTCCTCATTTATCTGATATTGATGCGGTCCTCCAATTGTTGGTGAGACCATATTCCTTGGACTCTGGTATTGTTGGAAGTAGCCCCCCCCTCCCCCCCAGATCTGAAACATCTGTATACAGCTTCTGAGTGGAAGAAAGAGCTTGAAAAAGTAGCCTGGATTCAGAGATGTTTGATGAAGACACCACAGAAATTCCTGTATGAGACAAGGCAAGAGAGGATTGGGAAATTCCAGAGAATGACAATGTTGAAGCCAGATTGTCTTTAGACACTACTGAAGTTTATTTGTGTAGAGTCTGGTGAAAGGGACACTAGGAATGGTAGAAGTTGTGTAACCCAGAGCCCAAAGAAACTTTTTTACAGTTACCACTTCTAAAGGAAGAAGTGACTGGAAGAAAGCTGTCATAAGGCAAACTTGGGAGGATGAAGAAAAACCATCATAGGCAAGGTCTGAATCCTGCATCCAAGGAAAATTCGATCCTGTTAAGGAGTCAGAACAGTTTTTTTTGAGATTGATGGTGAACCCCACACTTTGCAGCAGAAGCACAGTGAAGTTGAGATTCTGAAGAAGAAGCTGCTGGGAAGGTGCTTGAATGAGAAGGTCATCCAGATAGGGAAAAATCTGGATACTGGAGTTTGCAATAAGCTATAACCAGTGGCAGACATTTGGCAAAGTCTCTCAGAGCTGTAGAAAGACCAAAAGGCAATGCAGAGAGGGTGAATAGGAATATGAAGATTAGCATTTTTCAGGTCCAGTGAGAGCATAAAGGCCTGAGAAAGCAGCAAGGGGAACAGGGACTGGAGAGATAACATTTTGAAGGAGATGATCCTCAGAAAAGTGTTGAGAAAACAGAGATTCAAAATGGGCCTTCAAGAGCCCTACTTCATAGAACCAGAAACATCCTGGAATAAAACTCTGTGCCTCTCTGGGACAGAGGAACAGTTTAAATAGTTCTCTGAGCCAAAAGGTCCCGAAGAATTGGAGGAAAATGAGGAAGATGGTACAGTGGAGGCTAAGAACCCCTTGAAAAGGGTGGAAGGGATTTCCAAATCATTAAGTAATCATTTTGTATTATGGTAGGAGCCAAAAAATATGTGGTGATTTGCTGCTAGATGGGGTAGAACAGACTCATCCGGGTGGAGAGAGGTCTCTGGTCGAGGGGCAGGGAAAGATAAACATCAAATAGAAGCAGATTTGTCAGGAAAAGAGGGCTTTTGACCCCCTAGAATCCTGAGCAGGTTTGTCTGAAAACATCATTTTTGGAAGACTTCTAACTCCTTAAGGGAGGCAAACTTAGGGGATTATTCATTTGAAACTTAGGGATAGGAGACAGAAAAAATAGTTTGAGGTCCTGCATAACTTTCCATTTGTCTTGTAAGGTTTTAATATGTTCTACAGGTGCAGAACTAAACAGATTCTAGGAGTCCAAGGGAGAATTGAACAACTTGGTCTTTACATCATCAGGAAGAGATTGTAAAGTAAGTCAGGAGTACCTGCATAAAACAGATGCTGCAGCCCTAGAAGATGCATCAGTGGCATCACAACTGCATTCAATAGAATAGTGAGTCACCTGAGAAGTAGAACTCAATAAAATAAATAGCATACGTCTCAGTTTTAGAATTAAGCATGTCAGTCAAAACACCTCCAAGTTTAGACAAAACAGATAGCACAGATCTGGTCATACAGGTCTGGTAGTTTATTGCTCTGAAAGCCAAGGTGCCCAAGGTATAATGTTTTTCCCATACCTATCCATAGCCGTACTGTCCTTGTCAGAAGGGAGAGGTCTGGGAGAAGACAATAATTTGGAAGATTTGTCAGCAGAAAGAAAAATACCTGCAGGGTCAGAGGAGGGATTCCTTATTTAAGAACCTTTCAACCTACGACACCTTGTAAAACTTATTGGGTTTCTTAGGTGTACGAGGCTCTAACTCAGGAGCCAAAGAAGTTGCAGTAAATGTATTCAGATTGGCTTCTAACACAGGAGGGACTGCAGAAGGCCTGGGAGAATCCATTTATAAAAGGATGTAATACCTTTTTTGGCTTCATAAATTTGGCAACTCGAACACTGAAAGTGCACCATAAAAAGAAAGCTCCGCAATAGGGGGATATGGAGAAAGAGTAACCTCATCCTCTGACCCTAGAGCAAGACGGGAATGTATCTTTGAAGAATACAACAGGAACTCTTCCCCAGAATCCAATTCCACATCTTCAGAGTAGTTAGACTCCTAAGCTTGTTAGAGAGAGTGGAAGAAAAGGAACAGTAGAAGGCACAGAAAATCCGGGGGGGGGGGGTCTTCAAGACTATAAGAGCCTTAAAAAGACCCTGAGTAAAATCCTGCCACTTTTTATGGAAATTCTTGATGACAGGAGCTACATGCTTGGATTTCTGTTTTTTCTTCTGGTAAACCTCAGGTCTAACAAGTTTAGGTGGCTCAGAACCCTACTTGACTTTAATGAGGGAGCCAGGAATCTCATCGCTAACAACTATCTGGGGAAACCCTCATAGACTCTTCTGAGATAATCAGCTGCAGGTCCTCCTTCTCATTTGTAGCACACATATGCTCAAGCATGGCAGACCTGTGAAAAACCAACTCTGTGTCAGTCTGCAACTGGGAAGCAACAGACAGAGCTGGTGTTGGAATCTGATGGTTCTCAGATAATTCATCCAACCCAAAGGAGACATCTGGCAGAGGCTGGTCAGCAGAAGTCTCTAAAGCTATCTCTTCTTAAGTGATGGCTGAATGTCTGGGTGGACAGATTCAGAAGCCATGGTTCCATCGCTGAGTAACTTCAGGTGTTAGTTCTCATAGGTCTTGGGTACAAAAGCCTGACAAATAGAACACTGAGTATGACTGTGACCTGCACACACATATAAATGCACTTGTCATGTCTATATTTATGGGAATTTGCCTCCCACACATACATTTCCCCTTTCTGGATGACATGTAAAATGATAAGTAACCAAAAGAAAGTGGGAAAAGTCCCCAGTAGGGTACTAACCTGCTGGAGGCTTGGTATCTAGAACAATGTGACAAACCTGACAAACTAAATTCAAAAAGTAGCATTTGGACTGGTTCAATGAAGTTCTAAGGATTAGGTGTCCATACATCTCTTATTAAACTTATGTCCTGGATGTTGGACATACTTCTGATGTATGGTGCCTGGAAGGGCCTAAGACATTTGTATGCTCCCCAGACATACATCGATCTTTAGTAAGATATCTCTTCAGTAAGGAATACTGCAATATTGATAAGGAAGGCTATTGAATGGGCCTAGCTTCTCCTTATGTAAGGATCACCAGATCAGGGAAAAGACTTTTTATTTTGCTGTTCAGTTTAGAGTTGATGGGAATATATTGGGGAGAGTAGACATGGCTTACTTTTTAGTTGAGGATTGCCAGATCAGGGAATGGACCTTTTTTCTCCTCAGCTTAGACCGGAGGATTGCTGGATCGAGGAATGGTAGTTGGCAATAGATGAGCTAGCTACAGCTCTCTTCATAATATACACTAGACATCAAATTGTTAACACTGAACTAGAACAGCTCATAGACTCCATTAGTACAACCCCCCACTCTTATCAGCTTTATAATCCTAGCAGCGTTGTCATGTATCAAATTGACCAGCATTTTTATTTTTTCATTGCTAACATTATAAAAAAAGGACAAAGAATTATTAATATGCAATTGCTTCATATCAATTTTGCAGAGCTTTTCAAATACAACTACTGTAGGGTGAAATAGGGGATTGTAAGTACTATGATGCTGCAAAGCCAAAGTAGTGTTCTAATCTCCCATACCTGCAGCATGCTGAAAGATACTTCTCATATTTAGTTTTCCAATAAATACCTTTAGCTTGATCAACATTGCAACTAAATTCACATTGGTACAGAAGAAAGTCCTATGGAGAATAAGTCCAAAAAGCAATCAATAATGTAAAAATAAGAACTAAACACTTTCAAGTTACATTTATCAAATATTTCACAAAGTTCAGATTCATGGACTATCTCTGCCTCACCCATCCACATGTCCTGCCTCTCCTTGAGTGGTTCACATATGACATTGTGCTGAGGTTGGAAACTGGATGACATGCACTCCCATCAGCTGTGTGAGAAGTCAATCTCTCCAATCTATGCAGTGGGAAAAACTGGAAAAAGTTATCAATTTCTAATAAAGTATTGTCACTGTAACATTTATCTTCTGATGTGTTATGTCTGGAAAAATCACGTTCAAAGCCAGGAGATCAACTTCACCCCTAATTTTGTATATGTACTGCTTAATTTGCAGTCTTTTGCATACTTAGTTTCTTTTCCTTCCATGACAATAGAGTCCTACAATGCATCTCTTTCTCAAAAATAGATGTATAACCAGCTTTCTAAGTGGAAAATGGCAACTCAGATGAATTTGTATAATTTAAAACTTTAATAACTTGAGCTGTTTAATCCATAGCTTTATTGTTGGATCTCTTCAAAACAGCTATCATTTCCAGTCCTGTTCTGTCAAACAAGTCAAGTAACTCTTGACAGAATACCAAATTTTCTTACATGCCATTAGGGAATTTCCACAATTTGAGCACCTTAGAGACACAATTGCTTTAAATGAATTCCTGAAGAAATAAATTATCAAACTGCAGTGTTCTATATTTCATGATCTTCTTCTTTAAACCACGTAGCTGTTCAGAAAGAAACTGATTAAAAGTTGTCCCTGATTGTATTTGCTGTTGTAAGTTAAAATATAAAAATTATTGGACTCATTGTTAGACTCCTTTTGAACTAAATCGTTATATCTTTCTTTGTCACAAGAATGAGAACCATAAGAGGAAGGCAAACCAACCACCAGCAGTCCAGAGCATGGAGGTGGTACCAAGTCACTTAAGGTTGTTTCCACTGGCCTCCACATACTAGTGTGACTCTGTCAAAAGTTTAAGTCTATAAGTAAATTTCCACCAACTACAGGACTGTTATACTCAAAAACTTGTCTTGGGACATTTCCTATGGAATGATACATTCAAGGCACAGTGCTTCCTTTACTCACCACAGTGGTAACTAAGTCATAGAAATGAATCAGGTTGGAATGGCAAGATCTCTGCTTCCTTCTGATATGCCACTGCTGATTTACAAGTAAACAAAGATTAATGGAATCCACTAGCCTGCCCTGAAGAATCTTTATCACACTCTTTTCTAGGATAGAAAGCAGGCCTATAAATTTTGGTCTGTTTCCTAGTCCTGTCTTTGTACAATAGAACTAGATTAAATGAGAATGTGCCTTTCAGTAGCAGCTCTTCAAGTCTGTGGCCTACTCTTTGAGAACATGGTGTTGTGAGATCATCTGAAGCATGTCCCCTCTTTCTGACGTTCCACAAGTTCCTTCTAAAGTTCTTCCCTGGGCTCATTCTGTTTCTTCTTATCCACATGCATCATACCTTTCTGTGCCAACACCCTGTTGTGTTATTCCTTACTAAGCCATTTCAGACATCCTTCCTAATTTTCCAGCAAGCCAATGTTCTAATGAATTCTCCAACACTTCCTGGTGTCAGATGACTTTTCTGCTTATCCAGCACTTCACTAACTGCAGTTTATTGGGTGTATTTAGCTTGTCTAGAAAATTCATAGAAAATATTAAGTTGAGCAATCAATGAGCATCATCCTGCAGTCCTGGGCTTGATTTCTTCAGCCTCCATTTGCTACTCTGAGAAACTCATACAACCAGACAGTACTCCAGAGACACTTCTATCTAATGGATTTATCTGGTTAACAAATACAATTATAACAATGAAAATGAAATTTATTGAGCTACAACTTACTGACCAGGGCATGGCAAAACTGCATTAAATGAATATCACAGCATTACTGAAAATAAAGGTAAACCCAACTGACCGAGAATGTCAACATATGGGAAACAAACTGTGGAAAGAGTCTGTTATACTTCAGGGGTTATGCCCCGTGCACTCGTTATATAAGCTCTCAGACTGCAAACCTTAATGAATAGAGAATTACAAGTATTCTCCTGCATCAAGATTCTGTAACCTCAGAGTTGTTATACATAAATATGGTGGTATGGAAGAAGTCCCCTTGGGCAAGATGCTGCAAAGAAAAAAAATGTGCAATTATTTGGTTAGTTTAACTTATCCCTACAGTGTCAAATGCTCTACATTTATCTCAGTACCTGCAGCACTACTTATTTGAATAGTGTTGAGTGCACTGTGCCTGCAGCATACTAAAAGCAAACACTAACAAGTACTAATAAACCAGGAAAAACAGTCACCAACCAACGAACCAAGGATAGTAAACTTCCACTCGTTTAATAGATAAAAACAACACACTGTTCCTTGAATTAATATCGAACCAGTTTTAAAAAGAACACTCAAGTACATTAAGCGCTTTTCGTTCAGGTTTTACCCGAACTTCTTCAGACAATTTACACAAACCTTAGAATCAATATAAATACTTCCTCCTTTAGTTTAGCCAATCAAACTGACAGCCTATTTTCTCCAGTTAATACTAACTCGTTTTAAAACAAAATCTATAACAATCCATTGGTAATCAACATTAGGTATTCCCTTCTGAGTAGATGGCTAGTACCTAAGTACTCTTTTTGTCTAGCTCCTTTAGACTGGCTGTTATATACTTCAAACTTTGTATCTAAAACTGTTGACTTAGTTGACTTGTGCTTCCCTTGTATTCTAAAGCATTATGTACAACTTATCGTACTAGTGAAACTCCTTCCCCCAACCTTCTCCTGTATTTTACTATACAAAAACTTTTCACTTGTCCAAATAACCATAAAACATCCCACTCCACCCCCCAAAAGGTTAAGCTAATACTATAATTGTTCACAAATGGGGGGGGGGGGGGTTTGAATTGTGAAGTTCTTCTAGTGTAATATTTGAGCTGTCTGTACAAATTCCTTAACTTTAATATACAAGCAATCGAGCAAGCCTCGTTTAGTCCGGGTTCTGTACATGCATCCAATCTGAGTTGCCAGTTAAGCTCACTCCTTTCTAATATCAATTTAAGCAAACTATCCGGGGCCAGACACCCTCCCCTCATTACTGAGTCTACCTGGGATATAATCTTAAACTTGAATGAGTGGCCTACTTGTGAATCACAATGGCGTGCCAGTGCGTTACTAATGTTCTTCCTGTTTATGGCATAAATGTGTTCATAAATGCGGTCTTTCAACTTACGGTCGGTCTTTCCTACGTAAAATGCTTTACACTCTTGGCATTCAGCTAGGTAGACCACACCTTTGGTATTACAGTTGTAAGTCCCCTTAATGTAAAAGGTTTCATTTCTTATCCTGAATTTATTCTCACAATCAATGTAGGCACATTGTTTACAAAACCCACATTTTCGGGTACCCACCTCTATGTTTTCCTTACATCTACTACCCATTTCAAGAATGTGTTTCAGGTTAGAACCCTGTCTAAAACTAATAGTAGGGTTCTCCCCTATTTTATTAAAAATATCCTTGTTCAAAGATAGGTAAAACCAGCATTTTCTAATCACTTTCTGTATGTCATAAGCTGCCGGGGTGTAAGCAAAAATAAAGGCCAATGTATACTTGTTACTATCCTTAGTTCTATTCACCTCCATAGTCCCTCCCTCTGACTCTAGCCTCATCCACTCCAGTAGTTCTTGATCAGTGAGCCTTAATTCCATAGGTCCAAGGCCATCAGTTCTCAATGCAGTCTGGTTTAAAATTGGTTTGTAAAAACCTATTGACCGCTTCTTTTTTACTTCCTCAAAAATGTAACCTAAGAAGTTATCTGGGTAACCCCTGTGTAAGAACATGTTGTACAGGAGTTTACACTCTATTTCAAACTCATCCTCAGTAGTGATCATCCATGCAGCTCGCACAAGTTGCCCCTTAACTACAGATTTTTTTCTGGTGCAATGGGTGTTCACTAGTAAAGTATAAGAATGAGTTTGAAAATGTGTTTTTCCTGTAGATCTTAGCAGTGTACCTCTTGTTCAAATTGTCCTTATATAAATTTATATCCAAAAAATGAATCCTGTATTCCTCAAAGTTCTGAGTGAACCTAAGGAAAGTAGTGGTTTGGTTTAAAAAAGTTACTAGATTGAAGAAGTACCTGGAGGGTGAAAAACAAATTTGTAAAGACTCGTGGTCTTTTTTGGAAGAAATTAACTTGGTACAATTCCACGAGGAAAGTAACTTCCTCACGATTGATGTCTGCAATTTGTATTCAAGTATACCCCATCAATTGGGAGTAGAATGGGTTGTGGAGTTTTTGAGAGCAAAGGGGGCTCCTGAAGATGAGGTGCTTTTAATTGAACAACTATTGGACATCATCTTACAAAACAACTACCTACAATTTAACAACAAGCTTTATTTACAAAAGATTGGAGTGGCTATGGGGTCCCCAGTGGGTGCGAGTTTTGCCAATTTGGTGATGGCCTACTGGGAGACTACCTTTGTGTTTCCTAGCACCCAGTTTGGGGTAGTTAGGGTTTACAAGAGATTTTTGGATGACATTTTTATAATGTTAGAAGGTGGAAAACTAGTGGCTGACAATCTAGTAACTTTTTTAAACCAAACCACTACTTTCCTTAGGTTCACTCAGAATTTTGAGGAATACAGGATTAACTTTTTGGATATAAATTTATATAAGGACAATTTGAACAAGAGGTACACTGCTAAGATCTACAGGAAAAACACATTTTCAAACTCATTCTTACACTTTACTAGTGAACACCCATTGCACCAGAAAAAATCTGTAGTTAAGGGGCAACTTGTGCGAGCTGCATGGATGATCACTACTGAGGATGAGTTTGAAATAGAGTGTAAACTCCTGTACAACATGTTCTTACACAGGGGTTACCCAGATAACTTCTTAGGTTACATTTTTGAGGAAGTAAAAAAGAAGCGGTCAATAGGTTTTTACAAACCAATTTTAAACCAGACTGCATTGAGAACTGATGGCCTTGGACCTACGGAATTAAGGCTCACTGATCAAGAACTATTGGAGTGGATGAGGCTAGAGTCAGAGGGAGGGACTATGGAGGTGAATAGAACTAAGGATAGTAACAAGTATACATTGGCCTTTATTTTTACTTACACCCCGGCAGCTTATGACATACAGAAAGTGATTAGAAAATGCTGGTTTTACCTATCTTTGAACAAGGATATTTTTAATAAAATAGGGGAGAACCCTACTATTAGCTTTAGACGGGGTTCTAACTTGAAACACATTCTTGAAATGGGTAGTAGATGTAAGGAAAACATAGGGGGGGGGTACCCGAAAATGTGGGTTTTGTAAACAATGTGCCTACATTGATTGTGAGAATAAATTCAGGATAAGAAATGAAACCTTTTACATTAAGGGGACTTACAACTGTAATACTAAAGGTGTGGTCTACCTAGCTGAATGCCAGAGGTGTAAAGCATTTTACGTAGGAAAGACCAACCGTAATTTGAAAGACCACAGTTATGAACACATTTATGCCATAAACAGGAAGAACTTTAGTAACGCACTGGCACGCGATTGTGATTCACAAGTAGGCCACTCATTCAAGTTTAAGATTATATCCCAGGTAGACACAGTAATGAGGGGAGGGTGTCGGACCCCGGATAGTTTGCTTAAATTGATAACAGAAAGGAGTGAGCTTAACTGGCAACTCAGATTGGACACATGTACAGAACCCAGACTAAACTAGGCTTGCTCGATTGCTTGTATATTAAAGTTAAGGAATTTGTACAGATAGCTCAAATATTACACTAGAAGAACTTCACAATTCAACCCCCCCTATTTGTGAACAATTATAGTATTAGCTTAACCTTTTGGGGGGTGGAGTGGGATGTTTTATGGTTATTTGGACAAGTGAAAAGTTTTTGTATAGGAAAATATAGGAGAAGGTTGGGGGAAGGAGTTCCACTAGTACGATAAGTTGTACATAATGCTTTAGAATACAAGGGAAGCGCAAGTCAACTAAGTCAACAGTTTTAGATACAAGGTTTGAAGTACATAACAGCCAGTCTAAAGGGGCTGGACAAAAAGAGTACTTGGGTACTAGCCATCTACTTAGAAGGGAATACCTAACATTGATTACCAATGGATTGTTATAGATTTTGTTTTAAAATGAGTTAGTATTAACTGGAGAAAATAGGCTGTCAGTTTGATTGGCTAAACTAAAGGAGGAAGTATTTATATTGATTCTAAGGTTTGTGTAAATTATCTGAAGAAGTTGGGGTAAAACCCGAACGAAAAGCGCTTAACGTACTTGAGTGTTCTTTTTAAAACTGGTTCGATATTAATTCAAGGAACAGTGTGTTGTTTTTATCTATTAAACGAGTGGAAGTTTTCTATCCTTGGTTCATTGGTTGGTGACTGTTTTTCCTAGCATACTAAAAGCAGACATCACAAAGAGCTATTGAAACAATATATCTTAATGGCAGTAATGAATATGTGCCATTCAATATCACCATTAAGCAGTGTGTACAGTTTTTTTTAATTGAACAAGTACCCAAAAAACTGCTTTGCTTATTCACTTTAATGGATTTTTTCCACATTTAAGAATGTTACAGTTCACAGCTCCAGGTGAGTTCTCTCCAGTTTGCCAGCACAGAGATATGCATACCTGATCATCGTAAACTCTGGCAGGCACCTTTTTGCAATGTGATAGGGTTTGAAATACAAATGTTATTTACTTACCATAATGATAGATCTGTGTTGCCTGTTTCTATCATTCCTCAATGGTTGGGTATTTGGATCTGACTTTGGCTACTCTAGACTTTGGATACACAGCTCAGGCTCCTCCTCTTCCCTATAAACTCCTCCTGCCTACATAGTTATCTCAGATCGAGTTTACTCAAAATTTTATCTTTTGTTGTATCTTTCGGCTTATCCCGGTTAGGGGTCACCACAGCAGAACTCCGATCCGCTAATGTTTGGTAGTGAATTTTTACATGCCGAGTTACCAGCCCTGATGCACAACAACATTTTATCTAATCTATGCCCAATTAACTATAGGTAAAACATCTTACCACATCATTGCTAGCTACAGGTCCCTTCTATGAACCAAGAGAAGCACAATACCTACCTGGACTTATTGGAGTCACTCTTCATACAGACCAACACCTTAATCATGGGAAATTTCAATTATCCCTTCATCAATTGGGTAGCATACATGAGCTCAAACATGCTTGCCCAGAGCTTCCTGGACTTTGTCAATGCAAATGCTCTGGGACAGATACTCTGCACCCCCACAATGGGCTCTAATGTCCTTGACATAGTACTCACCAGCATGAGTGGTCACTGCACTGCTCCCTGTGTGATGCTCTCCCTGGTAAGGTCGGACCATAAATCAGCCTCTTTCAAAGTAACTATTGGACCCCATACCCCAAAGAAACAAAAAAGCTAAGGAACATCTCCAAAGCAAACTACAACCTACTAAGTGATGGTATAAAATGTTTTATACCCCCTGCAATTACAGGCAATGATGACTCATATGCAGAGATGTACACAAATGCCCTGTATAATTATCTTAGCAACTGTATAGAGTCAGCTGCACGTGACTGGATTAAAACCGGACCCTCCCAAAAAACATCCAATCATCTTTTCTCATTAATGGGAGAATGGAATGCACCATGACCATCTGGAACTTTCTCTGCTTGACATACTGATTTAGATGGCTTAGGTTCAAAACTGGCCTGAGGTCCCCATTCTTCTTTGGCACCAAAAACAATATTGAATAAGTTCAGAATCCACATTTGTTTGATGGGGCCTCCTGGATGACTTGATTGTCTAGCAGCTTTTTTACCCCTAAAATGGCTGCTTTTCTTTGGAAGGGTAGAATGTTGCGGATCTTTCTTGAAGTCAGTGTATGACAGAAAGAGGATTGAATAGCCTTTGGATATGATTTGTTGCAACCATGTCTCTTTTGTGATAGATGTCCAGGCCTTGTGCTGCAGAGATAAGCACCACCCCAACTGCCACCAGAGTGCAATAGTCAGGCAACTGTTCAGGAGTGCTGGTAGGACCTCTCAGAGAAAGGACCTCAGAAACCCTGATTTTTCAGACCACCTCTGCTGATGAGGTGATGTCCACCATTAGAATTCCCCCATGGGTGGTCTATCTCCAGAATTGTCAGTAGAGAAGCCTTGAGACTTACAGATCCACAACTTCTTCCCTCCCTTCTGGTTCCTAGAAAAAGATCTCTGGGGGTGTCAATAACTGTATTCCTATGGAATTAAGGGTTTTTCTGTCTTGCTAACTTCTGGAAAGTGTCTCTTTAGCTTTAGGCCTGAAGAGTATCAAGCCATCATAAGAGATATTAACAAAGGATGTTTTGAAGTGCTCTTTGAAGTTACACAAGTGAATCCAAGCATGTCTCCTAATGGTAATGTTTACACCTGTAGCTCTTGAAGTGCCCTCAGTCACACTGGAAATAAGGCACATCAAGACTTCTGAAAGAGACAGAAGGGTGGCCAACTGCGAGCCCACAGTTTTCTTGTCCTCAGGAGAAATGGATCCCAAAAGGGATTTGGAGAACTCCTTAATCAAATCCCTTTGGAAATGTGCCATGTGTGCCAAGTAATTCAGTGCTATCATTATGAAGGTTGATGAAGAATAAACTCACTTCCCAAATCAGTTCAGCACTCTGGACTCTCTGTTTGGGGGTGGGCTGGAAAGTAGACCTTTCTTTGGCAAGCTGTTCCTTGGTGGCTGCCGCCTCCACCATGGAATCAATGTTGGGACCTTTACTCCAATATGGGAGATTTTTGGTGAACTATGATGTTTGCAGATGACATTGTGATCTGTAGTGAGAGTATGGAACAGGTGGAGGAGACCCTGGAGAGATGGAGATATGCCCTAGAGAGAAGAGGAATGAAGGTCAGCAGGACTAAAACAGAATATATGTGTGTGAATGAGAGGGAGGATAGAGGAATGGTGAGGATGCAGGGAGTAGAGGTGGTGAAGGTGAATGAGTTTAAGTACTTGGGATCAATAGTTCAGAGTAATGGTGAGTGTGGAAGAGAGGTGAAGAAGAGAGTACAGGCAGAATGGAGTGGGTGGAGAAGAGTGTCAGGAGTGATTTGTGACAGATGAGTACCAGTAAGAGTGAAAGGGAAGGTCTACAAGAGGGTAGTGAGACCAGCTATGTTATATGGGTTGGAGACAGTGGCACTGACAAAAAGGCAGGAGTCAGAGCTTGACGTGGCAGAGTTGAAGATGTTAAGATTTGCACTGGGTGTGACGAAGATGGACAGGATTAGGAATAAGTATATTAGAGGGTCAGCCCAGGTTGGAAGGTTTGGAGACAAAGCCAGAGAGGCAAGATTATGTTGGTTTGGACATGTGCTGAGGAGGGATGCAGAGTATATTGGGAAAAAGATGCTAAGGATGAAGCTGCCAGGTAACAGGAAAAGAGGAAGGCCTAAGATAAGGTTTATGGATGTGGTGAGAGAGGACATGCAGGTGGTCGGTGTGACAGAGCAAGATGCAGAGGACAGGAATAAATGGAAACATTTGATCTGCTGTGGCGACCCCTAACGGGAGCAGCCGAAAGAAGAAGAAGACCAGGAATTTGACATGTTTGTGTGGTATAGGTTCAACTATGTCTGGTTCCTTCCATACCTGCTTTGAGATTAGATTGACCATCCTGTCTGCAGAAGGGACCAGCCAAGAAGTAGCTAAGCCATTACCAAAAGTCACAAGAAAGACAGACTCCTCCTCCTGGGAGGGGGCTTTGGAGGACCACTCACCTTTCTGTCTCAACAGTTTGAGGATCTCCCTGAATGAGATATCCTCAAGGGGGGATCTGGTGGGCCCCTTCCTTTCATTAAAGTTAGTGTCTTTGGTTAATGACTTCTGAGAGGATTCAACATGCCTCCTCTTGCACATATGCTTCCTAGAAAATTCTACAGTGGGATGCTCAAGAGAAGGCTCTGAAGAGAATGTGAACACTGAAGGTAGATTGTCTCACGGCTCAATGGGACTAGCTGTTCTGAAGGTAAAGAATGAGCAGGATTATGACACAAGGGTGTCCTATGAGGGATGGATAGACCTATGTGTGGAAGCAAACTCCACTCACAATAAAAAGAAAGTGCTGTCTTGACGGCTGCAAACACCAAGGCTGTGGGAGGATGCAAGACCACTCAAGAAGGAGACAAAGCTTCTGATCCCAAAAATCCTGCTGGCCAGGCTACAAACCCAATGCTAGTGCAGAGCTCTCTAGTGTCAAGGCTCCGAGAGAAGTAACAGTTCCAAAAACTTCAGAGTCTAACCCATCTCCCAGATCTATCACTGAAGCTTCAGCCTGGAAATCCATCTGGATCAGAACTACTTGGGACCGGTCAGATCACAAAAGCCACCAGAGTCAAAGACAACTAGGTCTTTGGATCCAACATGGACATACATTGGGAAAAACTCAGGTCCACAGGATTTGAATCCAATGCATGGATCATGGTAGGAGCAACAACAGGATGAATGGATGGACCTAAGCTCATGGATCCAACAGTGGTCAGAGTTAGGAAAACCCCAAATGGATCTAGGTTCAAAGGGAATTCCTCAAACATCTATTAGACTGCACTGATTAAAAAGATGAGGTTGAGGATAGGAACCTGGAAGACCAGTGAAAGGTCATCTCCTGTAAGAAAGGAGAACACAGTCTGAGGGAAGTGGGTTCTGGAAAAAAATGGATCTGGGATGGGGTCAGATCCAAAGATTTTTATTTTGGAAGTTTGGGCACAGGAGCTGAAGAAGCAGATGAGGAGGAGAAATGGTCTGGAGATTGCTTCCTGGACTCCTTAGATTTCTCCGTAGGTCTACAACCACTCTTTTCACCTTGTTTGTCTTCAGGCTTTTTGACAAAGGGCAGCTCCAGAAGGAGAAGAATGAGAAAGAGATGAGTCTCCCACGGGATCAGGAAGAAGTCCCTTCAAGACTAGTTTGTTCCTGAGCTCTGAATGCCCTGAAGACTGAAAGCAGTGCAGACAGAGCACTATTCACCCAGATGGCAGCTCCAAGACAAAACACACACACATTTAGTGTGCAAGCCTAAATTCAGGATCTTGTTGCCACAGACTACATATTTTTTGTAGCCAGAAGGTTTGCTGACCATTGTGCAATAAATTCTAATCACAGCAAAAAGTACAACAATCCTAAAGCAATTGTACAACACACCAAAGAGCTAACAATCTACCCTAAGAGAAAAAATGAGAAAAAGAAACAAACAAAAACATACACACACACTACAAATACTAATGCAAACAGCTACTAACCACAGAAAAAAGTGCCAATGGCACAAGAGAGAAACTGTCAAAGAGAAACCTCTAATTTTGAAACTTTAAAGGTAAAAAGATAAATGCTTGTGAATGGATGGAAATCCAAAAAGCTGAAAAGTATTCAATAAACTTCATAAAATGGTTTGCCCTTAGCTATACCGAGTCTGAGAATGATGTCCTCATCTATACTGAATGAGCAGAAAACCAGATTTGGGGTAACTACATGGGCAGGAGGGGATTATTGTAAGGACAGGAGTCTGAGCTTTGGCTCCAAAGTCTAGAGTGGCAGAGATCGGATCTGAATACCCAACCATTGAGGAACCGAAGGAAGAGACATCAGATCTGCTGGTTTCACTCTAACATAGTTTCGAAGTATTCATATGAGAAAACTGTGATTCAGTGGGATGAATTTTAATGAGTTCAAGTAGGCCCATTTACTGTACAGGTGCCTTGTCTTGCCAGATACTTTTTCCTGGTTCCTTAGGGTCCCATTCTTAATTTGATATGCTTCACCCTTTCCATTCATCACCTTCTTACCATAGTCTTTATTCATTTCATTTGTCTCTGATTTTTACATTTATTTTACAGAAACATGTTTTAATTCCTTTTCCTTAATAAATCTTTGACAGCTCTTCCACTGGACTCATTTGTTGCCACTTGTTCTATGCTATTACTCAATGGGTTTCCATGACACTAAAGCTCACCTACCTGAACATCCACAAAGACATTTGCCCTTTTTGCACTGTCAGATGTTATTTTGGGAATCATAATCCACAGCATAGTAAGATCACTGCTGAGCAGTGACTATCTTTCTCTAAGTCGTGACACCCTTCTTCATTGGTGACTCCTAGTTCACTGATTTTCCATTTCCAATTCGGGTCCTCACTCTATTAGATTTTAATTTCCATTAAAGCATTTAGTTTTCTTCTCTCCCTGGAGAGCAGCACCTTCAAGTCTACTCCCCACAGAATGAAAACAACTATAATTGTATTAGCTCTATTATGCAAAGTAATGATATCTGACTGTTGCCCTTGTGATACAGATTTGACTAGTAGGCACAGCTACCACAGAAACCATGGATACTATTTATTTATTTATTTTATTTTACATTTGTTTACCAGGAAAGTCTGACTTGGAACAAAGCCAATTTTCAAAGGAGGAAGAAATGCTCCAGACGCATGTCTTTATAACGTGGGAGGAAACCAGAGCACCTGGAGGAAACCCACATGAATGCAGGCAGGATAAGCAGACTCCACATAGAAGGCACCCCAGCTGAGAAACAAATCGGAGAACCTCTTACTGTGAGGCAACAATGCAATTGCTGCACCACTGTGCCATCCACTGGCCACCGACTAGGTGGTATTTGCTGCAGCAGATAGCTGATCACTGGGCATCTAAGCTCAGCATGCTGTACTATGACTGGGCTCAATGTAAGGAATTATGTACAGTGCCCCGGCATTGTATGCCCTGCCTTGGCTTGGAGCTTGCTGGTTGACTCATCAGGGACTAAGGCACAAATACCCTAATAAATGCAGATATTGGCTGCATAGCCTCAGATCTTGGCAACATTGATGGAGGAAAAACAAAAGGGCTCATTGGAGGCTGTGAACAACTCGGTGATTACACTTGGTGGGGGATACAAAATAATAAAGTAAAAAGTGTCAGCCATGACTCTGGTTTTCCTAATCTTTTCTTTCTTTTTTTAGCTACTAATCTGTCTCCTGAGCTTGACAACATTCTTTTTTTCTTAAGCCTGCATTGCATAGCTATCCAGCAAGGATTATATGCTTATCATTACACAATCAAAGTCTTGTTTTCCTTACTTATTTATTATTCTCCATCAAGATACAAATTCTACCCATACCTCTCAACTGTCATGATTTCTGCAGAATGCCCAGATTTTTGCCTAATATTTTTGAACCGTTCCTCATAAAATATGTGATTTTTTTCAAATTTTTGTGACAAATCAGTGAGGATTGAATTTACTAAATAATGACAAGCATTTCAGTTTCCAGCTTTATATCTATCATAAAATACATTGTAACACAAGATCTGTTATTCTAGCAACTTTTTAAGCTTATAAGAGAAATATTTAAAATTTGTCCCTATTTTTGGGGCTTTGTCCAGATTTTTTGTTCTAAGAGTTGAGAGCTATGATCCCACCACAAATATTCACTACTGTTTGCACCTCCTTAAATATCCCAGGCCCCTACTATAAAGCTCCCTCCATACACAGTGCAATAATTTTAATAGTTTTGCTAAGATTGCAGTATCTGTGCTCCCTTGCAGAAGCAGAGTATGCTGCTGATTCTTTCCTTTTCAAGCTTCTTTTATACATCAGTAACTTTCACTGGGCAGTTCTTCCTTTCTGCTTTTATTTCTTACTAGATTCATTGTCCAAGCATACTCTATGCCCTCACTTGGCAGCCTCACTAGCATTTATTTGCTCATTTCTCCCAAGATGAAGATTTTTTTTTTCATTTCTCCTAATCTGAGACTGAAGGAATTGTTTTTTGTAATACGTCCCTTGTCTAGCTTTCAGCACTTTCCTTCCACTCCCATTTAGCTGGTCTGTGGCAAAAAAAAAAACCTCGCTATCCCATAAACTTACTGAATGCACCAGTCCTTCAGCCAATAACTGACCTCCCCAGTTCTTTGTCCCATCATATTTGTGTCTGGCACTGGGATCATAACTGAGGGGCCATTGACTTTCCATGTAGTCCAGCAGATCTACTCCAAGCCTTCTAGTCTTTGTTTCACCACCTCCAGCGTCTTACATTGTAGATCATTTTCCCCACATATAGAATTACTTGGGGTGTATACTGATGTTCTGCATGCTGTTAGCAAAGATTAGTAGTTACCATACCTGGTGTAACCTTAACATAAACCAAGAATCTTCACACACATATTCTCTGTTCACCTAATCTAACATGTTCTGTAATACACTGCAACAACATATGTGCATCACTTTTTTCAAAAGCACCACATTCGATCGCTTCTTTCTCCTTTTATGCACTACTCATCTCTATGTTCCTTTGTCACCATGTCTTGATTTTTCCCTTTCATAAGTTGCTCCTACCTTATTCTCTTAGAGTTTCTCTCTCACACTATAATCACCATGTAATAATCAAGCATTCCCAGCAACAATATGACTCTCATCAATGCTTCTTTCACTTTTTGGCACTTCTGAGTCATAAATTCAGTAACCTCATGCATGTCCCCCAGTTATTACTCATTCCTGCCCATCTAACTTTACAATCCCGTCATTACACCCCTTTTCTCTTTTAGTCTTCTCAGCATCCATACCCTGTCCAATAATACACAGGGGATGCCAGCAATGAGAAATATGGACCAGTCCCAGCAAAATTTGACAAAGCCTGACAGGTGAAGTTTTCTGTGAATAAAACTGCTGTTTTGTGTCAAAATGGCATTCTAAGCTAAACTCCATCACAACATGCTCATCCTTTCCTCTGTGTTATGGCAACCGTGGACTTTGTTATTTTAGTTAGCGGTATACAGAGGCAGATCTTCTTGAATAGCAGATGCTAAGACAAAGTCTCCCACAGAAAGCATGTTTTATTGACTCTTTGCTGAGCAGAAAGGCTGGAAAAAGGTACTGCTGCTAAATGAATGCCAACTATTATCTGCAATTAATAGACGGGACAGTCATCATATTCGGTCAGAAACTGCCTGTGTTAAAAGGATTTTAGCTTAGTCTTTGCCCAGAAGAAAATGTTGTGGAAGAGTCTAAACTTTCAATGTGCTGAAGGTATCTGTCTAATTTCATTATTCAAGTGAATTAACCAAGCTGTGGAACATTTTAATCCATAATAAATAACACAGACCACAAATGCAAGGCTAAATAATGGACAATTTGTTGTAACTTGTCAAACAACATGTTTGTGAGAGCTAACCAGAGTACTCAGTGAAAACCCACACAGACACAGGCAGAGCATGTAAATGCCATAAAGACTGAACTCCACACTGCAGAACTGCAAGACAGAGGACTTACAACTGAGAAAATGTGCTGCCTGCCAGGCTTACTGTGATTTACACTAGAATTCTTAAGAGAACTGGAACTGCCAAACTGGCTAATACTCCTATGTGGGAGGAGGGTATGGTCCTTGAAAGTTTAAAGGAAGCACATGTTATACATCTTCAAATAAGTGTCACAGAACTGTGACTATAAACTACTCATCTGTCACTTTG
The DNA here is from genome assembly GCF_019279795.1 of Protopterus annectens. Taxonomy (NCBI): domain Eukaryota; kingdom Metazoa; phylum Chordata; order Ceratodontiformes; family Protopteridae; genus Protopterus; species Protopterus annectens. Next base: position 1,304,466,337 of record NC_056745.1, on the reverse strand, counting down.
ACCTTAGCTGTAAGAAAACATTACTAGAGAAAAGAATAGTTGAACATCTGGAACCAGTGAGGAAGAGAACCCAAGGCAGCCATTCCTCTCCATTATCAACACCCTGGAGGAGCATTCATATTTTCCGGCCCAATTTACCCTTGCACAGGATATCTCTATTTTTGTAGGAGTGTCCATAGCTCTCAACCTCTTAGCACAAGAAATCTGGACAAAGTCAAAAATAATGGGGGGACAAATTTCACATATTGTTCTTATAAACACTGAAAGTTGCTAGAATGAAATGTTTTGTGCTAGCATGCATTTTCTGGGGTTTATGAAGTCTGAAACTCAAATGACTGTCATTATTTGGTGACTTCACTCCTAAATGATTTGCCACAAAATTGCAAATGTTATGAGGAACAGACCAAAAATAGCAGCCAGAAATCTGGACATTCTATGAAAATCTGGACAGTTGAGAAGTATGGGTGTGTTCCTATTTTCAGGCTTGATTTATTCATTCACACGACTGTCTGACTCTCCCTTATCACATATGATTTTTGCAGCTGTCTAATACACGGAAAGCTGTATTACATGACCAATACAGTAATGGAAACAATAATTTAAAGAGGACGCACATCTTGCATCTTCCTTTTTCTAAAGCAAATATAAATGACCTTGTGAGGTAGAATTTTGCAATACAGTTAATATAGATTTTACACTATCTTTTTGATAACATGCTTATATGTTTCCATAATTTTGTCACTCTATGTTTTGCAAATGTGTTTCTGAATAATATCCAACATTCCTAAGTGAGATAAGTTACATATTATTTGGTATTCAAATGTTATGCAAATTAGATATCCAGATTTTTAGATGGATGTTCCTTTTTTCAAGGGTCTTTATTCCTATTTTCAGTGTCTGCAGGTTGACAGTTATGAAGGTGGCGTCAGAGAAATGTAGTCACTGGGTAACTGAAAGGCTGGATCAGAAAGGTGTATGTGAGTATGGTATATTTGGACTTCGCATCCAACTTTGTACCACACAAAAAAATTAAAGAACAAATTAAAAAGATGAACATCCTAGACTAGTAGCAAAGTTAAAATACTGTCTACAGTGTAAGGCAGAAAAAGATGTACTAAGAGTTCACACAGATGGAAGGACTGTGACTAGTGAAGTATCACGTGGTTCAATCTTGGAGATGGTCTTTTTGGTGTCCTTTTAAGTGTTGTTAGAGGAGCTCTGAAAGGAACAAATGTGCCCTGTATTTGCTAATGATACAAATGTATGCAGAAAGGTTGGTACACAAAAAGCTGATGACAAATAAAAACAGATTCAGTAAGACAGGAAGAATGTTGCAAAACTTAGCAAATGAAATTCAGTGTATAAGGTGCAATATAATTCTTCAGGGAAGCAAAACTGAGGAAAGAAATCCACTGCTGGAGTAGAAAAAGCAGTAACAAAATAAGAGGGATGGAGCTGAGGCAATCATATCGAACACCCCAAAGCTAAGCAACTAGTGCAAAAGGAGCAAAAAGTGTCACTGGAATGTAGGGATGCATAGAAAAGTTTCATTACTTATTTATTAATCAGGTAGGTGACCTAACATGGGAACCATTTTCAGCCACAGTTCTGGTCTTCTGGCCCAAACACAATTGGGCAATGCTGTAATTTGAATTATTGCAAAAACGGTTAAAATTAACTGCAAATTAATAAAGAGAGCAAGACAAATAATGAATGTATCACCAGTAAACAAAAAAAAAACAAGAAGTTATAATATGTCTGTAAAGTCAGCTCTGAGATCTTGCCTGGATGGAGTATTGTATATTGTTTGCAGTTTTGAAGATCTACCCCAGGATCAAAAAACTCTGTGTAGAGCCTACACGGAGAGTACCTGTGTACACAGCCGTGAAGTGTTGTTGGTAGCACGTACTGCATATTCATGATGCGCACTGCATTCAAGTGATTTTGTGTGGAGCATTCCATATGCATTGGCCGTGAAACTTCGCAGAAGAGCACGGATAATGAATCCATGTTAGAATCGATGGTCATCATTCATCACACACCACCAGAAGAGTATGCAGTCCATCCATTCATCCCGAATGACTTTCTGAAATCCACAAATCCTATCCCATCTTATGTCCTTTTTTTTATTTTCAGTCTTCACGCATGTTTGCATGCTGCGCTGTGGTGCTTGCTGATGCTTAATGGGTTTGCACAGTGGGACACCCATGTATCAGACATGACCCAGACATCTAAAAATAGAAACAGAATGCTTCAATACATATGACTGCACAATGCTATCCTTCACACAAACATGCTAAAGGGAGCTGTGCTATGCTCATACCCTGAAGTGAATAATAAGTAGTAAAACTACATTGATGATGTCACTACCCTCATGGCGGCATAGGTTAAGTGCTGGACTAAAGTGCAGATGGTCCTGGGTTGTAATCTAGCAAATGCATATTTTTTATACGATGGTTTGACATTGCAGCATATCCAAATAAATTAGAAATGTAAGGAAATAACCATGGAATTGTCTTGGTGACAAGGGGAAAGACCAGGAATTGCACTTTATACATTGAGGTAAGACTTGTGTGGCAATGTCTAGTGCAGATGAAAGTGTGCATTTAAGAGCACAGTGCTGGGGTGTCCAGGAGTCCAAGGTTTTTATTAGGCTCCTGGTTAGGGTTCATGGCCCACGCATGTTGCATGAGGACTATACTGGCACACGGTACAAAGCAAAAGCCTGGAATAATTTGGCAAGGGCACATACCAATGTGGCTGGTATCCCCTGCACTGGTGAACAGTGCTGTCACCACTATGACAATCTCTGTAGGAGAAAGAGGGATAACCTTGACCAGTGGATCAGGGACTGCCAGGCAGGGAACACCCTGGTGATGTGTAAGTATGATTTTACATGTATTACCTGAAAATACTTAAGCTGGCTATGGTAAACACTGGTGTTCATAATTGCTTTTACTTTTCCTTTTTTCCATAGCTGCAAAAGAGAAGGCCTTGAATGTGAGGTCCCATGCTAGGCAACTGGGGAGGATAAGACAAGCATGTGGTAAGTAAGAATAATTATATAAAGCACTCTTATTGCAGCCTTAAAAGTTATAGATGGATTAGTTGCTATATCATACTGTATGTTTTTGGAAATGCATATCTGTACAGTATCTTTCATTACTACTTCTATCTGCTGAAAATCCAGATTTAAAAATCACTTCTTTGCTCTGGTCATTGTAGGATTCATGGTTGCCTGGCAAGTACTTTATTTAGAAGTCAATAAATAAATGAGTGTTGAAAAGTTACATTAAAACAACTCCTATGCAACTATCCATGTGTGCGATAGCAACATTTGAAATATGTTCCTAATTATGATCTTTGTACACCCAATATCGTATGATATGTCCAAATATCTTGCTCTAAAAGGTGGAGAGGTGTGGTCTGAAATTCAAAGCAACAGCTGCACATTCTCTAATAACAGTGCCCGTGACTCTATAAAGTGTAAAATGAAAGAGAGTTTGCATTATGTTGTATTCAAATGGAAAAGTACAGTATTACAGTGCACACCGTTTGTGGCTTGTAATACCACACTCCCCAAATATAAAAATAATCTGATTACAATACTGTGTTAGATTTTCATCAATAAAATTATAGTACTGTTATGTAATGATCATTATAGCATTTAAAGTGCAGACCTCCAGACCTGTGCCTGCAATGGCCTGCTGTCACGTGTACAAGTAGTCCAAGTAATACAAGGATACAAGCAGTTATAATTGTTTAAAGTAGACTGTAACAGAAGACAAAGTTATTTTTGAAACCTTGTTGTATAATGTGTGAAGTTGCTAATATTCTCCTTTTTTCTCTCTCACTCCACTCCGTATCTTCTTTTTATTTATGTATTACTTATTTTTATTATGATGTACTTCTTACAATTATAATATTATTTCTTTAATCATATTTTACCTTATATCATTTTTTATTTATGTTTTATGTAAAATTTTATTTTCTGTTTATGTTAAATTTTATTAAGTATTATTCTGTTTGCATTAATATTATTTAACCTTTTTTATAATGCTTGTTATATATATTTTTTTTATAAAACATTTGATTAATTTTGTTTCATGTTTTTTTTTCATTTTGGTTTTTGATTTTTCTTTTTATTAATATTACAGTATAGCAGGGTAGGCTGTTTCCAGGTGGTGTGCCCACTCTCACTCCAATGGCTGTAGCACCAAAGCCCAGGATTTCTGGGCTGCCATCTTGGTAGCCCCCCCTTGCTGCCCCTGCCCTACCTAGATCCTCAGGTAGATCTGCCCTAGGGACCAGGCATATGGTCCCCTCTGGGAGCAGAGGCAGAGAGGGTGCTTACATTACCCATGCGAATTTGCCAGATGTGATATGTAGGACTGTGCACCAGACTTTGGGCAAATGTCTACACTAAATGGAGAACACGCTGTCAATCCTTGTATGGCAGACAGGACATAGGCCAAAATGTCGGCCACTGCAGCCAGCGGCACAGTGATGGAACAGTGCTGACAGTCCAATGGGTGAGGTCTTGAGTCACACTGTTACTGTGCTGACATCCATGGGACCTTGATTCCCCCACCCCCACCCCAACCATGGTGTTGACCCCCCTCTTGTGTCATTTACCGACCCTGTCCTTGTCTGGTATGTCTTGTCTATCTGCAAATGCTTCCTTACCTTCCCAACTTGCCTGCCCCACACTTGCCTATATTCCTCCCTCAACATTCCACTCTCTCCTTTAAAAAAATAAATAAAAAGGGCACCTATCCCACAAAAAAAAAAAAATATATTGTCTCATACATAGCTCTCCATTTCGCAGATATGTGTACTTGACACACCTAATTTGGCCCAACTGGCTTCACAATGCAATTATGTTGTTGTCACTCTGCTCTCTGGAGGTGGCAGTCCAAATACAGCTTAAAAGATGTACGTGCCCAGTTGTTACTGCTGAAAAAATGGATAGCTATGTTTCTTCCCTACACCCTTCCTGCACATTCCTACCTTCCTGTCACTTTGTTTTTCCCCATTTGCTCCCAATTTCATCACTTTCCTATCTTCTACATTTCTTTTCTTTACAAAATGACTACATGTCATTGTGCCACAATGGCAATGGCATACAGGAGCATATTCATTTATTTTGTAAAAATTTTCCACTTGATCAGGCATAGCTGTGTGTACACATTTGTGTAGGTGTGTAGGCAGGGCATTAGGGTGCAACTTACTACAGATGTCAATGTCCTTTGTGGAAAGCTGAGCTTGGACATTAATTATACCATCCCTTAGGAGGATGTAGTTACCTTGGATGATGTTTTTGAACCTGAGTTCTCCTTTAGAGAGTTCATTAGGTATTCCAAATTCTACACATACTGTTTTATGCTTGGATTAACAGTGCAAGCACAACACATGTGCCATTACACTGTTCACTCATATTGTTGAGGAACAGGTCTGACATATTACATACTCTTGTGGGGTGGTGTACTCTTTCTTCCATGGCATTTCAGTTTGTAAATTCCACTTATGTTTGTGCAAGTGAGTTTATCCTTGTATAATTATCCACGTGAGGCATTATATGTACTGTGAAAAAATCATGTCAACTGGTCTTGCAGGGGAAACAGAGGGAATCTGATAGGTAAGGAGGAGGGTTTGAACCTGGTATCTGCAAATGAAATGCTAAAAAGAAGGGGTATATGTGATGTAAGTGGTAATTTCAGGGAAGTAACCTATGGTGTGTACATTTGGAGGTCCTTAAGGTGCAGCTATAGTTCTGTAATCAATCGGCAAGTGTTATAATTGCTGCTTGTTATATAACAGAAGGTGTGACAGCTAGCTCGAGCTGTTGAGGATCTGCTCTACTACACAGTAGCAGCTAATTGTATTGGAAAATAAGTATATTGTCTTTTCTGTATATATGAGGGCAAAGTGTTAAGGCATCTGCACATAAACCACAATAGAACAGGTAATACAAGGAAACACTGTTAAAGCTCACACATGGTCCAGAACAGTAAACTTCAAGTAGATACAGGTGTGATTTCTATAAAAACATGTTATCCTAATCTTATTCTTTTTGCTACTACTGTGATGGATTGCCACAGCACATCATCTGCTTCCAGTTCCTCCTTTCTTCTGCATCTTGTTCTGTCACACCAACCACCTGCATATCCTAGGTCACTACATCCATGAACCTTATCTTAGGCCTTTCTGTTTTCCTCTTACATGCCAGCTCCATCCTTATCATCCATCTCCAAATATACCCAGCATCCCTCCTAAGCACATGTCCAAAGAAACGCAATCTCACCTCTCTGGCCTTGTCTCCAAGCTGCACAACCTGAGCTGCCATTCTAGTATACAGCTTAATAATCCTGTCCATTCTCAGCAAGTCCTAACATCTGGAACTCTGGCAGCTCCTGTTATGGCTCCTGTACTTTTGCCATTGCTACAGTCTCCAAACCATATGACATAACTGTTCTCAATACACTCTTGTAGACCTTCCCTTTCAGTGTTATTGGTACCAATTTGTCACAAATCACTGTTGACACTGTTCTACACCCACTCGATCCTGCATGCACTGTCTTCATCACCTCACTTCCACACTTTCCGTTACAGTGAACATTTGCTCCCAAGTATTTGAAATCATGCACCTTCACCAACAGTACTTCCTGCAGTCTCACCATTCTTCTATCCACCCTGTCATTCACAGACATATATTCTGTGTTAGTCCTTATGCCATTCATTACTTTCCTCTGTAAAGCATAACTTTGCCCCTTCATGGTCTCCTAAGCATGTTGTTTGATCACAATATCATCTGCAAACATCATAGTCCATGGGGACGCTTGTGTGCTTTCCTGTGTCAATCCTATGCCCATCAATATTGGAAAGAGATGTCATGATGTTTTGGTATAGTATAAAAGAATGTCATTGTTGTCTGTCTTATACTGCATGAGGTGACATCTACCTGTCTGCCAGGCCATTGTGTGCCCATGGCCTGTTGTGAGCAATAATCTGATACAGCTGATGACATCAGCAGTGTCTGTTGAAAACTTGAGGACAGTGTACTATAGGCTGTGGTAAAATGCTCTGTATAATGGCCACTAACACCTCACACAAACACCACGTTGACTGCAGTGAGATTAGAACCCCTACCTATCTAAGTTTACAGACTACAGAACACAGGACTTAACACATGTGACACGGCACACGTTTGACTTTAACAGGACTGCATATGATCCTATAATAGATGATACCAGCAGGCCTTGTGGGGGGTGGAGGACTGCTAGACATGGATGTTTGTGCAAGCACAAATGCTATGCAAAACCATGCAATTTTCCAAGGCAGTATTGGATACACATTCCCAATCTTCTTTATGGTGACACATCCACACATCCACACCCACACAAATTAAGTTGGCTACAGTGAGATTAGAACCCCTACCAATCTAAGCTTATAGACTACAGAACACAGGTCTTACATGCACCACAGCACAAGTCTGACTTTAAAAGGACTGCAGTTGATCTTATAGTAGATTACATCATCAAGAGATGTAAGGAACACCAGCTTGGGAGTCCTACATAGGCACATCGCTCCTTAGTGTCATCTGGGGCTAGTACACTAACTGTAGTATACTGTTTAGAATCCATAGCTGTATAACAGCACTAGTCCCTTATTGAGCATATTTGGATGTTTGTCTTTGGCAGTGCAAGCCTCTGAGCACAAATACATGGCCATGTCCATAAGGGAGCACACAACATTATATATTACACCTTTTTTGTGTTAGATGCATGTGTTGTAGAATTAAGGACATCTCATGGTTATACTGATTGTTGTTGAGGTTGGTTGTGAGGAAACACTGTCTGTACAGACAGTTATACTGTCCCCTCAGTTTGGAATGTTTCTACAGCTTTGAAATACAGAACAATAAGAACACAGTTCTATGTATGTGATGTAATAGTTAGCATACCTCTTAAATTCTTATAGCAAGAAATTTGCACAAAGCCATTATTAATATGGTCATAGTTGAAATATTACCCTTGCAAACCTACAATGCTAATGGAATAACAGGTTTTGGATTAGCATGCATTTTCTGAAGGGTATGACATCCACAAATGAAATGTATATCATTATTGTCTTACTTAATTCTAAATGATTTAGCAATAATTTTGTATAAAGCAATATTTTATGTGGAACAGACTACAATTATTATGTAAATGTATGGACATTTGAGAGGTATGATAGGCATAGCGAAGACGCAATGATTACTATACCAAGTGTACATGAATGAGCGTTTCACTGTTCTACCTGTTTGCACATTGGTAAGCAGTACACAAATATATGAGGTGCATTGCTAACATCCAGCCTTCCAATTATGTAATGTATACATGTTACTGCAGCCCACTCCTCTCAATACTCTAGGCCATGATTTCACAATTGCTATGGGCAATATATAACTCTTATCTGAATATTTCCTTTTTCTGCAATTTTGCACTTCACACAAAATATTTAAGCATTATTAAAATTATCAGCATATGACGCATCGCTCATATGTGTGCTAAAAATATAAATATTAAAACATTATGGGACATTCAACTACTTAGTACTACTTAATTACAAGGATTTAGTACTCCTGCTGCAATGTGTAGTATTGCACTCTGTGCAGCTATACATAATGACAGCAACTTATGTAAAACATTTTATATCATCTTTATTGTCATAATACGTATAGAATACCCTAAGTACAGACAATACCACTTCATTTCTATGATCTACAGTGTCAGCACAGTATGATTAAAAGTTGACATGCCCTGTACTTGAACCCAAGACTATCTGCTCCCTAGTCCAACAGCTAACAGTTGGTGCCACAGGAGTATTCAAACAAAGTTCCCTAACTAGAGGGGATTACTATAGCGCAGCCCAGTTTATGGGGTTTGTGCGATGCTTAGCAAGGCTCACCACTCTTAACTGAATGCATCTGGTTTCTGTTTTTGGATGTCTAGCTCATGTCTGGGGTCTGCTCACAGAAATTTAGATTCCAATATGCGTTTACCTTTTCATGGGCATTCTGTCCATATTTCTGGACTTCTACATGCCCTTGCTTCCATGTAGGCTCCTGCACGTAAAAACATTTTGCATACACTTCCAATATGGACATGGAGCCTACACAGTTGTGTGTAGGGCTGTTGGATCGCTCCTCTATGTTGGCTTGTTTCATTAGCATAAAATTCAGCTACTTATGCTGAAATTTGCATCCCATGAAGCTTTCTGTTGATGTGCATGATTGCATGTGATTTTGTGTGTGTGTGTGTGTGTGTGTGCGCGCGCACGCGAGAGTCAGTAGTAGTCCATCAGGAGATAATAAAAATGGTGCAGAGTATGTACTAAAAGCCTTATAAAGGAAAATTGTAAGAAAGTGTCATTTATAGTACTAAAGAAAGGGGGTGGAGTATGACAGAATCTTTTAAATACCTTAAGAGAATCCACAAGGACCAAAACAACTGTGAAAAATTACAGTTATGATTTGAACATACTAAAAAAGTACTTCACAGAAAGGACAGTGAATGATTGAAACAGTGTTCCTGGAGAAGTAGTGAGCTCAAAAACAATAACTGAATTCAATAGTAAATGGTACAGATGGAGGGTGTATCCTAATAAGAATTTGGAAAACTAAAATAGGATTTCTAGCTTATTCAGAAGGTAGGGAAATGGAGCAGGCTAGTGTGTTAGGTGATCTTTTTGTGCTGTCAGAATATGCATTTTTGGCTAAACTTTTTTTCTGCCATTAATTAATTTTCCTGATGATACTGATGAAGTACAAAATCTTAAGAAAAGCCTGTTCATTTCCAGACATGCAAAGACTGAGTAAATTTACACTGCAATTGCACCATCTACTGAAACATGTAGATAGAGACTGTAAAAACACATCTACTTTAAATAAATGCATCAGCTTACAAAATTTTAAAAGCAGAGACTCTGTTTATGAAAGTAGACCTGAAACATTTTAGAAGTATAAAAGGGTATATTTTTATAAACAGACATCTTTACTACTAGAAATACAATTAACTGAAAAAAGTACAGAATTTGCTCTAAAAGGAATAATGACTGCAGCAAAGATGCTGTTTTGTTTTGTATCTTGGCTGTTTGTACTTAGTAAAAGCTCTTTTCCAGGAAGGATGAGGAGAGAGAGAATTGCAGAAAGTGACATAAATGAACACTACAGTGCCTGAATTTAACACAGAAATATAAGCTGTCATACAAAACAGCAAGATAAAAAAGAAAGTGGGAGCATGAGTTCTACAATACATTTGCAGTACAGACCAACCTCAGTTTTTGAGCAATAACACAATTGTGTTCAGTGCAGAGATGCAATATTTAAAATATAAAAAATAACTCAAGTAATTCAATAATTCAAAAATGTAGACACAAAGTAACATGACTAATACCTAGCAGCACTGCTGCAGTTATTAAAAAGGAACTAACAAAAAGTAAATTTGCCAGTCTGTGGTGCAACCTGGTTCAGATTAGAGGGCTGGGCTGGGCTTGTGGGTTGGCAAAGAATAGGCAAACTGAGTGGACAGTAGCCAGTCCTGTTTTCCAGGGGAAAGGGTTTGAGGTTTCAGAGGTACTTGACATTCACTGCAGTGCATGAATAAAAAAAAATGGGAAGCATACCTTTACCAAGCACTGTATTGAGGGGAGAGGTGGACCTGTAGATGTGGTTATGGCACTGCTAAAAATTCCCCCTCGGCCCCACAACTTAATGGCAACTGATAGTTTGCAGTTCAGTCCTTAGCCTTCTCAAAGGGGGACAAATTATTAAACAGTGAAAATTTGTCAAGGATTATGATTACCTAAGGTAAGACAGGGAGGAAAAATAAAAAAAAAAGGTGAGTGTAGCTTTGTATACGTGGAGTGGTACGTAATGGTTAAGGATTATTTATAACATAGTTCAGACATTACCAAGTAATGAGGAAGTAGGCATGTTCTTTTTAAGCTGGGGGTAAAGGAATAATATGCATTTAGTTAAATCAGTAAAGGCTCAGGTATTCTTAGAAAAAGGTACCTCCTGGGTACAATTTAGTTCCTAGTTAGCAGTGAAATAGCAGCAGAATTTATATTTGGGGAGAAGAGTTCTACTTCACTGAAACACACCAGAAACAGAATGGGAAGAGAGTTTATACAAGCTCAGTGTAGGCTGTTGTGGGAGAGGTTTGGTTTATGGGGTCAGATTTATTTTTATAGGCCTGCTGAGAGACGAGACAAGGGAGAGGTGCTACATAGAGAGGATGCTCTTCATGTTTCACTGTTGCAGTCATCACCTGTGGGTTATCCCTGCTGTGGTAGCCCTCAGCCAGCCCAAATACCAGAGTCAATGTTTTTCTGCGTCGGCTGCTGTTGCTGGCTGAGTGACATCAGGTCATCAGTGCTATAAAGGCAGCTGATGCCATTACATCAGTCTTTCTTGCCGTGGAGCCCATAGCAGAAGCAGTTCGCAAGTGTACCAGTCGCTCCCTACTAGAGTTTGAATTACAGCTGAAAACGTCTAAAGCTAAGTACCCCATTGGGGAGCATTTTTTCTTGCACTAACCGATGTCCGCAAAAGTTAACAATTGTCTCGACTTTGGAAAGCAAATACCACACCGAGACTTCCATTCATACTGCATCACTTGTTTAGGCCCAGACCATGACGTCCCCCGTTGCCAGTTCTGTGCCCTCTTTAACGCGAGAACCATTCATTGTAGAACTCTTATTGTAGCCAGGTATTTTCATCTTCCATCTCCGCATTCTGAAATGGTGTCCATCAGCCAACAATCTGTAGATATTCTGAAAAAAACCTAATGAAAAAGATAGAAACAGACCACACAAGGCTAAGCCTTCCAATGACTCTACCACTAAGCAGGTCATCAGTTCTCCGGAATTCAGTGAGGTGCCTTCACAGCCCCTGATGCTCGATTTGATACCTTTGCAGGCCTCTACTGAGACCCTTTCAGAGTCCAGTATGCCATAGAAATCTTCGTCTTCTGAGTCTTTGGTTGTCTCTGCCTTGGTTGGGTCCGGAGCTGCGAAGCAGGCACCAGCTTTCAAGGAGGTTTTTCGCACTACCAAATCAAGACAAAAACTAACGTCTTCTCCTCCTACTACCATTTCTCTTAGACCGATGGATACTCTTAGGCCTAGATGCAAGGCCATTTTTAGGAAAACTACCTCTAGCCACCATTTTACTCCTGCTCCACCACCCCAAGCTCAAATGCTTAAAATGGCAGAGAATATTATCACCCTTATCAGAGGTAGTCAGGCCATACCTTCTAAAAGGAAAAGAGACCTTTCTCCTAAAATACTGACAGAACAGGATTCTGAGGAGTCTAATTATTCAGATTTTGAACAACAACCTTTGACTGCTTATGAGGATTCAGATGCAGAGGAATCCATTCCTTCTGCCTCTCCACCAGAAGATCTTTCATTTGGGGAAACCCTTCACACCCTCAGGGAACATTTCCACTGGGAATCCCAGGACTTCGTTCAGTCTAAGAAAAGACTAAGAGAGTTTCTAGACCTGCCCCAGCACAGACCCTTGGCCATCCATCCAATCATAGAGGTGGTTGATGATATCTTCCATGAATCCAGCTTAACTCCTGACACCCTCCCACCTGCTCCCAGAAAACCTGACA
>NC_056745.1:1303858672-1304148672 GCF_019279795.1 Protopterus annectens | reverse complement strand
CAGTAATTGATCTCGGTCCATTCACTGAACTCCTAGGTGCAACAGTTTATGAACATTTAAAATTTGATCTCCATTGCCAAAACAGTATTAAAAAAAAAAAAAACAAATCAAAACTTGGAGATACTTTATAGGCAAATGCCTTATTTAAACACTTTTAATAAACTTACACTAGTCAATACCTACTTTCTACCATCACTCCTATATGGATCTCCGATTCTCATCATCCTGCAAGACTCGCTAAAAATCAAAACTCGAAAAGTCTTCCTATTTCCTATCTAATCATCATGAGACAACTTAAAGATCTGGCTATAAATTATTTTAATAATTTGGATTTTAATGAAGAGGAATTAAATATATGTCGTAATCTGTGGGAAGCTCTGATACAAGATAAAAAACATATAACTACTTCATATAAACTGATAAAAGAGATGAAATATAATAAACATATTCTTTTATCGAATTATTGGAGGGAAAAATTAATATTAATTGACGACAGCAAGATCTTGGAAGCATTTAATCTAACATTAAAGTCTGTGTCCCTTCAGAAGTTACTATTCACACAATTGATGATATTTAACAATGCCTACTATACCCGTCTTATTCTTCATAAATTTGATTCAAAGAACTCGCCTAAATGTCCATATTGTACAGACCAGACAGCTGACTTGTTTCACATGTTTTGGAGTTGCAAATGCATTTTTAAACTTTGGAATTCATTAAAACTTCAATTACAGAAAATGGGATACCAGCACTCAACACTCTCTTGGGAATTTATGATCTTACATATTCCTCCAGATAACTTAGATAAATCAAAAAAGATCATAATCATGAATATTCGTTTATTAATGAAACTATATATAGCTACAAACTGGTTGAACCCGACTCAGACATCTTGGGAAAATTTTAGAATATTAGCAATTAGACACATATCAGTGCATAAATTGTTAATCAATGACCATAAGAAAAGCATAAATAATATTAAAATATGGGAGCAAATCTTCAATATTGTGTTGGCCTAGGGGTTCTTAGCCACTATTATTCAGGACACATATTTATAAGACTGGTTCAATCTTAGATTTGACATAGATCGTAACAATAATACAGACTGTTGACTTTTTCATGTTGTATTTCTTTTTTAATAATTTGTATTAATATATAATGTTTATGTAACTTTTGGAAGCAATCATGTATATATTGTATATATTTATAGTGTGTAGTTATGTAACTGAAAAACAATAAAAGACGGATTATTGAAAAAAAAAAAAAATCAAAACTCGAATCCTGTTACAATAAAACTGCAAAATCTGCAACTAGTTCTATACATTATACCCAATGTTGTACTCCCCTTCACTCTCTTAAAAGTCTTCATAACACCACCTTACTTATGTGCAACTTACAACCGCTCATTACATTACCTAAATACCTACTGCCTGCCCTATCCTAGTCTTAGTTCTTTAAACCTATACTCCAAAAAATCATTACAATCAGAAGACAAACAACTCATCCAGTGCATTAACCCAATAAATCTGGTGGAAAAGGCCTATACTTCTATTCAGTTGCTAAAGCTTGGAACAATCTTCCTGTTTACATCAGATTAAACCCTAACCTTCTTGTCTTCACACATGCATTAAAAGAATTCCTAATTAAAGCATGGATTTGGTCCTGCTCTAAACCAAGTTAACAGCAATAGGACCTTTGTCTTTCGCAATACTCCTTTCCCGTATATTCTTTACTCCTCCCGTCTACTCTTACCTAATCTTTTACTTATATCACTACACTTCATTTAACTTTTTTTTCTCTTTTTCACTCCCCTTCTTTTTCAACTTCTAATCATTCTTTTCTCTTTCACTGCTTCAAAAGCAGTCTGTTGTACCACCTTTCTTTCAATAACTGTCTTATGTTACTACTGGCGTCTGATTTCTCTTTTGTAGTATATACTCATATGCCTTCTATGTTTTTTGCCTTTTAAAATATATACTTGTGTAGCTACCTCTTGTACATTTTCTCTCACCTATTTCTCCAGATCTTTGTTATTTATTTGACATTTGTTGATCGGGTTAGTCCCGCTGGTAGAGAGCCCTTTTTCAGTGGAGATCCAGGGAGAAATTCCACAGTAATTACATACAATATGTTGAATAAGTATTAAGTTAATAAAACAGCAAAAAAAGTACATAGAATAAGTAAAGCAGATTAAGCATGCATGGCAATTAGAATCAACATTACAGCACATGTAGGTACAATGCAGAGTTCAGAAATACAAATGGTTATAATTGTAAGGAATACAAGATTGTTAAGAGTGTAGTTACAAATAAGTAAATAAGAATTTGTAAGCTTACTATGTAACTGATAAGTCATATACCAAAAATAGCAAAGACTGGTGTTGTATGTAAAGATGAAAGGTAAAGTAGCGAAAAGAATTTTAAAAAGAGTACAGAGGCAAAGAGGAAGGAAAAGATAATTAGGACATTTTTAGATAATGAGGGTAAAAGAAAAAGGGGGAGGAGATAGACTAGCCAAGAGAGGTGGGTCAATCAGGTGGGAGACAGCATTGGCATAATTTAGTTTTGCTTAAGGGATTTTTTACTGCCTTTCTGAATAGGGATTTGGATCTAAGGAGACAAATGTCTAGTAGTAATTTATTCCAGTTCACAGGAGGCAGATAGCAATAAAGGTTTTTTTCTAAGTTAGTCATGGGTTTGTAAATGGACAGGAGATGTTCTTCAGAGCGCTGGAGTGTTCTTGCAGGGGTGTAGTGGGACAATACAGAGGTGATGCTAGGGCAAAAAGTGGGCTGGTAAAAAAACAGAATGAATTGTTTGGAGCTGAGGAAGGAGGAGCTTATGGGGAAATTCTAACCAGTTTAGTTTCCTGAGAGCGAGGCAGTGATGAGATGAGTAAGGCATCTCAGCAGAAAATTTAGCTACCTTGTTGTAAGTGGATTCTAGTTTAAAAATAAGTGTGGCCTATAGATTAGTGAGAATTTGAGAGCCATAAAGAAGGGCAAGTAATATGTAGGCATGAGAAACAGCTATTTTAACTTTGCTTGAGAGAAAGTTTTTATTTCTGTAAGTGAGACCAGATTTTTGATTGGTTTTCTTAATGTTAATTAGAACATGTAGGTCAAATTTTAGTTGATCATCAATAATGACTCATAGAAGTTTGGTGTGACTTTCAACTGAGATGAGAGCATCATCATGGGAAATGATGGTGAAGTGATGGTGAAAGATGGTTTCAGGTGGGACATTATTTTTGGTAAAAAAAAGTAATAGCTTGGTCTTTTTTGGGTTTCGTATAAGATGATTTTGGTTGAGCCAGTTCTCAATAGACAAGAAAGAGTTCTGTGTTATAGTTTGGAGTTCAGTAAAGGAGTCAGCAATGAAGATGACTGTGGAGTCATCTGCATACTGAGCAAGTGAAGTGTGTGGGGAAGAGGTAGATAGTTGATTAGTAATAATATTAAATAGCAGAGGTCCTAGAAATGATCCTTGAGGAACTCCCATCTGAATAAGTTGTTCGAGGGATGCAGCAGAGTTCCATTTTACAGACTGGAAACGGTTACAGAGGTAGCTAGAAAACCAGAAAATAGTGGCAGGAGATAGATAAAACTAACAGTAGAGGGTGACAGATGGTATCAAAAGCCTTTGAGAGATCACGAAATAGACAAGAGACTAGTTTATTGTGACCTCTAGCATTTGACATGGTGTTTGTGAAACAGATGAAGGCAGTAGAAATACTATGGCCAAGGCAAAAACCATGTTGAGTAGGGGTGATTAGGTTTTCTTGAGTAAAATACTGTAGGATTTGTGAACACATTTCTCTAAGATCTTGGAGAGAGTTGATATAATTGTTATGGGCTTATAGTTAGATAGTTCAGTGGAATTGCCTCCTTTGTGGACTGGAAGAGTGTAAAACTTTTTCCATATGGCTGGGACTTTGGCTTCAATAATAGATCGATTGATGAGAATAGATATGGGTAGGGCAAGGGATTTGGCAGCTAGCTGAAGGAAGAGTGGAGGGAGATCATCAATAGAGGGAGAACATGGTTTATGTTTGAGAAGCACAGATTTTATGTAAATTGTGGACATTATTTTTAAGCAGAAAGCTGAAGACGGGTTAGAGGAAATGAGGGAGGGTGGGGGGATTAGAGTTTGGAAGGTTAATAAGTTTACTGATAAGAGTCCATGAATTAAGAATTAAAGTTAGTAGCAGCTAGAAGGGGAGAGATAGGGGGATTAGGTTGGAGAGAGAAAAAGGTTTACCAGGATGAAGAATTTGATTAAGAGTATGCCAGAATTTCTTTGGGTTATGTATGTATGTTTCGGGGAAATTAAAGTAGTAGTTCCTCTTGTCATTAATAATGGCTTTCTTAGTAAGGTTATGAAGGTGTCTATATTGTTGGAGGTGCGTAGACAGTTTTGTTTTGTTTGAGAGCTTACAAATTTTGTCCCTTTGAGCCATTAGGGAGCAAGTGGAAGGAGTTAGCCAAGGAGATATATTAGATTTTATTCTGACAATGTGTAAAGGGGCAAGGGAGTTGAGTATGTTAAGGAACATGTTGTTAAATTCTGTGACAGCTTCATCAAAGTGAAGCTGTCTCAGAAAGAACCAGTTGATAGCTGAGAGTCAGCTGTTGAGTTCATTAGGGTCAACATTTTTTAGATTTTGACAAGCTTTGATTTTATGGGGTCTGAAAATGTGAGGGCTAAAGTGGAGGACTTTGACAGGGCAGTGGTCATTAAGGGTGTCGGGTACGGTTTCAGGGAAGTGATATTTATGGGGATTTGACACTAGGATCCAATCAAGTACAGATGAATGAGAAGTGGATTTAGTGATATAAGCAGGGGTAGTTACTAGTTGGGTGAAACCATGTAAGTTAATAGAGGTGGAAGGGGATACAGTGGTGAGAGTTCACCAGTTGATGTTGACATCTCCCATGATAACAGTCTCGTTGTAGAGGTCAGTGGAGAGACAGTAAAGAATACTTTCTAGTAATGTGATGCTGCCTGGTAGAATGTAGATAGCAGCAATGTTGAGAGAGGTATGGTGATTAATTTTACAGTTCGCTAAAAACATACATAAATTGTTACATAAATTACTCTTATGCGAAGCATGCCCTTATAAATAACTGTTAATACAAAGTGAAAACTATTAAATCATGACAGACCTAATGATGTCATCTTATTACATTTAAATGTTTTTAAAGTTTGGCTGTATTTTGAATGCAGTTTTGATGTATTTTGGAGCTTTTCTACCTGTTCCTCCACTAACAATTGGTACTTTAAACCAAGTAGGACTTTCCCAGTAAACAAATGTCAATAAATAAATAAGTAAATTTACTTTTGTTCACTTCAACATTTTCTCTAATAGCAACTATATTCTTCCTTTCCACTTCATTTCATCAATTACACCTTCCTGCAACACTAAACAGTCAAACCACAAATGAGCCTTATATCATACCTGCAAATCATTTTACAGCCCTACCCACACTCCCAACACTGGGAGCATCTTCTTTCTGTACAGTCCTGAAATAAATGTGACGAGTCTCCATGAACTATAAATGACATTCCTTACTGTGCTAGCTACAATCATTATACAGTTCAGAATGTCCATACTCCCCACACTGGGGCATTTCCTCTTCTACAATCCTGAATTAATTGTGGCAAGTCCCCACAAAAAGGAAACAATTTTGGCTGCCCAATACTTTAGTATCCCCCTTTTTCATTTAACATAGCAACATACTTAGTAAATGCTCCAATTTCTCCTCTTCACCTTGGAATAAAGTCCGCAATTCGGAAAATCCATTCCACACAATGTTCATACACTACTTTTTTATCTCATAAACAGTTCAAAATACTCAAATACAAATATTTTAATTCTTTTTCTAAGATACCAATTGTTCTGCTCTGATTTACACTATCATTTTTTAGGTTGTGTATTTATATTTATCAACACAAAATCCTTCCATGGTGCTCAGAGACATTTTATATCACAATCATTTAGAAACCTGCCTACCACACAAACTTTCAAAAGTTACTTCAGAGAATGACACTATGTTCAAATGCTCTAAAAGCTTCTACTGTGAGTGGATGAAAGACATACCCATGACTAACTCTTACCTGTTAGGCATTTCCTTTGGAATGGATCTTGCTGTAGTGCAACATTATCTAACACCAGGTGGCTGTGGGGAACGAAACACCAACAATGAAACTGCTGACAGCTAGGCTGTTAGTATGGCATGTGTGTATGCCATTTGCTACAGGTTGGGTCAATGAGCAGCAACAATCCCCACTACACAGCTAGTACATCTAGATGTACCAAATAATATGCCCTTGCTGCCTGATACAGTCCAGAAAGATGATACTGCATGCTGCAGATTTTGAATATGACAACATTGGTGTTGCAACAAATGTAGCTGGACAGACTGAGGCATGGACTGACATGAACACAAGGCTGCTGTGGCAGGGCTGTCACAAGTGGGACACAGCAGGTTGAGGAACTCCTGAGGTGCGCAGCATGCCACCATGTGCCACGGACAGAGAAGGTACTGGCAGCCAGAACAGCACAAGCTGTGAAAGAGGAGACAACAATATCCCAGCTGCAACAGTTAAGAGTTGTGTGCAGAGGGGTGCAGAGGTCAATATGCAACAGATGCCCAGGAAAAGGGCCTTACAGCAAACAATAAGGAGAACTCACCATAAAGAACAGCTCACTGAGAACAAGACATCCCATGCCATCACAGACATCGAGGAGGTCATCACACTCATGTCGGGCACCTGCGTGCTGAGGCATGATACATATGATGGTGGGGAACAATCACCTCTGTGTGCTGATCACTGCAGCCAATATGAAAAAAATATGTCATCCAGTGTGGCACAGTTTATGGATAGATGGAATTTTTCCAAAAACGACAACAGTATGAGGGCAACTCTATGCAATACATGCCAATATAGAGCTGGGTGAGGATGTTAGGATGGCATCTGCCTCATAAGCACAAAAAGCCAGGCAATGTTTGAGATCATAGGAGATAACGCAAAAGAGTGCAGATGTACACTGCAACTCAAATTTATGATGATGGACTTTGAGAGGGCATCACACAATGCTTGCATCAGGAATATCTTCAAGCAAATGCACACGGCTGTCTATTTCATCTGCACCAGATTTTGTGGCAGTATGTAGAGCAGTTATACCTACATATTAGCTATGTCACTGTACTCTCTAACATATAGGTTAAACAACTACTTGCGCTGGCAAACTTTCCACAAGCAGACATAGGTCCCATGTATGACAGTTTACATGAACAATGCTTGTGTGAGGCCATCCCACAGTATGACTGGTTCAGTTAAAACTACATGGATAGGATGCATGCTTCCTTCATCCACAGCAGGTCCAACCACTTTTCCCTCAAACTTTCTGGTTTGTGCAGGATCTTACAGCTCTGTCACTGCCATGCATGCAGAACCATGTTGAGGGCTGGCATCACCACCTCAAGGCAATTTGCAAATAAAGTATTGTGGGTTTGCAAGAGTTGCTAGATGTCTTTATTATTGAACTGGACTGTGTGGACAGGCTCATTGAGGCAATTGCCTGTGGACTGCTGCCATCACCTAAGAGGGGGCATTGGGTACATTGGCATCCCTACACTGCACTCGTTCCTCCACTAGTACTGTGGAGGGATTCCCTATGCCTACTCATAGAAAGAAGAGAGTCATGCAGTGATATCACTTTGAAGAGGGCTTTAGCCCACCATCTGTGGCTGCAGGGCATACATGGTTGTGTGCTCTGTTACTGACATATTTTTATCCCCTAGAGCACACAAGGCATCATGGGTGTTGCACATTATTACAGGACATTACATACGGCAGCACCCTTCTCTGTGTTAGATTTCAAACTCTACATGACTGACAACACACAATAATGGACTCCAGCTATTCACAAGGTGCAACATGGATTATAATGTGTGTGTTTGCATGTAATAAGCATTTCTGTTGATTACATCTTTTCTGCAATGCATTTTATTCGGCCTCATTCATGGAGCACTTGAGGATTTCTTATACTGGTGGAGGAGAGCTGTATTATTACCATTACAGCTGTGAATTACTAAGTGCTCCTGTAGATTTCTGTTGGCATCACTTTTTTTTGGCTAGTATTCACTTCATGGACAATGCTAATTATTCTGGATTAAAACATATGTGCATTTGATAAAGATGTGTGGAATATGAAGTTTTCTTTTAGCTAGGCACTTTGTGAATACTGCCCTGGGTGCAGTAGATAAGCCAAAGGGCAGTGCAGAGAACTGATAGTGCATGTAGCCTGCTTTGAAGCATAGGTATCTTCTGCAAGACTCCCTGATAGGGATGTGCAGGTATGCTTCTTTTTAAGTCTAGTGTTACCAACCATGCATATTTGCCTAGCATAGGTAGCAGCTGGTGAAGAGTCAGCATTTTGAATTTTGTAATCACCAGAAAAGTGTTTAGAGTAGAAAGATCCAGGATAGGACGTCATGTATTGCTTTTTCTGGGTACCAGGAAAAGTCTCAAATAGAAACCTTGTTCCTTTTCCTCTTCTGGTACCAAATTAATAGCCCCCATGCTTAAGAGAGAGAGAGCTTGACTTTGGGCCTCTGCCCACTGATTTGGGGGTAGATCTAGCCACACGCTTGGTGTTGGTAACGTGTGGAAGTGAAATTTGTACCCTTGGGACACTATATTTAAAACCCATTTGTCCTGGGTAATGAGTTCCCAGTTTTTGACCTGCAGACCAATCTTTCTGCCTATAGGAGCATTCAGTTGGGAAGTGCTTGGAAGTTTTAAAAGCAAGTAATTGAGACAGTTTTCCATAGAGGGGAGTCTTACTACTCCCAGACTTGGGTGCGGAAATCCCCCACTGCTTAGTCTTGTGTGTCCCCTGGGGCTGAAATCTGGGGTTTCTGCTGTGTCTGGGTTTGGCTTGAGAAGACCTGAAAGGGGCTGGAAAGGAACAATTCTTAGAGGGCCAATGCCTACTAAATCTAGGAGGCTGAACTTGCAAGAAATCTTTAACAGTTTGCATAGATTTAGCATTAACTTCCATCTTTTTAAGAACTTTCTCAGCTTTGTTGCCAAACAGGTGGTCCTGACTTAACATCCAACAGTTTAGCTTTAACATGATCAGGCAAAGATTGCTCTTTAAGCCAAGCATGCCTTCTGAGCACAGACCCAGTAACAGCAGCCCTGCAAGAGGCCTCTAATGAATCAATTCCACATTGCAAAGTATGTTTACCACCCTGTTCAGCAGAATGCATTAAATCCTGTAATTCTTTCTTTTCAGCACAGTCAGGAATCAACATCATTTTCTGTCTAAGCAACCCAATAACATGTTGATACTTTAACATATGAAACTGGCAGTTTAAAGCCCTAATGGCCAAGGTTGCAGAAGTGTAAACTTTCTTACACCATCTATTTAGCGCCCTGGAGACTCTATCAGAAGGGGTAGGATTTTTTGCAGTAGAAGCCTTAATGCCCTTGGGGCCCTGTGAAATAGTCTCTGGATCCACAACAGGATTTTTAAAAAGAAATTTGTGTGAATCAGGAACCCTGTAATATCTGTCAGGTTTTCTGGGAGCAGGAGGCAAAGAATCAGGGGCCAAACTAGATTCCGAAAAGGCATCATCAACAATGTCTAGTACAGGAGGTATAGCTAAAGGCCTATGCTGAGGCAGGAGTAAGGAATCTTTAAGCCTCTTTTTTGAATCAGAAAAATCTTGGCTTTCCCAGTGGAAATGCTCCCTTAGAGTATGTAAGGTTTCACCAAAAGAAAAATCATCTGGAGGGGAAGCAGAGGGAATAGAGTCCTCTGCATCAGAATCCTCATAAGTAGATAAGGGCAAATCCAGATCATCAGAAGAATCAGTAAAATCAGAACCTGGTCAGAAGATTCATAAACAACTTCAGTCCTAGGTCTCTCAGAAGGGGGAGGTTGGCTTCCCCTGATTAAAGTTATAAGATCTTCAGCCATTCTTATCATTTGTTTTTTAGGCATAGAGGCCTGAGCATGCGGCCAGGGCATCAGTTTCTTAGGCATGGTTCGAGATTTGGGCCTAAATGAAGAAGGAGGCATTGGTTTAATATGCAAGTTCGTAGGCCTGAATACACCCTCAGAAGCCGGTGCCTGCACAGCGGCTCTGGACCCATCCAGGGTAGAGACATCTGCAGGTTCCACAGTTGAAGCATGTTGCGGCATACTGGACTCCGAATGGGTCTCAGTAGAGGCCTGCGAATCAGAAGTAGTGGGTATCAGGTGTTGCGAAAGCGCCTCACTGAGTACCGGTGAACTGGCGACTGGCTTAGGAGAAGCGTCATCGGCAGCTTTGGACCTAGGCGGCCTGTCTCTGTCTTTATCTTTGCGTTTTTTTTGGAATCCTGGTAGTCGGATGGCTAACTGACATTTCTGGATAATTAAACCGAGAACCAAAATATTTAGAGGTGAAAATATACCGATGACGGATAGTGCACTGACTAAATAAAGCACAAAACTGACAGCAAGGTACGTCGTGGTCGGGGCCCAGGCAAGGAATACAGTATGAATGAAAATCTTTGTCAAGTATTTGCTTTCCACAAGTAATGCAATTATTAACTTTTACTGACATCGGTAAGGAGCAAGAAAAAGTTTCCCCAATGGGGTACTTAGCTTTAGTTGAAGACTTCGGTTCTGAAACTTGAAAACGAAAACTTCAGGAGTTGGCCGATTGGCACCTGTGAACTGATTCTGCTTTGGGCATCGCACTGCAAGAAAGACTGATGTAGTGGCAACGGCTGCATGTTTTATACCCCTGACAACCTGACATCATGGAAGAAAGGACAGCATCCAATGCAGAACCCGAGACTTTGTTAATCAAGCCGACTGAGGGCTACTGCAAGCAGATAACCCAAATGTAATGACTGCGACAGTGAAAAACGAAGAATATCTACCTGTTATTCCCATGTTTTGCTGTGCATTTATTTTTATGTTCCTTATGTAGGCTACTTGCATAATGGCTTTTTTTTCCTGCCTGCTTTGTTACTCCTCTTGCGTATGACTCAGCATTGAAGTTTTTCCCCTATATTTTTCAGACTTAGTAAAACATATACATAATTATTTTTAGCTTTCTACTTTACATTTCCAATGCAGTACATTTCCCTGATGGTTGAGTACCTGTGAGGTGGACTTTTAAGTAACATATGGGTGACTGTTTATTTGCTACTTCATTTACAAATGTCTTGCATGATCCAGAGAGTTCAGCAAGTTAATGCAATACATATCCATCAACCATGTCATGTCTTAGGTGGCTTACGTGCAAATCTATGTTAATCCTAATGTCTTAGTCAGCAAATTCATCCTTGGGCACATGAACACAGGAAAAATCTTTTCACTGACTAGCAGGACACCTGCTCTAAAGCACTAATATCTTTCACAATGTAACCTAAAAGACTGCCAGTTTATTGGCTGCCCATTTCTTGTTCATATACTGACAGGTTGTTTCCTTTCACTTAAGTTAAACACAGGTCTTTCCACGGACTCCTCCTGTCTACCTGCAGCTAAAGCTGCATATGACCTGCTTGCATTCTTAGCTTTCAATGTCTCATAATTAACAAATCTGAGCTGCTCTGCTGATTCTTCTGTTATATTCATTCTCCTTTCTGCTCCACTGCATTGCACCCCTCCACATTTAGCAAACAGTATGTACAGAATCTACCAAAAAGTTTAAATCCACATTACTGGCATCTCTCTGGGAAACCCTACAGAAAGTTCCACCATTTCTCTCCAGGAAATCTTGAAATCATCATCATCCAGCTCTGCATCACCCATCATCTGCAACATGTCATTATCAATGCTTTCCTTTGTTACCACTTTTATGTTTAAGCCCTTATTCTCTACTTCCAAGGTATCTGCATAAATCCCAGTCTCATCTTTCTCTACCTACACTTCTGTCTTGTTTGCCTTTCTTCCCGCTAGAAGCAGCCTTTTGGTGCCAGTAACAGAAAGAACAAAGGAAAGGAGTTTTCTCAGTGCTCTTGCTAAATCTCCCCGACTCAGTATGAATTATGCTTTCAGCTTTCTTCGAAAATAAGCCATTGTCCTAGTGGGCCTAATCCAGTCAACAAAAGCAAGTATAAACAAAAACAAATAATATACACTGGAGCAGCTAAATCTCCTGGTGCCATAAAGAATTGTGATGTAGCTTCTCTGGTCATAACCAAGTAGTTATATACTTCTGAAATGGATGTAAAATAATTACTTGGCAACAACTTCTTGAACATACAATAATTTTGTTACAACTTTTTCAGTTTTTTTTTTAATTCTTGAACAGTGCAGCTTACTATGTGCTATTCTTCTACTTGAGTGTTTTCTCCAAGGAGTACATTCATTCTGCCCTGCTAGGGCTTCCCAGGTTATACATTAAATTAAAACAGTACTTTTGAAAACATGCGTGTCTGTGTGTGTCTGGATGGGTGTGTGCATCCGTGTGTGTGTGTGTGGATGGGCATAAGCATCCACGTGTATGTGCATGCAGTCATGCGTATGTGTTCATGCATGTCTGCATGCCCGTGTGTGTCCGTCAATGTGTGCATGCGTGTCAGTGTGTGCGTACATGCACGTGTGTGTGAGAGTGTGTGTGTGTGTGTGTGTGTGTGTGTGTGTGTGTGTGTGTGTGTGTGTGTGTGTGTGTGTGTGTGTGTGTGTGTGTGTGTGTGTGTGTGTGTACATTTGTGAACGTCAACTCAGGAAAATAACCACAAAATATAAACTAATGAGTAAAAAACAGCACACACGCAGCTGGGGAGCTGCTGATGCAGGTAAAAAAGTTAAATGATGTCACAAAGTAAATTTCAAGCACAAAGATTTGTTCCACACAAAAATCCAGGTTATATGTACATGCTTTCATCCCTGCTCAGTCAGGAACTTCTTCAAAGTGATGTATCCTACTAACTGAATCACTTTGAAGAAGTCCCTGACTGAGCAGGGATGAAAGCTTGTGCATATAACCTGGATTTTTGTGTGGAATAAATCTTCGTGCTTGAAATCTATTTGGTGACATCATTTAACTTTCTTACCTGCATCAGCTGCTCTCCAGCTCTGTGTGTGCTGTTTTTCTATATGTGTCCATGTTGGTAGTTGTGCACGTTTGTGCATGTGTATGTGTGTATGTGTGTGCATGTGTCCATGTATGTTATGTGCACGTGTCTGTGCACCTTGTGTGTGCGCGTCCCTCTGTTTGTGCTCGCGTGTCCATGTGTGTGTGTGTCCACTCACGCAGCCACATGTAACAAATTTGTTATTGCAAAATATATGCATAGATGCTTTTCTCACTTTGTATGTAAAGGCACATTGCCAAATGGATATGATGTGCATGCACCTGAACATCACTCAAACACAGAAATGGAAGAAACTGTAACCTTCAGTCTCTGTTCACAGCAGGACCACTCAGTACTCCTCAAACCTCATGCTCCCTTTCTGCACCCACTTATAATAAAGGCTTTATCCCTTTTCTGCTACATAACTCACTTCCATCTTCACTTGCCTTTCTTTTTTCTTTCATATACATTTTATGTGATTAATCATGGAAAAGAAAAGCAAATGCGTGTTTCAGTTTAAAACAATGCACTGGATGACACCATTTGTAAAGTACAGTTTTGTACCTACCATAAATGTAGATGTTCGAGTGTAAACACTGCTGCAGTCATTACAGTTGGGTTATCCTACCGTCAGGCGGTTCCCCTGTCGGCCTGAGTTCCAAAGTCTTGGTCCGGCATCGGTTGCTGTCGCCTCTTCCCTGATGTCAGTGCGACAGGGGTATATAAGATGCAGCCGACGCCATTTTCTTCAGTTTTTCTTGCCCCAGATGTCAGGTGCCCCCAAATAGGTAGGCAATTCAAATTGCTAGTAAAATATACAAAAGAAAAGCAAACAACCATTTTTAATTACCAGCAAATATTCCCCATAGGTAATAAAGGGTAGATGACCAAGTTACGTACCAGAAAGTAAGAGGGGAAGGAGGGAGGGTAACCTGGACTGCAGCAGTGTTTACACTCTAACATCTACATTTATGGTAGGTACAAAACTGTACTATGTTCATCGTGTTACACTGCTGCAGTCATTACAGTTGGGTGGAATCCCAAAGCTGAGGTAGGGAGGCTGGCTCTATAAGGCATTAGGGGTGGCTATAAGGCCCTGCAGCACAGCAGTGGCGAAGCCAGCTCTAGATCTGGAGTATAAAGGCAAATGGTAATGTTTGGTGAAGGTATGCACAGAACTCCATGTTGCGGCTTCCAAAATATCCTTGGTAGGCACTCCTCTGTGGTAGGCAGTTGAAGTGGCTGTTGCCCTGGTGGAGTGAGATCTAATGCTGCTAGGTGCAGGTTTCCCATGGCGGGTATAGCAAAAATGTATACAGTGTGCTATCCATTTTGAAATAGTCTGCTTTGAAATGGCTTTTCCCTGTGCTCCTGCAGCGTATGCTACCAATAAGTGCTCAGATTTTCTGAAAGCTTTGGTTTTGTCCAAGTAGAAGCGTAACTGCCTGTGAATGTCCAAAGAATGTAGTAGTCGCTCCCCTTTGTTCTGTGGTTTTGGATAAAAAGTTGGCAAGTGAATAGTTTGGTTTAGAGCCTCACTTGATACCACCTTTGACATAAACGTAGGGTTAGTTCTTAAGGACACCCTGTCCTGGTGGAAGATGAGGAAAGGTTCCACTGACATTAGTGCCTGTAATTCTGAAACTCTTAGTGCTGATGTTATTGCCAGTAGCAGAGCAGTTTTCCAAGAGATGTATTTTAATTCTGCTGTGTTAGCTGGCTCAAAAAGAGGTAAAGTTAATTTTTCCTAAACAAAGTTGAGGTCCCAAGTTGGTGTAGGTGCTCTACGGGGCGGTCTCATGTTTTTAGCCCCTCTGAGGTACTGTTTGAGCAAAGGAATAGAAAAAAGTGGTATATCCGTATTGTAATGAGCAGAAATGGCTGAGGTGTGGATCTTGATGGATGAGAAGGAGAGGCCCTTGTCCAGCATCTCAGTTAAGTAATGAAGTATCTGAGGAATGTTTGGGACAAGAGGGTCAAGGCTGTGTGCTTGGTTCCAGGCACAGAATCTCTTCCATTTATCCGAGTAGGCTTTCCTGGTGATAGGCCTTCTGGCCTCCAGAATGACATCCATAACAGCTTTGGAGACAGGCAATGCTTGCCTGACTAAGGAATTTTCCATGCATCTAGATTTAAGGTCTTTAGCTGGCTGTGAAGTATCTGATTGTTGTGCTGTGTCAACAACTGTGGGATTTGAGGCAAAATCCAGGGTGGTTCTTGTGCTAAGTTCTTTAAGATTGGGTACCAGTGCTGGCGTGGCCAGTCTGGTGCAATCAGGATCATCTTTGGCTCTTCCTGCCTGGCTTTTATGAGTACCTTTGGAAGGAGAGGTAAAGGAGGGAAAGCGTATACTTGTCGTTTTTTCCAGCTGAATGAGAGGGCATCCACTTTCCATGCTTGTGGATGTTAGCTCCTTGTGCAGAATTTCTGTAATTGGCAGTTCATTGGGGATGCAAACAGATCTATGTCCCGTCTCCACCATTTTTGTGTTATCATTCTGAATATTTGTGGGTTCAATTCCCATTCGTGGGGATCTATGATGGTTCTGCTTAGGTCGTCTGCCAGTGTGTTTTTCTCTCCTGGCAGGAATTGTGCTTGCAGATAGACTTGGTAGTTTAAAGCTGTGTTCCACAAGGTCATGGCTTGTCTGCAGGGGGGGAGGAGTGTGTGCCCCCTCGCTTGTTTATGTACCACATAACTGTGGTGTTGTCTGTCTTTAGTAGTGCTTGTCCTGGATGCAGCAGGTCCTTTAAATATATAATTGCATTTTGTACAGCTAGCATCTCTTTTTGATTGATGTGGAGATGTCTTTGCTCTGTGGGCCACTCGCCCTGAATACATTTTCCTGCCATGTGTGCTCCCCAGGCATAATCCGATGAATCTGTTGTCAGTGTTTGTCTGGCTATGGGTTGAGTAAAAGGCTGTCCCTTGTTGAGGTGACAAGCTTGAGCCCACCATCGAAACTCCTGTTGAAGGCAAGGAATTAGTGGTATAACTGTTTCCAAACTTTGACAGTGTTGAGACCATACACTCTTTAGGTACCATTGTAGTTTCCTCATATGCAGTCTGGCATATGGAATTAGTAGTATGCAATATGCCATGTAGCCCAAGGCCTGCAGAATTTTTCTTGCAGGGAGATGGGTCTTTGTTGCCATTAAATGAAAGTATTGAGTCAGTTGTCCTTGCTTGTCTGGCGTGAGATAAGCCATCTGGGCCGTTGTGTTCAAGCTGGCACCCAGGAATATTATCTGTTGTGAGGGCACTAGTTTTGATTTCTTTTCGTTTACTGTGTACCCCAGGCAACTTAATAACTTTTTTACGTACACCAGATGCTTTAGAAGAATGTCCTTGCTCTCTGCTTTAATCAGGCAGTCGTCCAGGTATGGATAAATCTGAATTCCTTTTTGCCTGCAAAATGCAATTACTGGTGCCAGGCACTTTGTGAAGACCCTGGGCACAGTAGATAAGCCAAAGGGCAGTGCAGAGGATTGATAGTGCATTGAACCAGCTAGAAATCTGAGGTATCTTCTGAAGTTTTGTCTGATAGGGACATGCAGGTATGCCTCTTTGAGGTCCAAAGTCACGAGCCAAGCTTTCTTGCCCAGCATGGGAAGAAGCTGCTGTAGTGTCAACATTTTGAATTTCGGAACATCCAGGTAAGTGTTTAGAGAAGAAAGATCCAGAATGGGTCTCCAGGCTTTGTCCTTTCTGGGAACCAAAAAGAGTCTTGAGTAAAATCCTTGTCCTTGCTCTTGTGGTGGTACCTTTTGAATAGCTCTCATGTCCATGAGTGCTGTAATTTGTTTTTGAGCCTCTGCCCATTGATTTGGTGACGGATTTGGCATTCCTTTTAACCTTGGCAGAGTGTGAAAGTGGAACCTGTAACCTTGAGATATAATGTTGAGAACCCATTTGTCTTTGGTGATGCAATGCCAATTGTGATAGAAAAGTGCCAGTTTTCCTCCTAAGGGGGCTGCCAAGAGAGAGCTGTTTGGCAGTTGTAGTGGAAAGTCATTGAGGCTGCTTTTTATAAGGTTGAGGCCTGTCTTCCTCTTCTTTCTGGCCTGGTGTACCCCATTGACGAGGTCTGACTTGTGCCTGACCTCTACCTCTTGGGCATCTATATCTGCCCCTTTGAGGTCTGTCTGTGACTGGAAAGGACCGATTCTTTGTTGGCCAATTTCTGCTAAAACGAGGAGGCTGAACCTGTAAGAAATCTTTCACCATTTGCATAGATTTTGCCTTATACTCCATCTTTTTTAATACCTCCTCTGCCTTAACTCCAAACAACACATCCCGCTGCAAAGGTGCATCTAATAAGTTGGCCTTAACATGATCTGGTAACGTATGTTCTTTTAACCAAGCATGCCTTCTAATGACAGAGCCTGTAACTGCTGCTCTACAGGAGGCCTCTAAGGAATCAAACCCACATTGCAAATAATGTTTTTTCACTTGTACAGCTGCATGCAATAAATACTGCATTTCTTTAAAATTAGGAGGATCTGAATCTGGAAGCATCTTTTGTTTCAACTGAGACATTAAAAATTGCTGACATTTTAGCATGTGAAACTGGCAATCCAAGGCTCTCATTGTTGAAGTTGCAGACGTATATACTTTCTTTCCCCATCTGTCTAATGCTCTGGAATCTCTGTCAGAGGGAACTGGGTTTTTAGCTGATGAGGCTTTAATCCCTTTAGGTCCCCGAGAAATAGTTTCAGGGTCAGCAACAGGGCTTTTGTACAGAAAGTTGTGAGAGTCAAAGACTCTGTAATATCTATCAGGTTTAACTGGGGCTAGGGATAAGGAGTCAGGGTTTAAGCTGGATTCAGTGTACACATCATCCACAATATCTAATACTGGCGGGATAGCCAGGGGTCTGTGTTGAGGCAATAAAAGGAAGTCTCTGAGTCTTTTCTTGGATTCTGAGTAATCCTGGCCTTCCCAATGGAAATGTTCCCTCATAGTATGCAAGGTCCCCCCAATGGAGTACTCCTCAGGCGGAGAGGCTGATGGAACCCATTCCTCAGCATCAGAATCAGAACAGTCCTGAACAGAATCCTTGCCCCTGTTCTTGCTCTGGTACTTGTTGAATGGCCCTCATGTCCATGAGGGATGAAACTTGTTTTTGTGCCTCTGCCCATTGATTGCGTGGCAGGTCTGGCATACCGTTTGGCCTTGGCAGAGTGTGAAAGTGGAACCTGTAGCCTTGTGATACTATATTTAGAACCCATTTACCTGGGTGATCATATGCCAATTTTGTGAAAAAAGTGCTAGTTTTCCCCCCAAAAGGGCTGCCAACAGATAAGTGCTTGGAGCTGGAAGGGGAAAGTCATTGAGACTGTTTCCTGTATGGCTGTGATTTTTCCTCTCCGCTCTTGGAGGTAGAAGCACCCCATTGTTTAGGCCTGTATGAGCCCTGAGGCTGTGATCTGCCTCTTTGTGGCCTATCGGACACTGGAAAGGACCAATTCTTTGTAGGTCAGTTCCTGCTAAATCTGGGAGGCTGTACCTGCAAGAAATCTTTGACTGTCTGCATAGATTTAGCTTTGTCCTCCATTTTCTTCAACACCTCTTCTGCTTAACACCAAATAAAGTATCATGCTGTAATGGAGCATCTAATAGTTTTGCTTTAACATGATCAGGCAAATTCTGTTCTTTTAACCATGCATGCCTCCTAATGACAGAACCTGTAACAGCGGCCCTGCAGGAGGCCTGTAGAGAGCCAAAACCACATTGCAAAGTATGCTTTCCAACTTGTTCAGCTGCATGCAATAAATCCTGCATTTCCTTGTTGCCTGCACATTCTTAATTTGTTGGCATTTTCTGTTTAAGCAGTGACATAAGATATTGCTGATATTTAAGCATATGAAATTGGCAATTTAAGGCTCTTACAGCCAAGGCTGCAGAAGTATAAATCTTTTTACCCCATCTGTCTAGGGCCCTAGAATCCCTATCCAAGGGGATAGGGTTTTTTCAGTAGAAGCCTTGACCCTCTGGGACCCTGAGAGATGGTTTCTGGGTCAGCAGCAGGGTTTTTATAAAGAAATTTATGTGAATCAGTAACCTTGTAGTACCTGTCTGGCTTAACAGGAGCTGGTGGTAAAGAGTCTGGAGATAGAATGGACTCTAAAAATACATCACCTACAATATCTAAAACAGGTGGGATAGCAAGGGGCCTGTGTTGAGGCAATAAAAGGAAGTCTCTGAGCCTTTTCTTGGATTCTGAGTAATCCTGGCTCTCCCAGTGGAAATGCTCCATCATAGTATGCAGTGTTTCCCCAAAAGAATAATCCTCAGGAGGGGAGGCTGAGGGGATAGATTCTTCAGCATCAGAGTCCTCATAGGGAGGAACAGAATATTCCTGTTAAGATGAGGAATCAGAGGAAATGGAACCCTGGTCTGAAGATTCGTATTCTACCACTTGCCTGGGCCTCTTATCAGAAGGGGGATGGGAACCCCTGATCAAAGTAATAAGGTCTTCGGCCATTTTAAGCATCTGTTTCTTAGGCATGGAGGCCTGTCCAGGAGAATGCTGTACTTGTTTCTTTGTCTTTAGAGTTGCTTTAGTCTTTAAAGCTGAAGTAGGTTTCACATATAACTGTGTAGGTCTGAAAACACCCTCAGAAGCCGATGCCTGCTCAGCGGCTCTGGACCCATCTGAGGGAATAGTTTCAGAGTGTCCAATACCTTGAGTTTCCAGCGGCCTCGTCGGCTCCACGTGGGAGTCGGAAGCGGCCTGTGGCTCTGAGGTAGCAGGCGTCAGGGACTGCGAAAGCGCCTCACTGAGAACCGGCAAACAGCCTAGCAGAAGCCTCGTCTTCGGTTTTGGATCTCGGATGCCTGTCCTTTTCTTTTTCCTTGCGCTTTTTATAAACTCTGGTAGTCGGTTGTTCCGACGGCATTATGTAATTAAATCTTCTGCCAAAGTAATGGAATGCAAAATCATACGGACGCTTAATAGTGCGTTGGTTAAATCAAGCACAAAACCGACAACTAGCAACGTTATGGGTCAGGGCCTAGGCAAGGAATACAGTAAGAATGAAAATCCTTATGAGGTATTTGCTTCCCACAAGAAATACAATTGTTAACTTTTTCTAACATCGGTCTGGAGCAAGAAAAAAGTTTCCCCAATGGGGTACTTTGCTTTAATGAAGACTTCGGATCTGAATTTCGAATTTGAAAAACTCAGGAGTCGGCCGACCAGTACTTGCGAACTGCTTTTGCTTCGGGCACCGCGCGGCAAGAAAGACTGAAGAAAATGGCGTCGGCTGCATCTTTTATACCCCTGGTGGACTGACGTCAGGGAGAACGCGACAGCAACCGACGCTGGACCTAGACTTTTGAATTCAGGCCGACTGCGGGTAGCCTGCCAGCAGGATAACCCAATTGTAATGACTGCAACAGTGAAACACGATGAACATCATCAGAGATCTTCTGGAGGATATCTGGTAAATGAACAGGAATTATTCAAATAGCCTTGCTTTTACAAAAGCAATGAAGTTCTTAGCACCTGGACTGCAATCATTTGAAGAAAAGCCAAGAGTAAAAGAGCACACAGTTGATCAGGCAAGGAATTAAATGAAATAAGGGGGCATAAAAGAACCCTTTATTTACCCACAGCCTTAATTAAAGAAGGAAAAGAAAGAACAGTTGTGTAAGTAAACTTACCGTAACAGTAGAAAGTCAAATGATCACTGCAGCAGTAGCTTTAGTCACATGGAAGTTGCATCTTGTCAAGAATATAAGAGCTGGCAGTTTCCAAAGCTTCAGGGCACCTTCTGCATACCCAAACTGTCAAGTAAATCAAGTTGAGCTGACTTAGTACACAACTTTGGGTGTCAAGTTCTTCAGAGAATTCCTATCAACACAGACAGAGATACTAAGCCCTGAAAGGTCAATGACAAGAACAACAAAAACTAAGAGTCCACACCATGGCATACAAAAATACACCAAAAAAAAAAACAAGGGGGGGGGGCAGAGGGAGCAGCTACTGTAGTAGTGAGCATTTGAGTGTTTACTGTTATGGTAAGTTTACTTAAATAACTGTGTTATGTTCATCATACTGATCATTGCTATAGCTTTAGCAATATGGATTGAGTTTACTACAACTGTGAGGTGGAAGGAGATGAGTCCATGAGACACTGGAGAATGGTCCTAGTAAAGCCTGACCTGGACCTACAGAAGTAATCAAGCTTATAGTGCTTTGTAAATGCATGCACAATGGAGAATGTAGCAGCTTTTAGTACACTTCCATAATCCAACCCTTTCCAAAAAGCCATAGTTGAAACCAAGGCCCTGGTAGAGGGGCTTGACTCTGTCTGGAATAGTTCTGTTAAAGTGAGTATGAGAAAAGGTAATAGCCTTAAGACAACCATTAGGAAATGGTCAGTTTTTTTCAGTTTGTCCCTTCTTCTTAACGTCACAAAAATGAACAGCTGATATGAAGATCTGAAATTTTACTTCTGTCAAGATACTACTAGGGAAATCCAAGGTATGTAGTTATCCTTTCTTTCTCATTTTTAGGTTCAGAAAGGAAAACTGGGAGATGGACAGTCTGGCTTAAAGTAAACTCAGAAACCACTTTAGGAGGAGGATTATTTCTCAATGAGACCATCTTTCTGCAGAGAATGAGCCATTGCTGACTCACCATAAGAACTTGCCACTCAGATACTCTTCTTGCAGAAGTCATAGTAATCACTTTTTCCAGGTTAACCTCATGCCAGCCAGGTTAGCCTTGCCAACGCAAAATTAAGATTCTAAGGAGGGGCCACCAGTTTACTTGGAGGGCTCTAATGCAAAATACTTTTCAAAATCTCGTCACATAGTATATCAACAATCTAAACCTGTAGCTGAAGAAACGCAATATATGATAAAAACAAGTTTTTATTGTCGGTAAGCACTTTCGTAGTGCTTCACACACCACTTCCTCAGACCTTTACATAAAATGTGAACTTGCAAGCCCTTCCTATATAGGTAGGTAACTCAATTAACTCAAATTACTTAATTGGCATCTTACAATGCTAATTAATTATGCTTATTACATCTAAAACATCCACTACTTACTGACTTTGATACTACTTGCATATATATTAACTGCTAGTTCATACTAAACTAATGAGTTAATTCATAAAAATACATAAAAATACATGATATATATTAAATTGAATAGTGTACATATAAATACTTGCCAAAAGCCTTGAATAATCATTAAAATTTATACACAAAAATAACCATAAAAAATTATTATACTATTTGGCCAAAGGTCTGTTTCTAAGTATTGGTTTTAGGGGAATTCTCTCATTAAGGCCAGAGCCTCTATCAGCCCTTAGTCTGATAATCCAGTGTGTCTCTGATGTTTCTGTATTATTAGTGGTATCTCCCCTCTCTCATTTTGCTCTATCTTTTCTTTTGCTTGGAACCTAAATGCATGTCCTGAGTCTGTATTCTTAACATGCTTAGCTAGAGCATTTGTAAGGTTCTGATTTCTAATTTGTAGATGTTCACGTATCCTAAAATCTGAGTTCCCTGTTAGTTTTACCTACATAAAAATTCAAGCAGATGTCACATACAGCTATGTACACAATATTTTTAGTGTGGCAAGTAGCCTGTACGTTAAATGTAAATATTCTGACGGTATCAGGATGCGAAAAAGTGTTGCTAGTGTCTATAAATTTACATTGGTTGCATTTTCTGAATGGTGTAGTTCCTTTTATTGATGTTGCTTCTCCTTCCTTTTCTACCTTACCATCTCTAGGATAGCATAGGTGTCTTTTTAGACATTTCTTTTCTTAAAAGAGAAGCTGGTGTCTTCTCTTACTATCTCCTTTATCTTAGCATCATGCATTAGAATGGGCCAATGTTTCTTAATTATTCCTATCCCAATGGACATGTTACTTGAATATTGTGTGGGAACTCTTACTACCTTTCTTTTTCCTTGTCGACTAACTACATAATCTTCCACCTTTCTTGCAAAATATGGTTTACCGACAGTGTTCCTTAATTTGACGCCTTCTCCTACCAAAACATCACATTATTTTGCGTAACATCTCTCTCTCTAAATCTTTGCTTGAGGTCTACCACTTCTTGCTCAAAATCTTCTTCATTCGCTGTTAATCTAGACACTCTCAATGTCTGCCCTTTAACTACATTCTTAAAAATGTGTCTGGGGTGCATACATCTTCTATGTAAAATTGTGTTTCTATAGCAACCCTTTCTATATAGTTTACTAGTAATCTCCCCTCTTCTGTTTTGATAAGTTTGACATCAAGAAAATTAATTTCTTTATCCGGCACTTTTGTTTCAAAGCTCAGAAAACTAATATTAATATTTTCTTCATAAAAGAACCTCTCTAACTCTTCTTGATTCCCATCCCACAGCAGGAACAAGTCATCCACAAATTGTTTATAAAATATTATTGGTCCCCACTGCTCATTATTCACCCATTTATTCTCCCATGATGCCATCACTAAATTGGCATAGCTATTTGCGCTAGGAGTGCCCATTGCTACGCCATCTTTTTGTAAGTATAGTGCGTGTTCAAACATCAATACATTATTAACAAGTATCTGTTCAATTAGAAGACATATCAACTCTATTTTACTCTGATCATAAGAGCCTTCCATAGTTAGATATTCTCTCAACATATCTATTCCTAAATTGTTGGGTATGGACATGAATAAAGAACGAACATCCATTGTTACCAATTTAACATTGCTCACACCTTTGTCATATGTTTGGAAAAAATCATACAATTCATTCAAAAATTGTTTCGTATCCCTTAAGATGGTTCTATTCTTATCTACTAGGGGTCTCAATGTTTTTTCTTTGTATATAGATATGGGTTCTGTTATCCAATTTCTTCCTGACGTTATTGGCCTCATTGGGGGATTTTCAGGGTCCTTATGTATTTTACAGATACCTTGGATAACAGGGATGAGGAGGTTATTCACTAAAAAATAATTATATACATCAGGG
Source organism: Protopterus annectens (assembly GCF_019279795.1). Classification (NCBI taxonomy): domain Eukaryota; kingdom Metazoa; phylum Chordata; order Ceratodontiformes; family Protopteridae; genus Protopterus; species Protopterus annectens. The sequence continues at coordinate 1,304,124,607 of NC_056745.1, read as the reverse complement.
GTTATCCATTTATTTAAAAGACATTCATATAACAAATTATCCAATCTTTTAATAATACTTTCCTTTTGTTTTTGAGTTATCTTATAGACAGTTTAGTCACTTAACATTTCCTTCATTTTTGTATTATAATCACATTTGTCCATGACCACTACTGGTCCCCCTTTATCTGCTGGTTTAATTATTATATTATGATCATTTTTTAAACTGTATAAAGCTTCATATTCATCTTTAGACACATTCCTAAAAAAGCTTTTGTTCTTATCACTATCAAGTGGTTCAAACAGTTCCTTTTCACATAAACCACTGAACACATCAACTATAGGATGTCTAACTGGAATAAAAGTAATAGGCTTCTTAAACACTTCCCTTTCACCACTTTCATTTTCCCCAAACATCAATTTCAGTAATACATTTCGTGTAAACATTTTTAAGTCCAAAATGTTGCCAGTTACCTCAGTGGTTTGCGCTGGTATGAATGAGAGGTCTCTGTTCAGAACTTTTAGTTCATTATCCGATAATGTTTTAGTAGAAATATTCCATACTAATGATTCTACATCTTGTCGTTTTGCCATCCTTTCTTGTACATCCTTTCGTTCGATAAACCTTGTTGGCCCTTGCGTTTGAAGCCTCCTCTGCTCTGTGACCTCCCTCTGGGTAGACAGTGTTGTGCTGGCGTTAATCTTGTAGGGAATATGCAAAAAACTTGCTCTTCTTGTACTCTTTTCACTTCAGGTATTTCCATGTGTGGCTCCAACTGTAGTTTCTGTAACTCGTCTCTGTTTTTGTTTCCTGTAGTTACATTTCCTACAATTGTAGGTGTACGTGAAGTTGTAGCTTCTACCGATGTTTCAATGAGTAAATCTGCTTGGTTGACCTTTGTCTAGCTCCTGCAAATTCCTGTGCACTCAAATTACACAATGTTATAGGGCGTTCTCTCTCCCAGTTGTTTGCTGTTTTTAAGGCAGTATCACTGTTTCTTTGTGATACGGAATTCGTAAGTGGCCATACAAAAATATGGTCTGCCTTAAAGTCCCTTCTGTTTCGCTCTAGTTTAAAGAATTTCTGTTTGTATAGCCTTTTCCCATACAGAGAAACCGAATCAACTGCATTCATTATTTTCTCGTCGATCAACTCTGCTGGACATTTATCATATAACTGCTCTTGCAAACTCAGTATGTTCTCTCTACTGATAGAATACATGCAAAAAGATGAAGCTATTATAAGCCTCACATAATTGTAGCTAATTTCGATATTAAGCTGTTGCCATCTAGATAACATTTCTGGTAGTCTATTGCCTTGTACAGGCATTTTAGTAATCCTTAGACCACGTGGTATGACTTGATATTTTAGACAAGCTTCTAAGTGAAATATTTCTGCTTGCAGTCTTTTGTTTTTATTTTTTTCTATTTAGTGTATTCTACAACTATAAATTATCTCTACTTGACTCCCAAGTAGACTATTCTCTATCTGTATAGCCAAGCACTTGCTCCTACAGTACTTATCACCTCGATACAGCACTCTTGTTATAGAAAGTACCCCAAAAAAGCAAACCCCATTTCTCGGTCACCCACATCCCCCAAAACCTTTTTTAAGTTTTTCTGGCTATTCCCTTTAGCATGTTGAGGGATCAGTTGCTAATGTCCTCTCCTGCTCAGCTGGTGAACCTGGGAATATTGAGGCAATGTTACAATTGCCTCATGTACACAGACAACCCTCTCCTCCTCCCACAAAACACAATTACATGCGAGAGATGCAATTATACGGCCAAACTGGAGGCTGAGCTCTCTCAACATAGGACTGGCAAGACCAGACAGGAGGAGAAGGTAACCACACGCACTATAGACCCAGTCTCACATAATACCATCACAACCTCAAATCATACACAAACACACAAAGACATACTCGGAGGCTCTGATCAAAAATCTACCAAAACAGCAGAGACCACCAAAGCAGACACCCAAACAACTACCACCTCAGAACACAACACCTGCAACACATAGACCACACAGTCAGAGTGTCAAGCAGTCACAGCCCTTAAGGCCAAACACAATGCGAGATACACTAGTCATTGTTGACTCCATAGTCAGACACACTGACGTCCCGCTCACCAGACTGAGTAAGGAGAAGGTCACAGTAAGCTGCCTGTCGGGTGCTAGAATCCGCCACATAACGCATGCACTCAGGTCTCTCAACAGCAGGTATAAGTACGACTCAATCATTGTCCACGCTGGTGTTAACGACCTGAGATGTACCTCCTTGGACTACATGAAAAGAGACATAGAGGAGCTCTCTGATTATGTAGCCCAAGCAGGTATGACCCTGACCTTGAGCAGTATCCTACCTTCACCAAGAATGATGCCACAATACAGAGATAAGATGATCAGCTTTAACAATTGGTTTAAACTCTGGTGTCATTCAAAGGGGATCCAATGTCTGTCTGCCTCGGATGGCATGCTGGACAAGCCACGCTGCTTCGCAAGGGACGGCTTGCACTTGTCACCCCTGGGATTCCGGATTTTGGCAAAGGCTCTTGCCACCCCCATAGTGCCTTTTTTAGGCAAGGCTCAAATTCTAAACCTACCACCCTACAACACAACAAAGAAAAAAAACTAAGGGTAATGCTGCTCAATGCCAGAAGTCTCAACCTCAAGATGCACGCACTTGAGGCCCTTCTCAGTATGGAGAACATCGATGTCTGTGCTGTGACAGAAACCTGGTTCAAGGCTCCTGAGAGCACCCCAGCACTATCAGGTTATACCTCATATCATGCGTTCCGGCCCCAAAACCCGGACAATACCAAGAAAGGAGGAGGGGTATCCATATTCATCAAGGACACCCATACCTCTAGACTGGTGGCAACGCACGATGCATCGGAAACCATCCAGGTGCAATTAACCATAGGCAAGACTGCTCTGCAATTTGTAGCATGTTACAGGCCACCCTCACAAACTCAGGAACCTCATATGGCCTTCCTGAAAACACTGGAGGGATAAATGTATCTCGAACACCATCATACTAGGTGACTTCAACTACCCTAATATAGACTGGGAACACTACTCAAGCCCAAACACTCTAGCCCAAAAGTTCCTGGAATTCATAAACTCAAATGCCATGGAACAACTAGTCACCATCCCCACAAGAGGAGAAAACATACTTGATCTCATCATCACGAACATGGGAGCACAATGTTCAACACCGGAAGTATACCCCTCACTGGTGAGATCAGATCACAAACTAATCTCGCTGGAGGTCCTCATCCCGCCCACCGAAATAAAAAGACCACAGTAAAGAACTTCTCAAAGCCAACTTCACACTTCTAAAGACTAGTGTGGTCTCCTTTAAGGCCCCTGAACCGCGTAAACATTACTCAAACCGCTGAATCCCTTACAAATGCCTTCTACCAGCACCTGCAGGCTGCATGGATCAGGCAATCCCAAGCAAAACAAAGACTCTTTGTACCAAAGGCAAGCGTCCAGTCTGGTGGACCCCAGCCATAAACAAACTCTACAACAAAAGGAGAAAGCTACTACAAGATAGAGCAAAATCCTTAAAAGGTAAGACACCGCTGATCACTATAAGTAAAATGCTAAGAGCTCTCATAAAATCATCCAAAGCTAATTTTGAGAAAAAATAGCTAAGGACTCTAAAGACAACCATAAGGCATTCTTCAGCTATGTCAGAAACCTAGGAGGAAACTCCCAGATATGCTCAGAATTAGTTCAAAATGATGTGAAGATTACTGATCCTACAGACATTGCCAACATACTGGCTGACAGGTTCAGTGCAAACTTCTCCCCCCCCCTAAAGGAGAGATATCTATACCAAATGATTGTAGCCCCCCAAACATCTCTAACGCCCAGGTGAGAACTGCTCTCTCCAAGGCAAAGAACACAGCATCCACGGGACCTGATGGTGTCCCCGGCTGTGTGCTCCATGAGCTCAACGAGGAATTAAACCCACAGTTAGGACAGCTGTTTAATCTTAGTCTCACCTCCGGATACGTACCCAGGGAGTAGCGCACAGCGACTGTGGTCCCACTCCACAAAGGCGGTGCCTCCACCGACCCTGGAAATTACCGTCCCATTAGCTTGACAAGCCTTATCTGCAAAGCCATGGAGAGGATCATAATGGATCTCATAAATAAAGACATAGGAATTTTGCAGACTTGGGATCCAACCCAGTTTGGCTTTGTCAAAGGCAGTTCATGCCTCTTAAACTTGGTTGACTTTTTGAAACAGTCACCAAGGCCATTAACCGAGGAAAGGCAGTCCATACAGCCTACCTAGACCTGGCGAAGGCTTTCGATACAATACCCCACTCGGGCATCATTGATAAACTCATCAACTTAAATGTAAACCCATACATTACAAGATGGGTTGCAAACTGGCTGAGTGACAGAACCTACAGGGTCAGAGTTGCTGGCGCCATGTCAGACTCAAAGCCTGTCACAAGTGGTGTCCCACAGGGCTCAGTCCTGGGCCCACTCTTGTTTGGCATCTACTTTTCTGAAGTACAAGCAAACATAGGAGGGTTATGGCTGACAAAGTTTGCAGATGACTGCAAACTGGGCGCCATAGTTGAAAACACATCCGACACAGATATCCTTCAGAAGGGTCTCACAGAAACGGATGACTGGTGCCAGAGCCATGGCCTGAAGTTAAATGCCAGGAAATGCATAGTCATACCCTTCGGGAAAAATAAGGTCACCCCTAGCTACCATATAGGAGGCAATCCCCTGATCACAGAAGAAGTTATCAGGGACCTGGGAACCCAGGTGGACAGTAGCCTTTCATTCGACACCCATATTGCTAAAGTAGTTAGGAAGACCTTCTACATTGCCCACCTTATCATGAAGGGATTCACATCTAGATCAAGGGAAGTCATAGTCTCCCTATACTCATCACTCATCAGATCAATGATCGAGTACAATGCCCCATTCGGAATGTATCTGACCCGACACTTGCAGCAGCTGGAGAGGCCACAAAAGTTCCTCACCAAAAGGATAAAGGGTCTCAAAAATCTGTCTTATGCTGCCCGACTGAAAGAACTCCAGTTATATTCAGTTGCTTACTGCTTGCTCAGAGGTGACCTATGCCTGACATACAAGGCCATGTCAAACCCAGAATTGATGAACATGCTTCATCTCAAAAAATCTAGATCCCTCAGAGCCACAAGGGCGGGAGACTTAAACCTTGACACGGTTATTAATAGGACGTGCTGGAGGGATAGATTCATCACCCAAAGACTCCCTATGCTGTGGAACAAAATCCCGGTCTATGTGAGGCAGAGCACCTCGCTGGCCTTGTTCAAGAGGAATCTTGACCAATGGATGGGGGATTGCAGATACACCCCAGGGGTTACCTCAGTGTCACTGCTAGACAGAGGCACAGCATAATAAAGGGCATAGTTTCTCCAAACTAAAGGGGTGGTGTAAGCCACAAAACTATGGGCTAGGCTTATAAATGCCCTCGAGCAGATAGCCTAGTATGAACCTATGAACCTATATAATTCATCTTCTATCTTGTATATTTCTCTCATTAATATGAGGAAATCTATATCTCTGTATTTATTCTGGTGTTCATCTGTTAGTCGTTCAGTGGCTAATAATGGGCTGTTTGTACTGTTCATACAGCTTATCAAATTTTTTTCTAATAATACTTTGTTGCTCACCTCGATTATTCGGAACATATTCCAGTTCAATGATATCACTCATGCTAGTTGTACTGTAATTCCTTATACCATCTGGTACCAACCACAGCCAACAAATTAAAACAAGCAAAGTTCTTTAAGGTTACAGTTGGTATTAATGGGTTGTAAGATATTCCAAAAACGAAATATATGATCACAAAGTATATCAACAATCCAAACCTGTGGCTGAAGAAACGCAATATATGATAAAAACAAACTTTTATTGTCGGTAAGCACTTTCGTAGTGCTTCACACACCACTTCCTCAGACCTTTACATAAAATATGAACTTGCAAGCCCATCCTATATAGGTAGGTAACTCAAATTACTTAATTGGCATCTTACAATGCTACCTAATTATGCTTATTACATCTAAAACATCCACTACTTACTGACTTTGATACTACTTGCATATATATTTACTGCTAGTTCATACTAAACTAATGAGTTAATTCATAAAAATACATGATATATATTAAATTGAATAGTGTACATATAAATACTAGCCAAAAGCATTGGATAATCATTAAAATTGTTTTATGGTTATTTTTGTGTATACATTTTAATGATTATTCAAGGCTTTTGGCTAGTATTTATATGTACACTATTCAATTTAATATATATCATGTAATTTTATGAATTAACTCATTAGTTTAGTATGAAATAGCAGTTAATATATATGCAAGTAGTATCAAAGTCAGTAAGTAGTGGAGGTTTTAGTTTTAGATGTAATGAGCATACTTAGCATTGTAAGATGCCAATTAAGTAATTTGAGTTTATTGGGTTACCTACCTATATAGGATGGGCTTGCAAGTTCATATTTTATGTAAAGGTCTGAGGAAGTGGTGTGTGAAGCACTATGAAAGCGCTTACCGACAATAAAAACTTGTTTTTATCATATATTGCGTTTCTTCAGCCACAAGTTTGGATTGTTGATATACTTAGTGACAATATTTTTCGTTTTTGGAATATGTTACAACCCATTAATACCAACCTTAACCTTAAAGAACTTTGCACTTTTCAAAATCATTCTGACACAAGACTGCATTGAAAGATGATCATCCATGGGAAGACATGCTGAAATGGACGATAAATGAACCTTAACACAGGAATAAGAAAGGTCATTGAATAGTAACTCACACAAATATTGCAAGACCAGAGAACAGCTAGCCCTGAATGGGTGCTGGTTATGCTTGTAGCATCAACTCAACTAGAAAACCTTTTCCATTTGTTAATGATAGCAGGCTTCCTTGCCTCCATTAGTATTTACTGCACGTCCTCAGTATATAGGTGCCTAAAAGGAATTAAGACCCTATCAACCAGGCAGTCAACTGAAGATGACTGATGTCAGGATGGATCAAATACTCCTGTTCTTGTTCTTGTGTGAGTAGATCCAGTCTATGAGGAACCTTTTGGTAATTGCCCCTGGCCATTTCCAAATGAATGATAGATAGATAGATAGATAGATAGATAGATAGATAGATAGATAGATAGATACATAGATAGATACATAGATAGATAGATAGATTCATACTAGGCTAACTGCCCTTGCGAGCCATTTTAAGCCTAGCCAATTATCCCTCGTGAGACTCCAACCCTGCACCTTGTGTTTGTAAGGCAAACACCTTAACCATTAGGCCACCCTCCCAAGGAAGGAAGAACTACAGTTGCCTGGGCCATAAGAAAATCACTACAATTACCTTGGGGGATTCCTTCTGAAATTTCAGAAGCACACTGGACATTAGTGGAAAGGGTAGGAAAGCATACGGAAACATTCCTGTCCAAGGAAAAGAATAGGCATCTGTCTTCCAAGCCTTCTTACACTGAGTCCAGGAAAAGGATTTTGACAGTTAGTTGTTTAGACAGGAGACAGAGAGGTCTACTTAAGGAACTTTCCTAAGATGGATCAAATCTTGGAAAACCCCTGATCTTTTTTACATTCATGAGGGTCTGCCTTGATCCTGCTCATTTCGCCTACCACATAATTTTGCTGAGATAGAATGTAGAATTGCCTGCAGAGTGAGAGTGTGATGTGAAGCTACATCCCAAGCTAACATGGCTAGTCTGCAAAGGGGGTACAACCTGGTTCTCCTGCATGCTGATGTACCACATGACTGTGGTATTTTCTGCAACAACTTGAATACATCCAGAGGACAAAAGATGATTCCAAGAGTCGAATATCTTGATCAGGGCAAGCATCTAACTGATATTTATGTGCTTGCATCTACCCTTGGTGTCACATACACAGCACTTTTATCCCTCCTGAAACTGCTCCCTAAGCAAAGTCAGAGGCATCTGTGGTGACCAACTGCTTTGGAACAGGGAAGGAGAAAGGGAGACAGTACAGTTTTGTACCTACCATAAATGTAGATGTTCGAGTGCTAATACAGCTGCAGTCATAACAGATGGCTTCTCCTGCCATCAGGCAGGTCCTCGGTCGGCCGAATTCCAAAGTCTAGGTCCGGCGTCGGTTGTCGTCGCTTCTTCCCTGACGTCAGTGCGCCAGGGGTATAAAAGAACCAGCCGACACCATTTTCTTCAGTTTTTCTTGCCCCAGATGTCAGGTGCCCCCAGAATGAAGGCAATACATAAATTTGTGTGATAAAGCAATGCAATATAATCAAAATACAGTAGTGCAAGCAAATACATTAAGAATGAATACCCCAATCAGGTTGCATGAGAAGGTGTTAGCCAATAGGCCTGTCCCAAGAGGGGAAGGAGGGAGGGAAACCTGGACTGCAGCTGTATTAGCACTCAAACATCTACATTTATGGTAGGTACAAAACTGTACTATGTTCATCGTGCATACAGCTGCAGTCATAACAGATGGGTAGAATCCCAAAGCTAAGAAAGGGGTGGTAGGCACTAGGTGGAACTAGGAGAAGCCAGAATGCCCTGCAAGACTGCAGTGGCAAAGCACGCTCTAGATTTAGAGTATAATGGAAGGTGGTAGTGCTTGGAGCAGGTATGCACAGAACTCCAAGTGGCTGCTTCCAAAATATATTTGGTAGGAACTCCTCTGAGAAAAGCTGCAGAGGTGGCCGTGGCCCTTGTGGAGTGAGATCTGATGCCTGTAGGTACATTTTTGCCATGAAAAGAATAGCAAAAGCGTATGCAGTGGGCTATCCATTTTGAGATAGTCTGTTTGGAAATTGGCTTTCCTTGAGCTCCTATAGCACAGGACACAAAGAGCTGTTCTGATTTTCTGAAAGGCTTTGTTCTGTCCAAATAATAACGCAGTTGTCTGTGGATGTCCAAGGAATGTAGTAATCTCTCCCCTTTGTTTTGAGGATTAGGATAAAAGGTAGGTAAGTGTATAGCCTGATTCAAAGCTACCCTGGATACCACTTTTGGCATAAAGGATGGGTTGGTTCGTAAGGAAACTCTGTCCTGATGGAAGATGATGAAAGGCTGCACAGCCATGAGAGCTTGTAGTTCCGATACCCTATGAGCTGAGGTAATAGCCAGAAGGAAAGCTGTTTTCCAGGACAAATATTGCAAATCTGATGAGGCAGCTAGCTCAAAAGGAGGCAAGGTCAGCTTTTCTAGAATGAAATTGAGATCCCAAGCAGGTATTGGTTGTTTACTTGGGAGTTTTAGATTCTTAGCCCCTCTGAGGAACTGTCTTAAGAGGGGGTGAGAGAATAAGGGTGGATCAGTGTTGTATTCTGCAGAAATGGCTGAGGCATGGATTTTGATGGAGGAGAAAGAAAGTCCACTGCTTAGCAGCTCAGCTAGATACTGTAATATTTGAGGTAAATTCAGTTTTCCAGGATCCTGGCACTTTTTCTCATTCCAGACACAAAACCGTTTCCATTTTGCTGAGTAAGCTTTTCTAGTAGACAGCCTTCTGGCCTCCAAAATGACATCCTGCACCTCCTTGGAGAGTAGGGTCTGTTGTGATGCTAAGGAATCTTCCATGAGGCTAGATTGAGTGTTTTTAGCTGACTGTGAGGAGTTTTGAAGCTGTGCTGAGTCAGAAGAAGAGGCATTAGAGCAGGGGTGGGCAAACTTTTTGATTCGTGGGCCACATTGAGTTCTAACATTTGACAAAGGGGCCGGAACAGGAGCAGATAGATGGCATGCTTTGAAAACATCACCTCATTGGGGGAAAAATACACATCTTGGGATATGGAGAAAACATGTGCTTTAATTTCCAATGAAAATGAAGAAAAGCATTACAATAAAATCTCTGACTTCGAAATGAGTCTTTAAACACTGAAAATCAAATAAATGACCATTTTATTTTAAAGCACTGAAAGTTCTGTTATCCTTCAGGATATCACCATCACTCTCCTCCTGACTGTCTTTTTTTTCAAAACGGTAGGAGATGCAGATGTACTTGTCCTGTTCCTTTTATTCAATTTGTTTCCCGGTGCCAAAAGTCAACAACGACCAGTGCAAGGACGAAACAGTTGCAGCAAGTCAGTCTGTGAAGCGTTATATTTGATCTGCGCGCACTGTTAATTTTAACAACGTGCGTATCACGGAGACACACACATTTTAATGGGAGCAGTGTTGTTGGTCTCCTTTTTTAGCCAGCGCATCAAAGTCTGGAGTTAGTTTTGTTGTGGCGATTGGGTCAAAGGGTAAAGTGCAAACGTGGAGTAATAGGCCTACGCTTCACCTCAACAAAGCCAATATATCTAGAGTCCGCCATCTAGTGAGGAAACATCAGAATTGCAGGGGAAATAAAACATTAACAAGGTTAATTTATTAAATTTTTTCAAGTTTAGCGGGCCGAATCAAAACGTTTAACGGGCCGCATGTGGCCCCCGGGCCGTAGTTTGCCCATGCCTGCATTAGGGGCAGGGTCCATGGTGGGGAATGCGTCAGGCTCCTCAGGAGTGGGTACCAGTGTTGTCTTGGCCAGTCTGGAGCAATGAGAATCATCTTTGGTCTGTCTGCTCTGGTTTTTAATAGAACTTTGGGCAGTAGAGGAAGAGGTGGGAAGGCATAAACTGTCATTGATGTCCAACTGAAAGAGAGAGCGTCCACTCTCCAGGCCTTTGGATGAAAAATCCTTGAGCAGAATTTTGTCAATTGGTGATTTTTGTGGGAGGCAAAGAGATCTATGTCTGGCCTTCCCCATGCTTGAATTATCTCTGTAAAAACTTGAGGATGCAACTTCCATTCGTGTGGATCTGTCATATTTCTGCTTAGGTTGTCTGCCAGCGTGTTTTCCTTGCCTGGCAAGTACTGTGCTTGTAGTTCGATTTGTAAGTCCAGGAACATGTTCCAAAGTGACATGGCCAGTCTGCATAGGGGGTATGAATGGGTTCCTCCCTGTTTGTTTATGTACCACATTACTGTGGTATTGTCCGTCCTTATCAATAGTTGACCTGGTTGCAGAAGGTCTTTGAAAGCTATAATAACATTTATTACTGCTAGCATTTCCTTTTGATTGATGTGTAGGTGCTTTTCTTTTTGGGACCATTTGCCCTGAATGCACCGATCTGTCATGTGCGCCCCCCAGGCGTAGTCCGAGGCGTCTGTTGTGATGACTTGATTTGTTTGAGGCTTGCTGAATGGGAGACCTGCGTTTGTTTGGCATGCTTGAGCCCACCACAGAAATTCCTTTTGAAGACATGGAATTAGTGGTATTATTGTTTCCAAACTGTGGCTGTGTTGACACCATAGGTTTTTCAGGTACCATTGAAGTTTCCTCATATGCAGCTTTGCACATGGGATTAGTAAGATGCAAGATGCCATGAATCCCAGAGCCTGCAGGATTTTCCTTGCAGTCAGCCTGGTGCAATTTGCTAGTGTTCTGAAGTATTGAGTTAGTTGCCCCTGCTTCTCTGGCGTGAGGTAGGCCATCTGGGTGTTTGTGTCCAAGTTGGCACCCAGGAAAATTATTTTCCGAGAGGGTATTAGCCTTGACTTCTTTTTGTTGACTGTGTATCCCAGAGAATTCAACAACATTATTACATAAGCCAGATGTTTCAGAAGAATGTGCTTGCTGTCCGCTTGGATCAGGCAGTCGTCCAAATAGGGGCATATTTGTATCCCTTGAAGTCTGCAGTAGGCAATTACTGATGCCAGGCATTTTGTGAATATTCTGGGCGCAGTAGATAAGCCAAAGGGCAATGCAGAGAATTGATAATGGGTTGAACCTGCAAGAAATACGAGGTATCTTCTGCAATTTTGTCTGATTGGGACATGCAGGTATGCCTCCTTGAGGTCCAATGTTACCAGCCAAGACTCCTTGCCCAGCATGGGAAGAAGCTGCTGTAGAGTGAGCGTCTTGAATTTTGGTACGAGTAGAAATGTGTTTAGCATGGATAGGTCCAAAATAGGTCTCCAATCTTTTCCCTTCCTTGGTACCAGAAATAGTCTGGAATAAAAACCTTGACCTTGTTCGTGCGTAGGTACCTCTTGAATAGCTTTCATGTCTATGAGATCTGAAATTTGTCTTTGTGCCTCTGCCCTTTGATTGTGTGGCAGGTTTGGCATGCCTCTCATTTTTGGAAGGGTGTGAAAATGGAATCTGTAGCCTCTGTTTATAATGTCCAGGATCCATTTGTCTTTTGTGACGATATGCCAATTTTTTGAAAATAATGCCAGTTTTCCACCTAAGGGTGCTGCCATTTGAGTCTTACTTGGCATGCAAAGGGGAAAGTCATTGGGCTTGCTTTCTGAATGGTTGTGAGTTATCCTCACCACCTCTTTGTGTAGGAGCTTGCCATTGTCTGCCTCTAAACGATCCTTGGGATTGCCCTCTGCCCCTCGGGCGCCTGTATCTACCTCTTTGGGGTCTGTACGTGGTTGGAAAGGACCAATTTTTGGAAGGCCAATTTCTACTGAAACGTGGGGGTTGTACCTGTAGAAAATCTTTCACTGTTTGCATTGATTTAGCCTTTTCCTCCATTTTCCTTAATACCTCCTCAGCATTAGCACCAAATAATACATCCTTTTGTAGAGGGGCATCTAGTAATTTAGCTTTGACATGATCTGGTAAGGTTTGTTCCTTGAGCCAGGCATGTCTACGTATGACTGATCCTGTAACAGCAGCTCTACATGAGGCCTCTAGAGCATCAAAACCACATTGTAAGGTATGTTTACCCACTTGTTCTGCACTATGCATCAAATCCTGCAACTCCTTCAAGTCTGGTTGTTCAGGTTGTGACATTTTACTTCTCAATTATGATAACAAAAACTGTTGGTACTTTAGCATATGGAACTGACAAGTTTAATGCCCTCATGGTTAAGGTGGCTGAGGTATATACCTTTTTTCCCCACCTTTCTAAGGATCTGGAATCTCTCTCGGAAGGTAATGGATTTTTAGCAGTGGAGGCCTTAATTTCCTTGGGGCCCTGTGAGATAGTTTCTGGGTCAGCAGCATGGCTTTTGTATAGAAATTGGTGTGAGTCAGGAACCTTGTAGTACCGGTCAGGCTTGACTGGAGCTAGAGGTAGAGAATCAGGGTTAAGGCAGGCCTCCGAGTACACATCATCTAGTATGTCCAAGACAGGAGGTATAGCTAGAGGCCTGTGCTGAGGTAGCAAGAGAAATTCCCTAAGCCTTTTCTTGGAATCTGAATAATCTTGGACTTCCAAGTGGAAGTGTTCCCTTAAGGTATGCAAAGTTTCCCCAAATGAGTAATCCTCTGGGGGGGATACAGAGGGAATGGACTCCTCTGCATCAGAGTCTTCAAAAGGGGAGTAAGAATGTTCCTGTTCATCAGAGTGCTCTGATATAATGGAGCCCTGATCAGAGGAGGGGGATTCTTCCTCCACTCTGAGCCTTTTGTCCGGGGGGGGGGGTTGAGAACCCCTGATAAGAGTAATTAGATCCTCAGCCATCTTAAGCATCTGTTTTTTAGGCATGGGGCCTGGAGATGGGCCCTGTGTAGCTTGTCTCTTAGAATGCATGGCTGCTTTAGACTTAGTGAATGCCTTGATGGAAAAAGAAGAGGAAGGTCTGAAGACACCTTGAGAGGAGGTAGACCTGTCCACATTTTGAGATTCACCGCTAAGAGTGGCTTCGGTATCTGTAGTCGGGGTGTGGGCCGAGGAGCCTGCGACCTTGGGCACAGGAGACACCGCCAATGTAGTGTCGTCGGTAGTCAGTGGCTGCGTAGGCGCCTTGCTGAGAACCGGACCACGTGTAGTCGGCTTTGGCGTGGTGTCGGTAGAGGCCGCGGACCTCGTGTGTCGGTCCTTATCTTTGCGTTTTTTAGACAAAACTGGTGTTGGAGTATCCAACGACATAATATAGCTAAATTTTTTGCCAAAATAATGCTGGGCGAACTCCGCCCGACGCTTAATGGTGCGTTTGTTGAATGTAGCACAAAAGCGACAGACCGAGATGTCGTGGTCTGGGCCTAAACAAGGAATACAGAGGGAATGGAAATCCTTATGCGGTATTTGCTTCCCACATGAAATACAATTATTAACTTTGTCTGACATCATTCTAAGGCAAGAAAAGTTTCCCCAACGGGGTACTTAGCTTTCAAGAAGACTTCGGTTGCAAAATTTTCGTAATTTCAGGAGCTGGCCAACTGGCACTTGCGAACTGCTTCTGCTTCAGGCACCGCGCGGCAAGAAAGACTGAAGAAATTGGCGTCGGCTGGTTTTTATACCCCTGGAGCACTGACGTCAGGGAAGAAGCGACGACAACCGACGCCGGACCTAGACTTTGGAATTCGGCCGACCGAGTACCCGCCTGACGGCAGGAGAACCCATCTGTTATGACTGCAGCTGTATGCACGATGAACATCTGGATTTAAGGATATCTGTTGTCTCCACCAAATAATTTCTCATCTGACACACCCCAGCACTAGGATTTGAAATGACAAAGAGTATTGGTGCTTGGACCAAAGAGACTTCAGATACCACTGTATCTTTATCATATGGAGTCTTGCCAGGGGCATCATGAGAATCATAGAAGCCAAAATCCTAAGGTATTCTCTTGCAGTGACTGAAGTCTGAGTGGAAAACCTTAGAAATAGCTCTAGATGTAGATCTACTTTTTTCCTGTGAAAGAAATGCTTTTTGAAGGTGTCTAGCTGACATCACAGAAGCACAGTCCTCTGTGAATAAGTCAAGAAAGACCTTTGAGTGTTCTCTTGGAATCCCACCATGTGTAAGAGCTCTCTTAACCAAGAAAGAGATTCCTGAAACTATGACAAAGACTTTGCAAAGATAAGCAAGTCATCTAAATATGGGACAAATGTGGAAACCTTGCAGCCTGCAATGAACTGTAATTAGAAGTTATGTACCTACCATAACATTCCATGTTAGTTGTCTTCTCTCGTCTTCTTTCTTGCTGGATGGGTTCGGAGCTGATCCTCGGCTCCGACTCGGTACTTGCTAAGCTCGAGAGTCACTTTTACCAGCTCGAGGCAGCCCCATATCCCATGATGCAAGGCGGTAAATACCCAGATCTCGTTTGGTATCTAGAGGGAAAACTACCTAGCATAAAAACTTTCTGCTAAGGAAAGAAGAGCAATAAGCCTAAAAAGGCTGTAAGGGGAAACCAGATAACTAAAACTAGAACTAACTGGTGCCCAAAGAAACAAAATCTTCCAGGGAGATCAAGGTCTGTCCAGGCAAGGGGGCAGGAGGGAGGGTCGCAAGAAAGAAGGCGAGAGAAGACAACTAACATGGAACGTTATGGTAGGTACATAACTTCTAAATGTTAAGTTGTCAATCTCGCCTTCATTCTTGCTGGATGGGACCGCGTCCCTAGCACCTCTATCCTGGGTGGCTCAATGGAACAGACTCTTGAGAACCGTGGAACCAAAACTGGCTCTATCCCTGGAGACCAAATCCAATTTGTAATGAGAAACAAAGGTATGAGGAGTGGCCCAAGTGGCTGCTGCACAAATAGTATCTAAGGGTAGCCTAGCCTGAACGGCTGTAGAAGTGGCTAGGCCTCTAGTGGAATGTGCCTTTGGTTTTGAGCACAGCTGTTTGCCCCTAAGTTGATAAATGTCAGAAATGGTGGAAGATAGCCATCTAGACAAGGTCACTTTGAAACAGGGAGGCCTTTCTTATTTTCAGCATAAGAAAGAAAGAGCTGATCAGACTTCCTGAATTGTTTTGTTCTGTCCAAATAATATCCGAGTTGGCGGTGAACATCAAGATAATGTAATTTTTGTTCCGATCTGTTGGAATAATTAGGAAAAAATACAGGGAGATCAATGGATTGGTTTAAATTTGTTTTTGAAGCAACCTTGGGCAAAAAGGATGGATTAGTTCTCAAGGATACTCTGTCCTTGTGGAAGACCAAATATGGGGGACGAACAGAGAGGGCATGAAGTTCTGACACTCTCCTAGCCGAGGTAATAGCGACAAGGAAGAGTGTCTTCCACGAAAGAAACTTTAGTGAGCATGAAGCAGCTGGCTCAAAAGGAGGAAGAATTAAGGATGTCAGCACTAGATTTAGGTCCCATT
Source organism: Protopterus annectens (assembly GCF_019279795.1). NCBI lineage: Eukaryota > Metazoa > Chordata > Ceratodontiformes > Protopteridae > Protopterus > Protopterus annectens. Next base: position 1,304,108,520 of record NC_056745.1, on the reverse strand, counting down.
GAGGAGGAGGACTCCTGACAGGAGGTTTGAGGAGAAAAACTCCTTTCAGAAAAGCTCTACAAAGCTTGTGGGACATAATGTTATGATCTGCAAACCCGACATGAAAGTTCGAGATTGCAGCCAACTGAACTTTGACCGTGGAAGATGAAGAACCCGAGTGAAAGATTTCCGCTAGAAAATCCAAAACTGCATGAACAGGGGCAGTAAAGGGATCTAAGTTCCTTGATTTCGCCCAAAGGGAGAAATGTTTCCACTTGCTAGAGTAAATCCTTCTAGTAGAGGATTTAAGGGAAGCAACTATGATATCCCTAACAGGGTTAGAGATCACAGGAAGCCTGGCTAAGGAAGGAAGTGGAGCAACCAAGCTGTGAGGTTGAGAGAAGGAATGGACCGATGCAGCTGACCCGATTGGTGGATCAGAAGATCTGGCACTGGGTCCAGATGCCACGGCTGCGCCAAAAGATGATGATGAAGGAACGGAAACCAAATTTGTCGAGGCCAATACGGGGCAATGAGAATCATTTTGGCTCTCAAAACGGTAGCTTTCTGGAGTACCTGTGGTATCAATGGAAAGGGAGGAAAGGCATAAAGAAGTCCCTGGGGCCAATCTTGGGTAAGAGCGTCTCTGGGGGGATGGCCCGGAAGTGGGAAGAAAGAGAAGAAGGCTGGGCATTTGCTGTTTTGGGGAGTAGCAAAAAGATCGCAACATGGGCGGCCCCACTTCTGAAAAATCTCCTCCACTATAGATTGCTTGAGAGACCACTCGTGAGGCATGAGTATAGCTCTGCTCAATCTGTCCGCTAAAATGTTGGTTTTCCCAGTGATATGCGTTGCTTCCAGAAACCGATGAGAGGAGATCGCCCATTGCCAAAGTCTGAGAGCCTCTCGACACAAGGGGTAGGACTTGGTTCCGCCCTGCTTGTTGATGTACCACACTACGGACATGTTGTCCGTGTGAACTGCAATTGTTCCCAAGGGAAGAAAGTCGTTGAGGGCTTGCAACGTTCAAAGCACTGCTCTCATCTCTAGGACATTTATGTGCAGGTGGTATTCGAACGGTTGCCACGTCCCATGAACCATCCTGCCCTGATAATGAACCCCCCCCACCCGACAGTATCGGCTCCAAAGAGGGGGACCTGGACCGCTTCCTCGACAGAACCATCGGAGCCGAAGAACCCTCGGTTCCAGACGGAGCCGACAACTTATCGGCTCCAAGCCTGGTCAAAGATGTATCGGCTCCGGCCGGAGCCGATACAGGCAAGGAAATAATGGTATCGGAGCAGGCCGGCGCCGATACCAAAGCCTGAGACACATGGTGGTCGGAGCCGGTCGGAGCCGACGCCAATATGGCAGTTAAAGTCTCGGCACCGATGGCTAAGATTTAGTCAAAATAAGATCGGCTCCAGTCGGAGCCAGGGCCAAAGGCTTAGTAGCAGAAGCCTGGGCCTTGGAGGTCTTAGAGGGCTTGCCCGAAGCAGACTTGGCCGGGGAGCCCTCCGGTTTAAGTAGTCCTCTTAAAATTAATTTATTTCTCCTTTCCTGCAGGACTCTCTGGCTGAAAGAGTGACAAATAGCACAGGAGTCCTGCAGGTGGAGAGGTCCCAGGCAATAGATACAAGAAGTGTGACCGTCTGTCAGAGACATCTTCTGACAGCACGAGTCACACTTCTTGAAGCCTGAGACCCTCTGTTCTTTGGACATAGTGAGCACACACACAACACACTACTCACACAGTCCCAGAATCAGAAAATTTAATTTAAAATGGGGAAAAAATAAACCCACACACACACACACCCTGACAGGAAGGGATGGGAGGGGATTGAAGGCCCGACTAAATAAAAACAACTAGGGAAACAGTAAAACTAGAGCTAGAGACCCTACAACTATCTAAAAGTGACAAAAAAACTAATATATGAGAGAAAAATTAGGAATGGGGTGACTAAAATTTGTATAACAAATTACTTACCAAGAGCTGGTAAAAGGAGTACCTCATCAGCGAAGCGGCAAAAGAGATCTGGGTATTTACCGCCTTGCATCATGGGATATGGGGCTGCCTCGAGCTGGTAAACGTGACTCTCGAGCTTAGCAGTGCCGAGTCGGAGCCGAGGATCGGCTCCGAACCCATCCAGCAAGAATGAAGGCGAGATTGACAACTTAACATCTGGAGATAGCCACTTTGTGAACAATCCTGGTCCAGTGGATAGTGCAAAGAGTAATGTAAATAACTGATAATGTGATCCAGACACACAAAACTTAAGAAACCTCTGTAACCTGAATGAATATGGAATTGATGATGATAAACAACTTTTAAGTGTTGGCAGGAAACTTGGAAGTGGAAGAAGAGGTAACAGGTTGTGAAGTGACATCATTTTGAATTTGGGCACCATCACAAACAGGTTTAGGAAAGAAAGATTCAGAACTGGTCTACAAGCATTTTCTTGCTTTGGCACCAAGAACATCGATTAATAAAAATTCTTCCCCACCTAGGAAAGAGAAACCAGTTCTATTACTCTTTAGCATAGCACGTGATAAAGAACCAGTGGAAACAAGACAGTCTGATCTGGAGTTTGAGGAATGACTCCCCTGGAAAGGAGTAATTTCCTCACATTGCCATCTGTAACTCTGATGAATGATCTTTAGATCCCAGTTGACTGAAACTAGATGTTGCCAAACAGAAAAACTGAGATTCATACTTTCTGGAAGAAAAAGGACCAAGGTAGGAGGGGGTCACACTCTCTGTTGAACACTAATTAAGAATTGTTGGATTGTCCTTGGTTTTTGGAGGTTTGAGGCTTCTTTTTTACCCCCTTGCCATTTCTTCTTAAACAAATGTTTACCTGTTTTTGCTGAAACTGTTTACACTGTTTTCTGCCAAATCGGGTTGAGGAGTTAGAGAATCCCTTAGAAAATTTGGAAAAGGAGGGATGTAAAATTCCCTGCATCGGCTCACCCCTTAAATCATATTTTTTTTATCGCCCCTGCAGTATAGGCGCCAAAAGCAATCTCTATCAAAAGGGAAATTTAAAATCTCATTTTAATTTCATGTGGGAGGTTCTGAGAATGTAGTCATGCAAACCTCCTCAAAACAGTACCAGTGGCCATAGTCCTGTATGAAGTATCCACAAAGTAATACCCACACTGTAAACAATGAGTAGTGACTTGTGCAACAGAAGAAACTAAATTATTTAAAGCAGATTTTTTCCCCACAAGAAGAAACTATTGTTAAAACATTCCTCATACTTTCACAGTCAGAATAAGCTTTAACATGAGCCTGACAATTTAAAGTTCTGAAAATCAATGCTGCAGAAGTACATACTTTTTCCCATACTGTTCAATAATTTTCCCATCCTTAACAGAAAGAGTAGGATTGGAATTAACTACTGTTTAGCAGCAGTGAGATCAACTAAAGCTACAGCTGCAAGGTCACATTTGGGAACAATGTCTAAAAACAAAAGCTACGGACCCTTATACACCCTATCTGCCTTTTGCTGGCTGATTATCAGTAAAACTGCTGGCAGTAACACACATCTTTTATGGCAGACAGAACAAGAGGAATGGGTGTAGATCCTGGAAATTCCATCTGTAACAGCTCAGTATTTTCGTAGAGACTGAGAAACCTCCGTGTTCCCCCAATGAAAACACTAGCACATCCTAGCAAAAGTCTCAGAGAAAGAGAAACCTCCACAGGGAGAATCAGAACACTGGGGGGAAAACTCTGTTAATAGTCTCTTCATCTTCCTATTCAGATTCAGAACCTTAAATCTCTTCAAGAAAAAGTATCCCTCTTTTTACCAGAAACAACTTTACAAAATGAATCAACAGCCTAAATTAAACCATGCACCAGGGGTGGGCAAACTTTTTGATTCGTGGGCCACATTGAGTTCTAACATTTGACAAAGGGGCCGGAACAGGAGCAGATAGATGGCATGCTTTGAAAACATCACCTCATTGGGGGAAAAATACACATCTTGGGATATGGAGAAAACATGTGCTTTAATTTCCAATGAAAATGAAGAAAAGCATTACAATAAAATCTCTGACTTCGAAATGAGTCTTTAAACACTGAAAATCAAATAAATGACCATTTATTTTAAAGCATTGAAAGTTCTGTTATCCTTCAGGATATCAACATCACTCTCCTCCTGACTGTCTTTTTTTTCAAAAACGGTAGGAGATGCAGATGTACTTGTCCTGTTCCTTTTATTCAATTTGTTTCCCCGGTGCCAAAAGTCAACAACGACTAGTGCAAGGACGAAACAGTTGCAGCAAGTCAGTCTGTGAAGCGTTATATTTGATCTGCGCGCACTGTTTATTCTAACAACGTGCGTATCACGGAGACACACACATTTTAATGGGAGCAGTGTTGTTGGTCTCCTTTTTTAGCCAGCGCATCAAAGTCTGGAGTTAGTTTTGTTGTGGCGATTCTCAGGATGGATCTGAGGTGTAGGTCTGTTAACTTGGATCTGTGGCTGGCTTTGTTGATGTTTCGCTTCACCTCAACAAAGCCAATATATCTAGAGTCCGCCATCTAGTGAGGAAACATCAGAATTGCAGGGGAAATAAAACATTAACAAGGTTAATTTATTAAATTTTTTCAAGTTTGGCGGGCCGAATCAAAACGTTTAACGGGCCGCATGTGGCCCCCGGGCCGTAGTTTGCCCATGCCTGCACCAGACCCAGTGATCTACTCCTGTCAGAAGAAGTTTGAGTAGTAGTCACATGCTTAGTTTTCTGGATTTTTTTACAGGAAAAATGGGACCAATGATGTTACTAATGGTAGCAGCTGCTTCTCCAGGGGGTGAAAGAGCATTCTGACACAAGGAAGTCTTCCCTATTCCCTTTCCCAGGACAGACAAGATTGGCTCTCCCTTGGCTACTGGCAGGACCCCAACAACCGCAGAGGACATGGCTAACCCCTAGTCTATAGCAGCTGTAAGTGCTCCACCAAAGAGCTCCAGGGTAATAGATGAATGGTCTGAATGGCTAGAGCAGTCTCGCCCACCTGCGGCTGAAGAAAATTGCTAGCCTGCTCTGGTGGCAAAGGCTGTTTTTACTTAATTTTTTCTTTTTGTACCGGGAAGAAGGACTGACCATGGGACCAATAGTTTGTTCCATGGTCATGCCAAAAATGCTGCCTCTTTCCCAGGGAAGACGAGGAGCAAATGCTGGTAAAAAACAAATCTTTAAAAGTCACTTTTTCACAGAAAAACACAGTAAAAAGCACACTTTTCCAGCCCCCACCGAAAATGTAAATTTTAGATTGACAGGAAAAAAAGAGCGCTCCCATTAAAAAGTATTGTTCAGTTTCATGACAGTCGCTAAAACACAAAACTCCCAACTTTAAAACAACATTCCTGAAGAGGAAAGTGATAAAACTGGTCTATATCATATTATCAAACATCTCTTCATCGACCAGTTTTCATCGAAACCTGAATTAGAACGATCATACCACTGAACTTTTTCTACAGGAAGTAACCAGTGGGCCAACCTAATGACTGCATCAAAAACAGAAAAATTTAAAACCCACCTTGGTGGGGGGCTATGTCCCCATACACCCCAATGTGGGGGCTGCACCCCCACCTCCTAATTAAATATATCAATTACAAGATTGCACTAGGGGAAAAGGGCAAATTCCCTAGGATGGCCCACTGGTTACTTACAGTGGGAAAAAGTCTGATGGAACAATTGCTTGACATATTCAGGTTTCGATGAAAATGGGTTGATGAAGAGGTGTTTGATGAATGGAGGTTTTGATAATATCCAATCAATCAATACTTCAATCCAATCAAGTTTTATTCAATTTGTATTGTTGGGAGCTGTGTGTTTCCTGTTATCCTGGTAAACTGCAGAGGGATAGACCTTCAATGGACTACTGCTCTTGCTGCCTGGCTGTTTTTTGGTTACTAGTATAGTGTTTGTCGATTCAGCAGTTCACTTTGTGTTTGCTTGTTTTTGATAATATGATCTAGATCTGATAAAACACAGACAATATTTAGAAAATGGAAGGCATTTCACCCAAACCTATCTGCCTCAGCTTAGGAAAAGCACAAGCCGGCCATTGATCCTTAGAGGAACGAACTCTTTGGTGGCTGTAAAGTACTGAAGGGCTTGGTACCAAACATTTTTCAGTCAGCTCAGCTCGAGCTGCCTGACAGTTTGTATGCATGGAAGGTGCACTGAAGGTTTGGAAGCTGGCCAGCTGTTATATCCTTCGCAGGATATAACAACCATACAGCTAAGGCTAGCACTGATTAATATGATGAATATCTTGAGCAACACACTGTCAAAAAGAAAGTAGAAGGAATTCTGGAGTGTCCCATTTCCGGAAGATGGACTGAACTTGGTTTCCTTGGGAGGAGAAAAAAGTACAGTTTTGTACCTACCATAAATGTAGATGTTCGAGTGTTCACACTGCTGCAGTCATCACACTTGAGTCGCCTCAGCTATTTCAGCTCAATACAACACAGATCCTCCTATATTTTCACATCCATTACTAAGACAGTTCCTCAGACGGGCTAAGAACATAAGACCGCCCCGGAGAGCACCTAAACCAACTTGGGATCTCAATTTTGTTTTGGAAAAACTTACACTACCGCTCTTTGAACCAGCTTTTACAGCTGATCTACAGTTTCTATCATGGAAAACTGCCCTGTTGCTAGCAATAACTTCAGCACGAAGAGTCTCAGAGCTACAGGCCCTAATGGCAGTGGAGCCTTTCATCATTTTTCATCAAGACAGTCGCTTTACAAACTAACCCTTCCTTTATGCCAAAGGTGGTATCCAGTGTGGCCCTAAACCAAACCATTCATTTGCCCACCTTTTATCCAAACCCCCAGAACAAAGGGGAAAGGCTCCTACACTCTTTGGACATTCACAGGCAATTACATCAGTACTTGGATAAAACTAAGGTTTTCAGAAAATCTGACCTATGCTGCAGGATCACATGGAAAGGCTATCTCAAAACAGACCATTTCAAAATGGACAGGACATTGTATCCGTTTCTGCTACACACACCATGGGAGACCTGTACCTGGTAACATTAGGCCCCATTCCACCAGGGCTAGAGCAACATCAACAGCCTTCCTCAGAGGGGTACCAACCAAGGATATTTTGGAGGCTGCAACTTGGAGTTCAGTGCACACCTTCACCAAGCACTATCACTTACCTCTATACTCTAAAACCAAAGCTGGCTTTGCCACTGCAGTTCTGCAGGGCCTACTAGCCTCTCCAAACCCTGTTTAGTTCCACCACCCATCCTTAGCTTTGGGATTCAACCCAAGTGTGATGACTGGAGCAGTGCAACACGGTGAACATAGTACAGTTTTGTACCTACCATAAATGTAGATGTTCGAGTGTTCACACTGCTACAGTCCAGGTTACCCTCCCTCCATCCCCTCTGACCTAGCTGAACTTTTCTATACCTTTTCTATCCTGTACAACCTTTGTGGTGTATTTGCTTGTAACTGAAGGTATTCCTTTTATTCCTATTACATGTTTTATTAGCAATATGTATTGCCTACCTACTTGGGGGTACTTGACATCTGGGGCAAGAAAAACTGAAGAAAAAAGCGTTGGATGCCTCTTATATACCCCTGGCGCACTGACTTCAAGGAAGAAGCGACAGCAACCGACGCCGGACCAAGACTTTGGAACTTTGGCACTTTGGCTGACTGCGTGACCACCTGAGGGCAGGATAACCCAAGTGTGATGACTGCAGCAGTGTAACACGATGAACATCTAGGGGACAATTGTTGCTCTCCCTCATGGCAATCTACTAAGACTTTTGATTCCGTTAAAATGTGGACCAGGACCAGAACCAAACTATACCTGACTGCTGGTCCAAACCAACACTCTCATCACTTCCAGAAAAGATGGATAAAAGTTTGTATCTCACTGCATGCTTTCACATCACAGCAACCCATGGTTATCCAAACTCACAAAGATAGGCAAAGTCTTTAACAGTGCTTCCATGGACAGCAAGTGCAGAAAGTCTATCCTCAACTCAAGAAGCCTGCCACAACAATGCTTCCTGATAAGGTCTTAACACCAGCTCTAAACCATCGGATTACTCATCACTGCCCTTAGGCAGTGGGAAACCCACAACACTAACTTACATTATTAGACAGAGAGTTTTCTCACCTTCATACTGACCAGCAAATACATGCCTATCCACCTGTATGACAGGCTGATCCGTGTCAATGCCCTGCAGAAAGAAACAAGAGAGAAGTTTATTAAAAAGTGTTTTGGCATATTACATATACTACATGTTTAAATATATATATATATATATATATATATATATATATATACACATACACACACACAAACACACACACACATATATAGTCGAAATATCCAAGTTCAAAATAATGAAAAGTAAATCCTATTTTATGAAGGGGGGGGGGCAAGTCCCGCTCCGCGCACCCTCACAACTCTGCCACTTATATATACGAACTCAGGGGCTGCAAAACACCAAAAAGGGCAAATTTCAAGTTTTCAACATTTTTGCAACAGCTTTTAGATATTTTGTCTTTAGATCAAATGAATGTGAGCGATTATATATGTGTATATATATATATATATATATATATATATATATATATATATATATATATATGTGTGTGTGTGTGTGTGTATATATATATATATATATATATATATATATATATATGTGTGTGTGTGTGTGTGTGTGTGTATATATATATATATATATATATATATATATATATATATATATATATATATATATATATATATAAATACACATGCAAGTGTATACATACACACAGATATGTATGTGCACGTGTGTATTTATGTATATATATATATATATATATATATATATACACATACATATACATGGAAACACAAGCATGTATGTACACACACTTACAGAATGCAAACTAGAAGCAATTCATGTGGATGTATGACTTAAGATTCCTGGCAAAGTCAGCCAACAACACTACTTTAAGCCAGCAATTACGATGTTAACAGAGAAAACAGAACATTGTCACTCATACCTGAGATATGAACTGGAACTTGCTCAAAACCCAGGTCTTCTCAAACTCGGAAGTATAGCAAATGCTTCTAAAATCTGTTGTATGTACTGTACTGCACTTATAAAAGCAACATTTAAATATCAGAAGATAACATCAGATTTTCTGACATTAGTCTAGAATAATACAGTCTCTGCAAATCTGTGTGCGTGTTAAAGAGGTTAGAGAGAGAAAATGTCATTGTATTGCTAACATTTTGACTGGTTTGTTTTTCAGAAGTATTTACTTTACTTTGTTGCCAGGAGGTTGCAGAGGAAACATGACCCAAAGTATACTCCTGTGCACTGCTGTGAGCAGTTTACATGCCTGAAAGAAAACCTAAGCAGAAGGATGGCAAGAAAACACAGACTTACGATTCAACAGTACACTGTTATACACACCAAGAACATATGCAATTTCACATTTCCTACCACAGGCAAGTATTTTACACCTTTTCTGATTACTTCTGAAACATTAACTACCAGTCACTGCTCTTTTTGTTTACCCTTTTCTGCATTTATTCACTTAATGTTTGTCAAGACTACTCCTTTCCCAACTGTTTTTCCACCTTTTCTGTTAACTTTTGTGGCTTGCTTAATTTCTTACTTGTTTCTGTTCGTCTCTGCCTTCACTAGGTTATCAGAAGTACACTTGTGTACACTTACCATAAATGTAGATGTTCGAGTGTATTCACTGTTGCAGTCATTACATTTGGGTAATCTGCTGGCAGGTTGCCCTCAGTCGGCCTGAATTCCAAAGTCTTGGGTCCTGCGTCGGCTGCTGTCTTCTCTTCCATGACGTCAGGTCGTCAGGGGTATAAAACATGCAGCCAATGCCATTTTCTTTAGTTTTTCTTGCCCCCAATGTCAGGTGCCCCCAAAAAGGTAGCAATATAGGCTCCCCTCACTCTGGAACAAAATCCCAATCCATGTTAGGCAGAGCCCCTCACTGACCCTCTTCAAGAGGGATCTTGACGAGTGGATGGGAGATCATAAGTTTACCCATGGGATCTCTTCTGTGTCCCTGCTTGACAGAGGTACAGTAAACTAACCTTAAAAGGACTACCTTCTGTGACCTACTATGCAGAGGCACAGTCAACTAATCTAAAAGAGTGGCAAAAGCCAAACACACTCTGGCTAGGCTTATAAATGCAGATAGCCTAGTATCAGCCTATGAACCTATAATATTATATATATATAAATATAAATATACATGCTTCAATATAAACTTTACCTTCATCTACAAGCAAATACACCACATAGGTTGTAGAAGATAGAGAAGGAAAGATAAACTTCAGAATGACAGGGGGATGGCGGGAGGGTAAATTGGACTGTAACAGTGAATACACTCGAACATCTACATTTATGGTAAGTATACACAACTGTACTATGTTCTTCGTGTTTCACTGTTGCAGTCATTACATTGGGGAAGAATCCCAAAGCTATGGTTGGGAGGCTGGAGCTAAACAGCATTAGGTGCGGCTATAAGGCCCTGCAGCACTGCAGTGGCAAAGCCTGCCCTGGAATTAGAGTAGAGAGGCAAATGGTAATGCTTTGTAAAGGTGTGAACAGAACTCAAGTAGCAGCCTCTAGAATGTCCTTGGTTGGTACTCCTCTGAAAAAGGCTGCTGAAGCAGCTGCAGCTCTGATGGAATAAGACCTAATGCCCTTGGGCACAGGTTTACCATGGTGTAAGTAGCAGAAACGGATGCAGTCGCTTATCCACTTTGAAATTGTCTGCTTTGAAATAGCCTTTCCTTCTGATCCTGCAGCATATGACACTAGTAACTGCTCAGTTTTTCTTAAGAGCTTTAGTCCTGCTCAAGTAGAATCTTAGCTGTCTGTGTACGTCCAAGGAATGCAGAATTCTCTCCCCTTTGTTCTGCAGATTTGGATAAATGTTGGCAGATGAATTGTTTGGTTAAGAGCCACACTGGAAACCACCTTACTCATAAAAGTAGGATTTGTCCTCAGAGACACCCTGCCTGGGTGAAATATGATAAAAGGCTCTACAGCCATGAGGGCCTGTAGCTCTGAAACACTTCTTGCTGAAGTAATTGCTAGTAGCAGAGCTGTCTTCCATGACAAAAACTTTATGTTGGCGGTAGCAGCTGGTTCAAATGGCGGCAGGGTGAGCTTTTCCAACACATAATTGAGGTCCCATGCAGGTAGTAGTGATCTTCTAGGAGGCCTTAAAAGTTTGGCTCCTCTAAGATAATGCTTTAGTAAAGGATGAGAAAAGATTGGTGGCTCTGTATTGTAATGAGCCGAAATGGCAGAGGCATGGATTTTGATTGATGAGAAAGATAGGCCTTTGTCAAGCATCTCAGTTAAGTATTGTAATATCTGAGGAATATGTGGTTCTGCTGTATCAGTTCCTTGTGCTTGATTCCAAGCACAGAATCTCTTCCATTTGTCAGTATAAGGTGTTCTAGTACTAGGCCTTCTGGCTTCCAAAATGACATCCATCTCATCTTTATTGAGAGGTGTCATTTGTATGATTACATGATTAGCCATGCTGCCAGGTTCAGAGTCTGTAGTTGATTGTGCAGGATCTGATTGTTTTGCTGGGATAGTAGTTGTGGTCTTTGAGGCAAGGTCCAAGCTGGATACTGAGACAAGTTCCTTAGGATTGTGTACCAGTATTGGCGGAGCCAGTCCGGGGCAATTAATATCATCTTTGGCTTCTCTTGTCTGACTTTTAGGAGGACCTTGGGTAGAAGAGGCAGAGGAGGAAAGGCGTAAACTGATAGGTTTTTCCAACTCAAGGATAGAGCGTCCACTTTCCATGCTTGTCTGTGATAAGATCTTGTGCAAAATCTTTTCAAGTGATAATGTTGAGGAGAGACAAATAGATCTATGTCTGGGCTCCCCCATTCCTCTGTTATCATGCTGAAGACTTGTGGATTTAGTTTCTACTCTTGAGGATCCATAAGGTTTCTGCTTAAATCGTCTGCCAGAGTGTTTTGTGTTCCTGGCAGGAATTGAGCTTGAAGATGTATTTGGTAGGGCAAAGCTGTGTCCCACTGTGCCATGGTTATCTGCAAAGGGGGTATGAGTGTGTGCCTCCTTGCTTGTTTATGTACCACATGACTGTGGTGTTGTCCGTCTTTATCAGTAGTTGTCCTGGATGAAGCAAGTCCTTGAAGGCTGTTAGGGAATTTTGAATAGCTAGCATCTCTTTCTGGTTGATATGCAGATGCATTTGCTTTGGTGCCCATATGCCCTGAATGCATATTCCTGCCATGTGGGCCACCCAGGCATAATCTGATGCATCTGTTGTTAAGGTTTGGCTGGCAGGGAGTAGAGTGAAGGGCCGTCCCATGTTTTGATGAGAGGCCCTTGCCCACCACAGAAACTCCTGTTGTAGGCAGGGAATGAGAGGGATCATTGTTTCCAGACTGTGTGAATGTGGACTCCTTAAACATTTTAGGTACCACTGAAGTTTCCTCATATGCAGTCTTGCATATGGAATTAGCAGGATGCAGGATGCCATGAAGCCCAGAGCCTGCAGAATTTGTCTTGCAGAAGACTGTGTTTTTGTTGCCATCAGTTTGAAGTAAGTTGTCAGTTGCCTTTGTTTGTCTGGCGTGAGGTAAGCCATCTGGGCAGTTGTATTCAAGCTTGCACCCAGGAATGTTATCTTTTGAGAGGGTACCAGGTGTGATTTCTTTTCATTTACTCTGTACCCTTGGCATGTTAGCAGCCTTTTCACAAACGCCAGGTGTCGAAGAAGAGTGTCTTTGTTCTCTGCTTGAATGAGACAGTTGTCCAAGTAAGGATATATTTGTATAATTTTTTGTCTGCAAAATGCAATTACTGGTGCCAGGCACTTTGTAAAGACCCTGGGCGCAGTAGATAAGCCAAAGGGCAGTGCAGAGAACTGGTAATGCAAATAGCCTGTTCTGAAGTGGAGGCATCTTCTGCAAGATTCCCTGACTGGGATATGCAGGTAAGCCTCTTCTAAGTCTGGAGCTACCAACCAGGCATCATTGCCCAGCATAAGCAGTAACTGTTGTAGAGTCAGCATCTTGAATTTTGGAATGTCCAGGAAAGTATTTAGAATGGATAAGCCCAGAATTGGGCGCCATGATTTGTCTTTTCTGGGTACCAGGAAAACTCTTGAATAAAAACCTTGTCCTTTTTCCTTTTGTGGTACTGGTTGAATAGCCCCATATCCATGAGGGACATAACTTGTTTCTGGGCCTCTGCCCACTGATTTACAGGCAGACCTGGCCATCCGTTTGAAATTGGCAACGTGTGGAAATGAAATATGTATCCCTGGGATACTATATTTAAGACCCACTTGTCCTGGGTAATTAGATGCCAATTTTGTGCATGAAGTGCTAGTTTTCCCCCCAAAGGGGCTGTCAAAAGATAAGTGCTTGGAAATGGCACAGGAAAGTCACTGAGACTGTTTACCGTGTGGGGGGGGGTAGCTACTTCCAGATTTGGAGGTGGAGGCACCCCATTGTTTTGTTCTGTAAGTTCCTTGTGACTGAAACCTGGAGCCTTTGGAGTGTCTGGGTTTGACCTGAGCAGCTCTGTTGGGTACTGGAAAAGACCAAATCTTAGTAGGCCTGTGCCTACTGAACCTGGGTGGCTGCACTTGTAGGAAATCTTTTACAGTTTGCATAGATTTAGCTTTGTTTTCCATCTTTTTCAAAACTTCTTCTGCCTTATTACTAAACAGACTGTCCTGTTGCAAAGGAGCATCAAACAATTTTGCTTTAACATGATCAGACAGATTTTGCTCCTTGAGCCAAGCATACCTTCTTATCACAGATCCAGTTACGGCGGCCATGCAATAGGCCTCCAAGGAATCAAAACCACATTGCAAAGTATGCTTTCCAACTTGTTCAGCTGAATGCAATAAACCCTGTAACTCATTATTTTCCACAGTCAGAAATCAGCATCATTTTCTGTTTCAGTAAGCCCATGACATGCTGCTGATACTTAAGCATATGAAATTGACAGTTTAAAGCCCTGATTACCAGGGTTGCAGACGTGTAAACCTTCTTACCCCATCTATCCAGCGCCTTGGAGTCTCTATCAGAAGGGGTAGGATTTTTAGCAGTAGAAGCCTTAACACCATTGGGACCCTGAGAAATTGTTTCAGGATCAGCAGTAGGGTTTTTAAAAAGAAACTTGTGGGAGTCAGGAACCCTGTAATATCTGTCTTGCTTACTAGGAGCTGGAGGCAGGGAATCAGGAGCCATGCTGGATTCTGAAAAAACATCATCAACAATGTCTAAAACAGGAGGTACAGCCAAAGGCCTATGCTGAGGAAGAAGAAGGAAATCCCTAAGCCTCTTTTTGGATTCTGAAAAATCCTGACTCTCCCAATGAAAATGTTCCCTTAAGGCATGTAAAGTTTCTCCAAAAGAAAAATCCTCAGGAGGAGAAGCAGAAAGAATGGATTCTTCTGCATCAGAGTCCTCATATGGTGGACTAGAAAATTCCTGATCAGAAGAGGAATCAGAAGAAATGGAAACCTGATCTGAAGATTCATAACCGGTGCCTTGCCTAGGCCTCTTAGCAGGAAGGGGTTGGGAACCCCTGATCAAGGTAATTAAATCTTCAGCCATTTTGATCATTTGTTTTTTAGGCATAGGGGCCTGAACACGTGGCCCATGCGTCAGTTTTTAGACACAGAAGTTGGTTTTGGCCTTGTTTTTGATGTTGGCGTCGGTTTAATATACAAATCTTTAGGCCTGAAAACACCCTCGGAAGCCGGTGCCTGCCCAACTGCTCCGGACCCATCTAAGGGAGAGACATCCGTGGGTTCAATACTTGCAGTGTCTCACGGTATACCGGACTCCGAATTTGTCTCGGTAGAGGCCTGCGAATCAAAAGTAGTGGGCATCAGGGGCTGCGAAAGCACCTCACTAGAGTACTGGCGAACCGGTGACTGGCTTAGGAAAAGCTTCGTCGTCGGTTTTGGACCTCGACGGTCTGTCTCTGTCTTTTTCTTTGCGTTTTTTCTGAATTCCGGTAGTCGGATTACTAACAGACGACATTTCTGGATAGTTAAATCATGAGCCAAAATATTTAGAAGCAAAAAATATACCGACACTTGATATTGCGTTGGTTAAATTTAGCACAAAACCGACAGCAAGGCACATTGTAGTCAGGGCCTAGGCAAGGAATACAGTACAAATGAAAATCCTTATGAGGTATTTGCTTCCCACAAGTAATACAATTATTAACTTTTACTGACATTGGTAAGGAGCAAGAAAAAGTTTCCCCAATGGGGTACTTAGCTTTAGGTTGAAGACCTCGGTTCTGAAACTTGTAAACGAAGATCTCAGGAGTCGGCCAACCAGCACTTGCGAACTGCTTCTGCTTCGGGCCCCACGCTGCAAGAAAGACCAATTAAAATGGCGTTGGCTGCATGTTTTATTCCCCTGACTACCTGACGTCATGGAAGAAAAAACAACAACCGACGCAGGACCCAAGACTTTGTTATTCAGGCCGACTGAGGGCAACCTTCCAGCAGATTACCTAAATGTAATGACTGTAACAGTGAAACATGAAGAACATCTCCTTGATGGATCAAAATGTTCTTTTAAGAATCCATAAAGCAGAAAACAAGGGGTTACCAAGTCAGCCCCCTTCAGGTGCACCATCTCCAACATCTGCCCAAATTTAGGGTCATAATGGCATTGGAAGAAAGAATGTGTCTACTCCACTGATACCCATATTTACAGTACGAAATTCTGAAGGTGAGTCAATATGCTTCCTCTTGCACCGGTTCTACCTCAGCAGACAACAGTTTCCCAAGGAGGAAGAGGAGAAGCATGACTATCTAGAGTCAGATGCTGATGAACAGAATCTCCAGGAAACTTTGGTCCTACCATTCTTTTTGTGAGACTGAACGGCAAGTAGGTCAGCAAAAGGCCAAGGCAATGACCCTCTGGGCAATCACAACATTCCACAGAGATGAAGGTAAACAGTGAGTCTAGGATGGATGACATGAACATGTACTCCCAATACTTCAACCAGTGGGCAGGATAAACAGACATCAATAATGATGTCGAGTCTCCTGCACTGGCCAAACTTATTTGTTTGTTTGTCTTTGTTTAATGGGAAAGTCCGACTGGTTAATACACATTTTTAGTGGAGGCCCGGGGAGAAATGCTTCATTTACTTATATTGCATTATACTACGTTCCAAATAAACACAGACTAGTTATATTTCTATTTACATGTATACACATACAGTAACTACATTTATACATTCTAAGATTTTACACAAGTAGAAGTTACTAAACAGAAAGCCCACGTGCAACTTAGCGGACTGTAAAGGCAGCAGTTAAGTATAAAAACTGTGTCATTTTGGTGACAGGTTAAAGGCCAAAGAGGTGAAAGGTTCAGTTAATGCTGATATGCTTGGCAGCCAAGGTAATGACACAGATGATGGTGCTGGCTTGTCCCTTGCACAGCAACAATTTCATCTGTACTGTAGTGGTTGGAAGAATGCTGGCAAAACTACCAGTATGAATGAGGACGGTTCCATATGTCTACAGATTAAGTGAGCAGGAGGAATGGGAATACTAGCTCCAACCTGACCTGGAGGAGCACAGATCCCGGACAACCACTGTTGTGCCATAACAACCTTCATTAATCTCTCATAGACTAACTCAGCAACCAGGTAAGGAAAAGCCCACCTTGGTGTTGGAGCTTTACAGCCTAATGAATCTGATGTGGCCTCAACACCTCCCTGTTAGACAACTCCACTAGTGACAACTGGGAGAAAAACAGAAATAGCACACTCCACCAAAACAAGAAGCATAACTGGAGAATCTGCCATATGCAGCAGTAACAAAACTAAAATGGTGGATTCATAGCTCCAACAGAAGCCTCGGAAATGGAGGGGATAAGTCCGTGTGTTCTATACCTTCTTACCAATTGACCTAAAAAAATCAAAGCCATTGGCTTTTGCTTCCAGTTGACCATGGACACAGCCATGTGAAGACTGTGCCAAAGATCTTGAATCTTTAGAGGTTTTAGTAAGGCAAAAAGATCAGAGCCAACTCAGCCATGGCCAATGGCAGAACCGAAGACTAGGTATCATGTGCTAGAGAATACAAATATCGAAACTGCTCCTGAAAATGTCAATGGGCAACAGAGGTAAACCTTTTGCAATGTCACTGTGACCTTCTCCCAAGCAAGTCAAACACCTACTGTGAGCGTCTTGTGAAGGACGTTTCTACCTATAAAGACACCTCTGGAAACAATGTTCTATAATGTCCACAAAGGAGGAACCAACCCATGCAGAGGGAAGTAATGCAATCCAAAAGACGGTATTCCCAATAAAATAGGACTGGCCGATAACAACAAAAAAATTCAATGGCTACAAGTAAAACGTCCTCCCAAAACAAGATATGGAGGAAGAGACAGAAAAAAGTATAGCAAAGTCCTAAGCAAAGAATCAGACCATGGGAGAAGAGAGGATGTCAGAATCTTGAAGAACCCAAAACGAAATCAAGAGACTTTGCCAGATGGGCGCTATAGCTCAGACTGCCACTTACAACCTGGGAAGCTATATCCAAGAAAAAAGAAACATTAAACTGCTAAAAAAGAAAAAAACTCAGTCTTGCAAGCATACCTCTCAACTGTCCAGATTTTCACTCATATTTTAGTTAGTTCTTCATAAATTTGGGGTTTTCTGGTAATTCAGTGAGGACTGAAGACACTAAATATTGACAAATTTGAGTTTCAAACTTTAGATCCTTCAGAAAATACATGTCAACAGAAAATCCTGTTATTCTAGCAACTTTCTACATTTATAATAACAATATTTAAAATATGTCACTATGTTGAGGTGTTTGACCCCCCCTCCCCCATTATTTTAGGCTTTGTCCAGATTTTTTGTGCCAACAGGCTGAGAGGTATGTTTGAAAGACTCCTGCAGAAGTGAATATGGCAACAAAAATATAAAGAAGGGAGCCAGAGCAATGCCTCTTTGGACAGAGGAAAGTGGTCTGTAGCCTGGGAAAGTGTGATATGCCACGTGGTCATAATATCTACAGCTTCAGTCTAAGACAATACTGAGGATAGCACTATCCCTATTAAAAACTATTTTTTTTGCATATTTTAATATTAAAATATTAAGTTTTGAGAGAGTAAACATGATTCATGAAAGTAAAAGGGAACAATAAATACTTAAAACCCAAAAGTGAGACAACAGATTTATTCTTTGCCAAGTTGCATATGACAATTTGGACAAAACGAAATTGTCATAATGTGCATCATTATACTCTCCACATTTCTAAAAGGAACCAAGCACTTGCTTCTTAGACTGACAAAAGTTAATAATGGTTGTAATTACATTACAGGCAACTTAACAGCATCACTAAAGAGTGCACTCACATGAAATCCCTCCCAAACTCTGTTTAAAAGCAAGAGATCTACTCTCATAAAAATTATGGAAACTTATCTTCAGAACCTACTGGCATACTGACTTATCGGAACAAATGTCATGATCTTTAAGATCAAAGTTCCAAAAGATGTTACATTTGCACTTTTCCTTTAACAATTCAATCAATCTGACTGCTTTAAGCCACTCCCCACCCCCATTTTTCTATCAAGCTTGTAAATTATGGGTCTATGTCAAATAATCAAACTGCCACATTGTCAAACGTCATTTCATCGACAATGTAAGCCGTCGAACCTCTTTCTGAAATCGCTTTATGGTTACGGTAGGGATCAGGATATTTGCCATTTTCCCCACTGCAGTGCGATCTTGGAGCTGGTCTAAATAATTATCAGGGGGGTGTGGGGGGGGGGGTTGACGGACTGCATCATCGATGACACTATGTTCGACAATGTGGCCATTCAATTATTTGACACAGACTCATAAATTATTTCTTCTTTTTGTTTAAGACTGACAATTACAAAAGTGAAACTCTGTACTGAACATCTTCTGTGCAGCAAAATAATGAAACCCAAGGTAGGCCTTCATGCTTATCCACTACTTCAGGTGGTCCCACTAGCTCAAAACTCTGATTTACTTTGTTATACTGGTATTTGTTTGATAGGTAACAATGGATTCCACATCACATACTGATAAACAACCAACAGCCATTTGTTTATTAATTCATGAGTACACTTTCCTAGTTGTGACACAAGGGGAGATTTTCTTTTAAACAAGATAAGTTTTTAGCATGTCACCTGATCTAGTGGGGTGCTTTCCTTGGTGGGTCTATGATTATCCATCCTTCAACTCAAATTCATCTGATCTACTTTAAAGCTTCTACATATGGAAAAGAATATGAAACCTCTTCCAGCCTGTAATGTAATGCCATGCAATATATTAGATCAGCATGCTTGCTCAATGCCCAAGGCAGGTAAGTCTGCTCCAACCAGTAAGTGACCACATGTCCTGCAAATCCAAAATAAAAAATAAAAACTGCTTCTACAAATTTAAAAGGACACTTCTGCCTACTTTAAATGTCAGTCCAACAGAAGCCACTAGATAGAGTGGCTACCCAATCACAACAGGACAGTGAAAGGGTATTTGTGAAGTATTGTGAATGGTTCTCTCACATCAAACAAAGATCAACTGATGCAGCAAGAACAGAACAGTTCTACCTTAAAAATCTTGAGCAACAAGACTGACTCTTGAACTGAATATAATACCCTGGAAGAAGAAAGGCCTGAAACTTGAAAGACTACAAATATCATAACTGAGGAGCAATACAATAAAACAAATATAATACCAACAAAGTAGAAGCTACACTTTCCACAATAATTTTTGTCATTCTGAGGTCACACTATATCAGAGTAAAAGCAAACTCAAGAAAAAATTCTGTTAGCATTATTCTGAAGTGCTGCAACCTCAGTTAGAATAAATTAAGTGTAGCGTAGGATGTGAAGGGCAAAGCCACCCAAAATGGATGGGTGCAAAAGGTTCTGCCATCACACTTTAAATAACTCTGTTTTACTGTAATGCTGTTTAACAATAATGAAGGTTTCAGTCTTTTGAGTCTGTGTTTTGTGTTTCTGGGCAATTGCATCCTACCACTAAGGACAGTTGTTTTTACTTTTCACGACCTTGAAAAATGGTGAAGATGTATTATATTTAACATTGAAGAGCCTTCTTAGTGGGTCTATGATTTACAATGATTCCATCAAAAACTAAAAACAGAGGGAGGTTAGAGCTACAGGGTAGCCAACAGATAAATACCCAGAAAGCAGAGTCCTATAAAACACAGGTATCAAAAAGTCTGCCTCTGAAGTCAAGGTCAAGGTCTAAGCAACTACTTATGGTGAAAGTGTGAACTAATGACCAATTACCTTCAGCACAAATGTCTGGAAAAAAAGAAAAAAAAAGACCTCCTTGAAACAAGTGTTAAAAGCAGACATGTCTCTGATGAAACAAGTGTTAGAAGCAGCAATGTCTCTGATGGAAGAGCCAATAGCTCATGCTTGACAGCAATCATTGATGAAGATGGGAATCTTTGGAAAGGGTTTGCTTCTAAGTATTAACACCTCCCTCTACAAAACGAAGCAAAAATTTTGCTCTGTTGTCTTGAACTCACGCACTAACTTTACCAAAAACTTGAGCTGAATACTGAATTTTCACTACCTGGATTTGGACTAGGATTTGGATCACCTCCTCTTATTTCAGCCCCTGCAAAGAAAAATGGGATAAGGATGCATTGATTTAAAAACAGCTTTGAAAATAACCTTAAAGGTACTTTTTGGAAGTAAAACAGTGTAAGATGCAAGCGATCTCCAATCCATGTGGAAAATCAAATACTGCTCCCAACAAACAGCAGCATGAAGCTCCATGAAACCGCAGGAAGAGTGATGGGCACTAGAAAAGGTTATGTTCAAATGGACTAACTTCAAAGTTGTGGAAGCAGGAGGTTTAAAATGGGATGGGCAAGCCTGTCAATTATGAAAGTTCACGAAACAAGGAGAAAAAGGGATTCTTCAAAAGTGGGAGGTGATGCAGAACTCCATCAAGGAACTGCTTGCCCAGCTGATGCTGGGTCAAAGTCCTACCCTTCACTAGGTCGCTCTACATGCAGAGTACTCTTAACCAGTGCTATTCTCTAAACAGTAAGGTAGGCTGTGAGGTTCTTCCTCTTTAGATAGCCATGCTAAACTCTGGACACATGTCAGAGCTTTGTGTCTTGTTTTTCTATGAGGTAGCAAAGGCAATGATCTTTTAACTGTTAGTTTGTGACATGGCAGCCACGCAAATACTTTGATGACTTGGGTACCTTATGCATTTAAAGCTGGCAATTTTCCATTTCAAATATCAGAATCAGGATCTGAAGTATGGTAGTTTATAGGTGTGTATTGGGCCAATGGCCCTGAGGCCTTTACAAGCCTAGCCCATAGGATTACCCTGCCATCGTGCCACCCGACCTTAGTTCCCACTGCCTCTGTTGAGTAAAGCCACTGGAGTGACTCCTGGGGTGAATTCTCTGTTTCCCATCCACTCATCAAGATTTCTCTTGAAGAGGGCCAGTGAGGTGCTCTGTTTGACATGTATGGGAAGTCTCTTCCATAGCATGGGCAGTCTCTGGGTTATGAACCTGTCTCTCCCGCATGTTCTGTTGATTGTGATAATGAGGTTGAGGTCTCTGCAGCGTGTGGTGCGGAGGGATTGGGATTTCTTTAGATGTAGCATTTCTAACAGAGCTGGGTCAGACATGGCTTTGTAAGTCAAGCAGAGATCGCCTCTAAGTAGGCAATATGAAACAGAGAATAGCTGGAGTTTTTTTAGTCTGTCCATATAGGACAAATGTTTAAGGCCTAGGATCCTTTTTGTGAGGTACTTTTGCGGCCTCTCCAGTTGTTGCAGGTGTTTAGTGAGGTATATGCCAAAAGGGACATTGCACTCAATGATTGGCCTAATGAGGGAAGAGTAGAGAGACAATGACCTCTTCTTCCTGGATGCAAAACCCTTAGCAATGAGATGTGCCACATAGAAGGACTTTGACCGAGTGGCAATGTGGTGGTCAAAAGAGAGGCTGCTGTCAACCTTTGTTCCCAGATCTCTTATGTCTTCTGTGTTCAGTGGACTGCCATCGATGTGGTAATTCATGGGAACCATTTTTTTTTCCCAAAAGGGGATGACGACACATTTTTTGGCATTGAGCCAAAAAGAGGGAGCAGCAGAGTTCCCCAGTCTTCAGCAATGAAGATTAATACTTGACTGACGTCTGGTCAGTGCTGCTGCAGTTTCTTAGACATCATGCTGACATAGTGATTAACTTCTGTAGGATATCAACATCACTCAGGGAGTTAATAATAGCTCCCAACTTGCAATCGTCTGCGAACTTAGTCAGCCAGAGTCCCTTCAGGTTGGCCTGGACTTCAGAAAAGTAGATACCAAATAGGAGAGGACCTAGGACCGAACCCTGTGAGACTCCACTTGCGACTGTCGGCAGTCTGACTTGGGAGTCAGCTATTTTCACAGTGTGGGTTCTACCTGTGAGCCAGTTTGCAACACACCAAGTGATATAGGGGTTGATGCCTAGCTTAGTGAGTTTTTCTATGATTCCAGAGAATACAATGTATCATCACAGCTGAATTTATTTGAAACACAAAACATCCAGCAAACTCATTGATGATTATCATTATCGCCACCTAAATCATCTAAAAAAGTAATGGCAAACACAAACCAATCTGTGACATACATATCTCAATATATAATTATATACACAAACATACATGTGTACGTATACATGCCTGTATATAAACATAATTTGTGACTCCCTTTGGACCTGCATAAGTTGCGTGCATATCTCAATATATAATTAGATACACTTAGTTACATATGTGTATGTATACATGCATGTATATATGCAAGTCTTTACACTTTTTTTCCCTGAGTAGTGTACATGCACAGGCCTGTGTGTATGCTTGCACATATGCAATTTATTTACATATGTATACATCTTATAATCAACAGACATGGTTGACACTAACTTCCATATTCACACATATCAAAATAATATATTTTCACATTCACCCAGTAGCAGAAAGGAAACGAAGGCACACAAGCCAAGGCCATTCTTCAAGTGTGCCACATGATGTCCAAATATAAACCAAAAGAGGGCACATACTCACCAGAAACATGGAAGTTTCACCAAAAAAAAAATCTGAAAAAAGAATAGAAGGCAGGATAATCCCAACTATAGATCTACTGAGGTTAGTGTGTTAAAGCTTGACTTTTTTCCCCCCCAGAGGACTTTTTTTCTTTTATGTAAAGGAAATAATCACATCTATGAAGAAAAACAGTTCAGACTGCACTGTGACTGAAGGAACACAAATTTGGCTACAAAAGGAACACTGACAGTCATCATATGACACTGTTCTGGACCAGAAAATTGAAGAAAGGAAAATAGACAATGCAGAGGCTCACAAACTGCCTCCAGAGAGGTTTTTAATTTGGATATCATTTTCTACAATACAGCCAATCTTCCCACGCAAGATGGATAACAAGAGGGAGCAGCAGAGTTCCCCAGTCTTCAGCAATGAAGATTAATACTTGACTGACGTCTGGTCAGTGCTGCTGCAGTTTCTTAGACATCATGCTGACATAGTGATTAACTTCTCTGAATCAAAACAACAGGGTCAAGGATTCCATTTAGGCCTCCAGTCTCAATATGTGAAGTTTGTCCTCCCTGTCTCATAGGTTCATAGGTATGTACTAGGCTATCTGCCTGAAGGCATTTATAAGCCTAGCCAGAATGCGTGGGCTTTCGCTGCCCCCTTAGATTAGTTCCCCGTGCCTCTGTCCAGCAGAACCACTGAAGTGATCTCCGGGATAAACTTTGTTTCCCATCCACTCGTCAAGGTTTCTCTTGAAGAGGGTTAAGCGAGGAGCTCTGCCTAATGTAGACTGGAATCTTATTCCAAAGCATGGGAAGTCTCCGAGACAGGAATCTATCCCTCCAGCACATCCTATTTATTGCTGTGGTGAGGTTTAGATCCCTTGAGTGTGTGGCTTGAGGAGATAAGCTTTTCGTTAGGTGGAGCATGTCCATCAGTTCTGGGTTGGACATGGCCTTGTATGTCAGGCAGGGATTACCTCTGAGTAGGCGGTATGCAACCGAGTACAGCTGGAGTTTCTTCAGTCGAGCTGCATAGGGCATCTGTTTGAGGCCAGTGATCCTCTTGGTGAGGTACTTCTGTGGTCTTTCCAGCTGTTGCATGTGTCTTGTAAGATACATCCCAATCAAGGCGTTGTACTCTATGATGGGTCTGATGCGCGATGAGTAGAGGGGCACAATGACCTCTTTTGATCTGGATGCGAACCCTTTTGTGATAAGGTAGGCCACGTAGAAGGATTTTCTAACCACTTTGGCAATGTGATTATCAAAGGAGAGATTACTATCTACTTGGGTCCCCAGATCCCTTATTATGTCTTTTGTATTTAGGGGACTACCACCTATGTGGTAGTTTGTGGGTACTTTGTTTTTTCCAAAGGGGATGACTATGCACTTTTTGGCATTTAGCTTGAGGCCATGATTTTGACACCAGGTATCCATCTCAGTGAGACCCTTTTGGAGGATGCCTGTGTCAACCAGAGAGTCAATTATAGCCCCTAGTTTGCAGTAGTCTGCGAACTTGGTCAGCCACAGTCCTCCTGTGCTTGCCTGTACCTCTGAGAAGTATATGCCGAACAGGAGGGGTCCTAGGACTGAGCCCTGGGGAATGCCACTTGTAACCGGTTTAGAGTCAGACCTAGCTCCTGCAACTCTTACCATGTGGGTTCTGTCCGTGAGCCAGTTGGCAACCCATCTTGTGATGTAGGGGTTTATGTTCAGGCTGGTGAACTTGTCTATAACACCAGAATAGGGAATGGTGTCGAAGGCCTTTGCGAGTTCTAGGTAGGCTGTGTGGACCACCTTTCCTTCATCTATACCCTTGGTAACTGTCTCAAAGAAGTCCACCAGGTTTAGGAGGCATGATCTGCCCTTAACAAAGCCGAACTGAGTGAGGTCCAGAGTTTGGAGGTTCCAAATGTCTCTGTTAATGAGTTTCATGATGATGCGCTCCATAGCCGTGCAGACCAAGCTAGTCACGCTTATAGGGTGATAGCTCCCAGGGTCTGTTGTGGCTCCACCTTTGTGGAGTGGAGTGGAATAACCGTTGCTGTGCGCCACTCTATGGGTACGCAACCTTTGGAGAGGCTGAATTTGAACAGTGTGTTTAGGTGAGGGGTTAGTTCATCTTTGAGCTCGTGTAGGATGCAGCCTGGGACATCGTCCGGTCCCGTTTATGCTGTGTTTTTTGGCTTTGGAGAGGACTGTTTTAACCTGAGTGTCTGTAAATGCAGGGGCTCTACATTCTTCTGGTATGGTTATGGGCCCTTTTGGGGTTGAGAGGGGGGTGAAGTTTGCGCTGAACTTGTCTGCCAGGACGTTGGCAATATCGGTCGGTTCAGTGTATTTTGTACCATTCTGCACTAACTCCGAGTAGATCTGAGCATTGCCACTTAGATTCTTGACATAGTTAAAGAATGCCTTGTGGTTATCTATGGAGTCCTTGGTAATTTTTCTTTCGAAACTCGCCTTGGATGATTTTATGAGGGATAGTAGTTTCTTGCAGATACTGATCAGGGATGTCTTCCCTTCTTGGCATTTTACTCTTTTCTGTACTAATTTCCTCCTTCTATTGTGTAGCTTGTTTATGGCAGGAGTCCATCAGACTGGTTTCCTTTTCTTGGAGGAGTCAGTCTTGGGTTTGCCTGGGATAGCACGATCCATGCATTCTTGTGGGTGCCCGTAGAATGCAATAGTAAAGGATTTTGCAGCTTGGACAACGTTATCCTTTAGCATGGGGGCTTTGAAACTTTCCACCTCGGGCTTAAGTAATGTGAAGTTTGCTTTTGAAAAGTTTTTCATGGTGGTTTCCTTGTCCGGGGGTGGGGGAGGAATGTGGATATCCTAAGTGATTTATTTATGGTCAGATCTAACCAGCAAGGGGTGGACCTCTGGTGTGGAGCACCGGTCGCCCATGTTGGTGATGACCAGGTCCAATATGTTGTCACCTCTGGTGGGAGTGTTGACCAGTTGATCCAGGGCATTTGAGTTTATAAATTCTAGGAAATGTTGGGCAAGGGAGTTAGTACTTGAGCAGCCTTCCCAGTTAATGTTTGGGTAATTGAAATCACCCAATATTAGGGTGTTTGGTAGGACCTTTATATTTCCCAGTGTTTCCAGAAATACGGAATGGGGGTCCTGGGACATGGTGGGTGATCTGTAGCAAGCTACAATTTGAATTGCAGTTTTGCCCGTTGTTAGTTGCACGTGGATGATCTCTGAAGCATCATGCTGTGCCACTAACCTGGAGGTGTGGGTATCCTTGATGAATATGGATACGCCCCCGCCTTTTCACTTTCGGTCTAGGTTCTAAGGCCGAAATGCATGGTATGAGTTGTGGCCTGGTAGTGCTGGGGTGCTCTCTGGAGCCTTAAACCAGGTTTCTGTTACTGCACATATATTGACTTTCTCCCTACTGAGGAGTGCCTCAAGTGCGTGCATTTTGAGGTTTAGATTTCTGACAATGAGTAGCATTACCCTCAGTTTTTTGTTACTTGTGCAATTTATGGCGGTGGTTTTGTCTTTCGAGCCTTGCCTAAAAAAGGCATTATGGGTCTGGCAAGAGCCTTGACCAGTATTCAAAAGCCTAAGGGTGACAGGTACAAGCAGTCTCTAGCGAAGCAGCGTGGCTTGTCGAGCATGTCATCCCAGGCAGACAAACACTGGATACCCTTTGAATGACACCAGAAACTTAGCCAATTGTTGAAATTGATAATTTTTTCTTTATACCATGGTATCATTCTTGGTGAGGGCAGGATGCTACTCAGGGTCAGGGTCATACCGACCTGGGCTACAAGATGAGAGAGGCACAGAGGCAGGTATGTCTCAATGTGGGTTTTCTCTAGGCACCCCAGTTTCCACCCAAATCACAATTACATGCTGGCTATATTACACTGTTGATATATATTTAATTCATTCTTGCCCAGTTGGCCTGAGTTGCGGCTGAAACAGGTCCGAGCGGAAAATAAAATCTGCACCCCTGTAATGCCTGTGTTATTCATCAGGGGGAAGGAGTAGACACGTGCAAGGGATATATGGAGTACACAGTGGTGGTAACACAGCACAGAGCCATGTAAAAAGTTTAAAGGTGCTGATACCCACATACACTGCACACAGGACTGCAGAACAGCCACAATGCACAACTGTTTGGCCAGTGAGGGTTATGCAATGGCCGCAGAATGATGCAAGGAACAGCATGGCATAAATACAGGCTGGGGAATTTAATGACTCTATATGCATGTGAAACTACAGTATCTTATCAAGTTTAGTAACAGCAGGCAACACCTAGGTAGATATTGCTGGAGAAGGCAGTGGAAATTCAGAGGTACAGGTATGTCCACCTGGGGGAGAGGAGGAGACAATACCTGGAAACATTCACAAGACAGGAGAAAAGGTACTACTGTAGGCCATCTACGTTCTTGTCATGCACCTACTGGCTAAAGGTGGAGCCAACCAGTATGTCAGAGACCACATTTGTCAGGACACTCTCCAAGAAGAGAATGTTGAAGGAGGACATAATACACAGATGCAAAAAAATGGTTAAAGATATGCTTCCCCTTGCAAAACTGAAGGCGCAAGACACTGTGGAGGACAGGAACACCACCAAACGTGAAGGGGCTGATGGAGGTGGAGGATTTTCTGGTGACACTCACCAGGCAAGAGGACTTACTCTCCCCCCCCCCCGATCAGGTGGCATGTGGGATGTGTGTGTAGGCATAGCAACTACTACTTCCCCCATGTTTGATGCCTCAAGTTAGTAATGACCATACTACTACAGTATGACATACATATGCATTCTGTGGACTGGATATGACTGCTGGTTATCTACTCCTCTGACCTGTACTAAACTCCAAGTCTGCGTACAGCACAATGTACACATTATAAAGTATTGTAGTGTATTATACTGTTGTCATTTACTCATATAATTGAGTCCAATTCTTCATGATCTCAAGAACTTTAACACACCATGCCTGTCAACAACTTCTTAAGATCTTGTAAATTCACGTTCATTACGTCAATAATGCCTTTGATCCATCTTAAACTCTGCCGCCCCATCTTTTGCCCTCACTCTTTCCCAACTTCAGTGTCTTCTATGGTGACTCCTGTTTCCGTATTATGTGGCCAAAGCATTTGAGTTTTTTTCTCCCCCACTCCTTCCCCACTGATTGGCGACAGTCAACCCCTACTTTGGCCAATCAGCCACTTAATTTTCCATCACTGGTACAAGGGTACACGAGTAGAGACCATCATTCAGACAACCATAAGGGATGGTTCAAAGATTTTTCTTATTTTTCTCCCCAGGCCTAAATGCACACTCTCAGGAAGGCAGGTACCATTGGCTGCTTGCAGAGGACATCCCCTCACTTAAGAGGCATTTCCTCCAAGCAGTCCTTCACCTCCCCTCATTACATGAGTGATGGTTTCTCAGGTCTCCGTCAAGGAAAGTGCAACACCCATTGTGCCCAAGTGCTCACAAACCCATCCAGCCCGCAGGAAGAGGACAGAGATCCACACTCCTTCACTCTCCTCACCCAACCTGGCTCCTCCAGAGCTAGGGGATGTTAATCACACCTTGGTTGCTTGGGCTGCAGTCAGAATTCCCTCTGTTTGTGCCACAGAGCCAGGCTAAAGTACCAGAGTTTCAGTTTTTCTATAAGGCCTTCTGATGAACAATCTGGGTTTATGTCCTTAAGTATTGACTGATCTGTTATTCTTGCAGTCCCTGCAATTCTCAAAAACTTTCTCCAACACAACAGTTCAAAAGCATCAATTTTCAGGCACACAAGCTTACATATAGCCATAGATTATTAATGGGAAACTACAGCTTTGACTATATAGACTTTTTCTGACAATGTGATGTCTTTGCTGTTCAAAATCTTATCCAAAATTACCACAGGTTTCATTCCAAAATGCAAGCGTCTTAAATTTGAACACAGGAAAATAAAATTTGTTACTCTCTCCACTTCTTCCACATCTCTTTACAAAGAGCTGATGATGCAACATGACATTTCATTTTTTTTAATGGCAAGCAGTAAGGTAGCTTTTGTGCTTTCTACTTTCAGGTTCATCAACAGGCTCTTCAACTATTCTTCAATTTCAGTCATTGGCGAAGCATCATCTGCATAACTGGGGTTGAGAATATTTCTCCCAATAATTCTGATTACAACATTTGATTCATCTAGCCCAGCATTTTTACACAATATGCTCGACATATAAACTAAATAAGTAGAGTGACAATCTACATCCTTCTTGCACTCCTTTCTCAAACATGAAGCATTCAGCTACTCCACATTTGGTTATCTGCAGACAGATTCCTCAGGAGGCAAAAAAGGTGGCCTGGTATCCCTATTTCTCTACAAACTTGCCACAGTTTGATATGGTCCATGTATGATGCAGAAACATACATTTTTCTGGACCTCAATTGTTTACTATATCATCCAGTATCTGCTGGCAGTTTGATCTTTGGTGCCTTACCCCTTTCTAAACCCAACATGTACATCTAGTAGTTCTCCATCCATATATTGCTGGAGTCCAGCTTGCAGGATCTTGAGCACTAGTACCTTGCGAGCATGTGGAACAAGTACAACTGTTCAATAATAATGTAGCACTCCTTAGCACTGAAATCAAATGTGCATTTATTTTTTGTATTTTTGGCAAAATCAAAGCAACAATGCAAAGCGGGTTTTTGCAGGATTTTGAACAACTCAGCTAGAATTCCATCACTTGCCGCAACCTGGTAAGCCCTTCTGGGGCCCATTTAACTTCACCATGCAGAATGTCTGGCTTTAGATCAGAAAACATACCATAATGTGTAACAGGAATGGTACAAGGCTTTTCTAAATAGTACTTTTATATACTGCTGCCAACCCGTTTTATTATATCTTGCATCTACTAGGTCCTTCCAATCTTCTTTTATCATGATCATTTTTACTTGGAAGTTACTTTGATATTTCCAATCTTCTCAAAGAGATTTCATATTTCCCATTCTATCACCTTCTTCCAGTTCCTTATGCTGCTCAATAAAATATGCTTCCTTATGTCTTCTAGCTATTTCCCTAAACTCTGCATTTAACTTGACATATTCTTCCATACCTCCATTCTCCATTTTTGTCATTTCCTGGATAATATCATGAACTTCCATACTGCTGCTATTTAGTCATAACTTGAGTCAGACTATTTTGACTTTAAGAACTTAAGCACACCAGGCCTGATTATCAACAACTGCAGTATTAAGCTGTAAATTTACATTCACTACCACTCATCTCCATCTCCATTGCCTTTTGTCATCATTCTCTCCTTGAGGGTGTAAATGATGAAGTGTGTTTTGGAATTATATTTTTAAAGTATTTTGGGAGTGGATGTTTCTACCACCCTTGTAGGTTTCTGCACTCTATCCACCAGATCTAAACCCTTACAGATCAAGTACAAAGGTGTTTTTTTACCATTTCTTTTTGCTGTAATTATGAGCTCATCTTGTAAAGTGAGCTTTCTTATTTGAATATGTGTACTTTTTACCTCAGTTAATTCAGTGGACCTTTATTAAGTTTAAAGGAGAAACGCGCCCAAAAACTGAAAAAAACATGTATTTCACCAAATCTTGAACTTTTCTGCATTGCTAATGCCTCTATCAAAGTAAATGGTTACTGTTATTTTCTAATTTGTCATACCCCAAAATGATCTGAAGGAGGCTGTCATGACTAGAATTATTTTGTTTTACATGCGGTGGTGGTGCTGCGGTAGCGTTGTCGCCTCACAGTTAGACATTGCCCGTTCAATTCTCAGAGCGTCTTCTGTGTGGCGACATGTGTGAATGGGCGTTCCTTCGTTAAAGGTTGAGCGTTAGGCCCAGCAAGCCAGCACGTAAGACTCTACTGCCAATCATTAGCGGACCGGAGTTCTGCTGTGGCTACCCCTAACCGGGAAAAGCCGAAAGACACAAAAAGTACAGTTTTGTACCTACCATAAATGTAGATGTCTGATAGATATGCAACTGCAGTCATAACATATGGGTTTGTCCTGCCTCAGGCAGCCCTCGGTCGGCCGGATTCCAAAGTCTGGGTCCGATGTTGGCTGATGTCGCATTTCTCTCCGACGTCAGAGCGGCTGGAGTACATAAGCATCAGCTGACGCCATCTTCTTCAGTGTTTCTTGCCCCAGATGCCAGGTGCCCTCCAAGGAAGGCTGTAATCAAATTGGAAGATAAAACAGATTTCCAGACAAATAAATAAGCAATAAACAGATACACCATAACAGATATCCCCAGCTAAGGGTAACAGGGATAGGAGTGGACCCAAGGCATAGAGGAGAAGGAGGAAAGGAAAACCCGACTACAGTTGCATATCTATCGGACATCTACATTTATGGTAGGTACAAAACTGTACTATGTCCTTCAAGAATGCAACTGCAGTCATAACATATGGGTTGAATACCATAGCTTAGCTGGGGGAGGTGGAATGCTCTAAGAAAAGGATGGTGTAGCTATCAATCCCTGCAGGACTGCAGAAGCAAAGCCTGCTCTGGATCTGGAATATAGAGGAAGGTTGTAGTGTTTGGAAAATGTATGCACGGAGCTCCATGTAGCAGCTTCTAGAATGTCTTTTGTAGGCACCCCTCTTAAGAATGCTGTAGAGGTGGCTGTAGCTCTGGTGGAGTGTGGTCTGACATTGGCTGGCACACTCTTTCCATGGAAGGAATAACAGAATCTGATGCAATGTCCAATCCATTTTGAAATTGTCTGTTTTGAAATTGCTTTTCCTTGTACTCCAGGGGCGTAAGCTACAAAAGCTGATCAGACTTCCTACTGGTCTTGGTTCTGTCCAGGTAGTAGCGAAGCTGTCTGTGAATGTCCAAGGTATGCAACAGTCTTTCCCCTTTGTTCTCAGGATTGGGAAAGAAAGTAGGCAGGTGAATTGCTTGATTTAAAGAGACCCTAGATACCACTTTTGGGAGAAAGGTAGGGTTGGTTCGTAAGGAGACCCTGTCTCTGTGAAAAGTTATGAACGGTGGTATAGCCATTAGGGCCTGTAATTCTGAAACCCTTCTTGCTGAGGTAATGGCCAACAGGAATGCTGTCTTCCAGGAAAGAAATTGTAAATCCACAGAAGCTGCTGGCTCAAAGGGAGGTAAAGTCAATTTTTCTAGGACAAAGTTGAGGTCCCAAGCTGGTACTGGTGCCTTTCTTGGGGGCTTTATATTCTTGATTCCTCTAAGAAATTGCCTTAACAAAGGATGTGAAAACACAGGTGGATCAGTGTTGTATCCAGCTGAGATAGCTGAAGCATGTATTTTTATAGAGGAGTATGAGAGTCCATTATGTAGCATATCTGCCAAATATTCCAGGATGAGTGGGATGCTCAAAAGTGATGCATCATGGCCCTTGGTGGTATTCCAAATGCTGAATCTCTTCCATTTGGCTGAGTAAACCTTTCTGGTGGATGGTCGGCGGACTTCTGTCAGTATCCGCTGCACTTCTTTGGAAAGAGGTAGGTTGAGGTTATTCATGGGATCTCCCAAGCTGTTAGCTGTAGCGTCTGGATGTTGGGATGAACTGTCCTGAAGTTGTGTTGAGTCAAAAGTTGGGGCCATTGAGGGAGGGCCCATGTTTTGTTGCGACATATGCTCCGTAGTAGTGGGTACCAGTGCTGTCTTGGCCAGTCTGGAGCTATTAGGATCCCCTTGGGCTGCTCTGCTTTGATCTTTAGTAACACTGTGGTCATCAGTGGCAGAGGTGGAAATGCATAGATTTTTAGGGAGCTCCAGTTGAATGAGAGAGCATCTATTTTCCATGCTTTTGGATGATAGGTCCTTGAACAAAACTTCTGTATTTGATGATTGAGGTGGGAGGCAAATAGGTCTATGTCCGGCCTGCCCCATGTCGAAGTGAGTCGTATAAAGATTTCTGGATGTAACCTCCATTCGTGGGGGTCTAGGAAATTCCTGCTTAGACTGTCCGCCAGAACATTGTCTTTGCCTGGAACAAACTGGGATTGCAACTGTATGTTTAGGCTCAGTGATTTTTCCCAAAGATTCATTGTCAGTCTGCAAAGGGGGTAAGAATGAGTGCCCCCCTGCTTGTTTATGTACCACATCACAGTGGTGTTGTCTGTCCGTATTAGTAGGTGGCCTCGTTGTAGTTGTTGTCCGAAGGCCTCGATGGCATGCATTACTGACAGCATTTCTTTTTGGTTGATGTGCAGATGTGTTTCCTTTGGAGACCATTGTCCTTGAATACATCTGCCCTCCATGTGCGCCCCCCATCCAAGGTCTGAGGCGTCTGTGGTCATGGTCTGTGTTATCTGAGGTTTTTTGAATGACATACCTGTGTTTGACTGGCTTACTGAGGCCCACCATAGAAATTCCTTTTCAAGACATAGAATGAGTGGTATGGTTGCTTCTAGGTTGTTGCTGTGTTGAGACCATAAGCTTTTTAGGTACCACTGAAGCTTTCTCATGTGTAGTCTTGCTAGTGGAACCAGGAGAATGCAGGATGCCATGTAACCCAGGGCCTGTAGGAATCTCCTTGCAGTCATCTGGGTGAGCTTTGCTAAAGTTTTGAAGTAAAGAGTTAACTTCTTTTGCTTGTCTTCTGTCAGGTAAGCCATTTGAGAGGCTGTGTCTAGTTTGGCTCCTAAGAAGGTAATTTGCTGGGATGGAAGTCTTGACTTTTGAAAGTTGACTGTGTATCCCAGAGCCTGTAGCAAATGTATGACATAATTCAAGTTTTTTGTCAAAGTTAGCTTGTCGTCCGCTTGTATGAGGCAATCGTCCAGGTACAGGTAGATTTGAATCCCCTGGAACCTGCAATGAGCAATTACTGAAGCCAGGCATTTCGTGAATACTCTGGGCGCAGTAGATAAGCCAAATGGCAATGCTGAGAATTGATAATGCTCTGGCCCTGCAAGAAATCTGAGGTATCTTCTGCAGCTGTGTCTGATAGGGACATGCAGGTATGCCTCCTTGAGGTCCAGAGTAATCAGCCAAGACCCCTTGCCCAGCATGGGAAGGAGTTGCTGTAGAGTCAGCATTTTGAACTTTGGTACTATGAGAAAAAGTGTTTAAAGCGGACAAGTCCAGTACTGGTCTCCACTGAGTTTCTTTTCTTGGAACAAGGAACAGTCTTGAGTAAAACCCCTGACCTTGTTCTTGTTGTGGAACTTTTTCTATTGCTTTGATCTGAGCAAGCAGAGAAATTTGCTTGATAGCCTCTGCCCTCTGGTTTTGTGGCAGGTTTGGCATGCCCAGTTTTCTTGGCAAGGTATGAAAATGGAACCTGTAACCGTGGTCTATAATGTCCAAAATCCATTTGTCCTTTGTCAGTTTGTGCCAATTTTTTGTAAACAGAGATAATTTTCCGCCCAAAGGAGCTTCTGCTTGCTCCTTGGTCAGCGGAACTAGAGGAAAGTCATTGAGAATGTCCCTGTGGGGCGGGAGAAACCCCTGTGTCACTTCTTTGGTTTGCTGGTTGCCATTGTCGTCCCCTGTAGGATCCTCTGTATTGGCCTCTTCCTCGGGCACGCCTGTTTTTGCCCCTTTGAAATCTTTCAGGATTAGGAAAGGACCAGTTTTTAGAAGGCCAGTTCCTGCTGAATCTAGGTGGCTGAACCTGGAGGAAATCTTTGACTGTCTGAACTGACTTGGCTTTTTCCTTAATGGACTTTAACACATCTTTAGCATTAGCACCAAAAAGCTTGTTCTTTTCCAAGGGTGCATCAAGAAGTTTTGCCTTAACATGATCTGGTAAAGGTTGATCTTTTAACCATGCATGTCTACGAATGACCGCCCCTGTCATAGCTGCCCTACATGAAGCTTCCAATGCATCATATCCACACTGTAGAAAGTGATTGCTAACTTGCTGAGAATTGTGTACAGCCTCCTGCAAAGACTTCCTATCTAAAGGTTCAGGGGGGCCAATCATTTCTGTAAATCATCTAACAGGAAATCCTGATATTGAAACATATAAAAGAGACAATTGAGAGCTCTCATAGATAAAGTAGTGGAGGTG
Organism: Protopterus annectens; assembly: GCF_019279795.1. Lineage (NCBI taxonomy): Eukaryota > Metazoa > Chordata > Ceratodontiformes > Protopteridae > Protopterus > Protopterus annectens. The sequence goes on along the minus strand of NC_056745.1, from coordinate 1,304,073,411 downwards.
TAGACCTTCTTCCCCCATCTCTCTAAGGACCTTGCTTCCCCCATCTCTCTAAGGACCTTGCTTCCCCCATCTCTCTAAGGACCTTGCTTCCCTGTCGGAGGGCAAAGGGTTTTTTGAGGTGGTAGCTGAAACCCCTTTAAGGCCCTGGGAAATTGTTTCTAAATCAACAGCATGGGCCCTAAAGAAATGTGAATGGGTTTCTGGGACCCTATAGTATCTGTCAGGCTTGACAGGAGCAGGAGGAAGAGTATCAGGGGTAACACTGGAGTCAGAGCATAAATCATCCAAAACATCAAGCACAGGAGGTATAGCTAAGGGTCTGTGTTGGGGCTTTTTAAGGAAGGTTCGAAGGTGCTTCCTGGAATATTCCTGGCCTTGCCACTTAAAATGCTCCCTCATGGAATGCAGAACTTCCCCAAAAGACATATCCTCAGGAGAAGAAGCCGAGGGGATAGAGTCCTCTGCATCCGAATCCTCATAAGTCTGGAAGGGCTCTTCCTGGCTTTCGGAGTGAACAGAGTCCTCAGAATCTTCATCTGTGGGAAGAGGGTCAGGGGGTTCAACCCTGGACCTCTTATCAGGAGGAGTCTGGGATCCTCTCTCAGGATGGGCCTGGGAACCTCTGATCAGGGAAATTAAATCTGCAGCCATAGCCATGATTTGAGTTTCAGGAGTAGGCTGAGGTAAGGTCTTAGCAGAAAGATGCTTGGACTTGCTGGCTGCCTTGGCACGTGTGTAGGCCTTGATAGACATGGACATGGGAGGCCTAGCCGCTCCACGTGCAGGAGTGACCTTATCCACAGCAATGGTCTCAGGCATTTCCTCGGTTTCAGTATCCGGAGGAAAGTCAATAACTGTCGGAGTGGCCTCCGGTATCGGTAATGCGGTGTCTTCAGTTCGGAGCGGTGGAATAACTGCCTCAGAGTGAACCGGAGCACTCGCAGTTAATTTTGGCGTGGTGTCGGTGGAAGACGTGGGCCGAAAATGTCGGTCCCGGTGTTTTCGTTTCTTAGGAGTCTGCGTTGTCGGTTGTTCCGACGGCATCGTATAATCAAATTTATCGACGAAAAAGTCTTCAGCGAACTCCGCCTGGCGCCTGAGAGTGCGCTTGTTAAAGCGAGCACAGGTGGCACAGGCCGAGACGTCGTGGTCTGGGCCAAGGCAAGGGAGGCAGTAAGAGTGGAAATCCTTATGAGGTATTTGTTTACCACAAGACAAACAATTATTTACTTTTTCAGTAATTTCTGACATCGGCTGAGGCAAGAAAAGGTCCCCAACGGGGTACTTAGCTTTTTTGATGACTTCGGATTCGAAGAATACAGGAGCTGACCGACCGGCACTTGCAAACTGCTTCTGCTTCGGGCACCGCGCGGCAAGAAAGACTGAAGAAGATGGCGTTGGCTGATGCTTATGTACTCCAGCCGCTCTGACGTCGGAGAGAAATGCGACATCAGCCGACGTCGGACCCAGACTTTGGAATCCGGCCGACCGAGGGCTGCCTGAGGCAGGAGAACCCATACGTTATGACTGCAGTTGTATTCTTGAAGGACATCAAAACAGTCAATGCCTTCCTCGTGTCATGTTTGAGGGACAGAAAGAACTCCTTAAGGTGATTGGATCATTTACTGTAGTTTTCTCTCTCATCAGTTGACAACACTGCTGTGACCGCTTAGTTTTCACTGTCAGCATCAAACTGCATTTTTAATTACTTTGCTTCCTTTGATTTTCATTAGTGGCCATCTCTGTTGCAGCATTTTAAGGAATGTTTGAATGACTGGCTTGAAAATGTAAATGTTAATTGTTCTTTTCAAAGTAACAACTGTAGTTCAGTGCTCAAGTGTGAGAAATCTGACCCCTGTGATTAATAGGTGTTAATTGGGCTGAAATGGTTTGTGCTGCATTCGAAGTTTTAAATATTGTAGCTAGAATTTAAGTATTTGATGTTAATCTTCTTTCCCCATCTCCAGAAGAAACATGCACTTTTGCAGAAATTACAGTGTAAAAAATGAAAAATCATATACTGACAGAAAGTAAGAAGTTAATTAATATATTTGCTTTCGTTTTTTGTGGCACTGAGTTTTATTACAGGGAGACATTTGTATCCGAAAACAAAGCTTGAAAGCCCTGACTTTGATGTTCTTCGTGTTTCACTGTTGCAGTCATTACATTTGGGGTAATCTGCCAGCAGGTTGCCCTCAGTTGGCCTGAATAACAAAGTCTTGGGTCCTGCGTCGGTTGCGGTCTCCTCTTCCATGACGTCAGGGGTATAAAAACATGCAGCCAACGCCATTTTAATCAGTTTTTCTTGCCCCAGATGTCAGGTGCCCCCCAAATGGGGAGCAAATATATATATATATATATATATATATATATATATATATATATAAAGTAAATATATAAATGCACCTTAGAAACATAAACTTTACCTTCAACTAAAAGCAAATACACCACAAAGGCTTTTGAGTATAGTGAAGGAAAGAAAAGGTATAGAAAGGGGGCTGGCGGGTGGGTAACCCGGACTGCAACAGTGAATACACTCGAACATCTACATTTATGGTAAGTGCACACAACTGTACTATGTTCTTCATGTTTCACTGTTGCAGTCATTACATTTGGATAGAATCCCAAAGCTATTGATGGGAGGATGGAACTAAACAGCATTAGGAGCAGCTATAAGGCCCTGCAGGAATGCAATGGCAAAGCCTGCCCAGGATTTAGAGAAGAGAGGTAAATTATAATACTTTGTGAACGTATGAACTGAGCTCCAAGTAGCAGCTTCTAGAATGTCTCTGGTAGGGACCCCTCTGAGAAAAGCTGCTAAAGTAGAGACAATCCTGGTGGAATGGGATATGATCCCCTTGGGCACAAGTTTACCATGGTGCAAGTAGAAGAAACAAATGCAATTGCTTATCCACTTAGAAATAGTCTGCTTTGATATAGCCTTCCCCTCTGATCCTGCAGCAAATGCTACCAGTAGTTGCTCTGACTTTCTTAGAGATTTTGTCCTGTTTAAGTACAATCTTAGTTGTCTGTGTACATCCAATGAATGCAGAAACCGCTCCCCCTTGTTCTGCGGATTTGGGAAAAAAGTTGGCAGGTGAATGGTCTGGTTAAGAGCCACACTGGATACCACCTTAGGCATGAAAGAAGGATTGGTCCTGAGGGCCACCCTGTCCGGGTAAAAATAATGAAAGGCTCCACTGCCATGAGAGCCTGCAGTTCTGAAACCCTTCTAGCTAAAGTGACTGCCAAAAGAAAAGCTGTTTTCCAAGAAAGAAATTTTATATCCGCAGTAGCTGCTGGTTCAAAAGGATGCAGGTTGAGTTTTTCCAGCACAAAATTGAGGTCCCATGCAGGAGTTGGCACTCTCCTGGGAGACCTTAAATTTTTGGCCCCTCTGAGATACTGTTTTAGCAGTGGATGAGAAAAGAGGGAAGGCTCTGTGTTGTAATGAACCGAGATGGCAGAAGCATGGATTTTTACTGATGAAAAGGACAGGCCCTTGTCAAGCATCTCAGTTAAGTATTGTAAAATCTGAGGAATGTTGGGCTTTGCTGTGTCTATTCCTTGTGCTTGGTTCCAAGCACAGAATCTCTTCCATTTATCAGCATAAGATTTTCTAGTACTAGGCCTTCTGGCTTCCAAAATGACATCCAACACAGGTTTACTGAGAGATGTGGTTTGAATAATTAGTTGATTAGCCATGCTGCCAGATTCAGAGTTTGGAGCTGAGTGTGCAGAATTCGATAGTTCTGCTGAGACAACAGATGAGGTGTCAGAGGCAAGTACCACGGAGGAAGGTGTGACATATTCCTTAGAAGCGGGTACCAGTTTTGGCAAGGCCAGTCCGGAGCAATTAGAATCATTTTTGTTTTTTCCTGTCCGACTTTTAGTAAGACCTTGGAGAGTAGAGGCAGAGGGGGAATGGCATAGACTGATAGGTTTTTCCAGCTGAAGGATAGAGCATCCACTTTCCATGCTTTTTTGTGATGAGTTCTTGTGCAGAATTTGTCCAACTGATAGTTTTGGGGAGAGGCAAACAGATCTATGTCTGGGCTTCCCCATTTCTGTGTTAACATGCTGAAGATTTATGGATCCAGTTTTCATTCGTGCGGGTCCATAAGATTTCTGCTTAGGTCGTCTGCCAGAGTATTTTGCTTTCCTGGCAGGAAATGAGCTTGAAGATGTATTTGGTAAGTCAAGGCTGTGTTCCACAAGGCCATGGCTAGTCTGCAAATGGGGTAGGAATGGGTACCCCCCCTGCTTGTTTATGTACCACATAACTGTGGCGTTGTCCGTCTTTATCAGTAGTTGTCCTGGATGAAGTAAGTCATTGAAGGCTGTCAGAGCATTCTGAACAGCTAGCATTTCTTTCTGGTTGATATGTAGATGCATTTGGTTTGGGCTCCATTTGCCCTGAATGCATCTCCCTGCCAGGTGGGCCCCCCAAGCATAGTCTGATGCGTCTGTAGTTAGGGTTTGGTTGGCAGGGGGTAGAGTGAATGACAGTCCCTTGTTTTGGTGACATGCCTCTACCCACCAAAGAAACTCCTGTTGTAGGCAGGAAATGAGAGGAATCATTGTTTCCAGGCTGTTACAATGCTGATTCCATAAGCTTTTTAGGTACCATTGAGGTTTCCTCATATGCAGTCTCACATATGGAATTAGTAGAATGCAGGATGCCATGAACCCCAAAGTTGCAGACTTTGTCTTGCAGATAACTGGGTTTTGTTGCCATTTGTTTGAAGAATGTTGTCAATTGCATTTGTTTGTCTGGCGTGAGGTAAGCCATCTGGGCAGTTGTATTCAAGCTTGCACCCAGGAATGTAATTATTTGAGAGGGTACCAGTTGTGATTTATTTTTGTTTATGGTGTACTATAGGCATGCTAGAAGACTTTTTGCAAATGCCAGATGTTGAAGAAGAGTGTCCTTGTCCTCTGCCTGAATGAGACAATCGTCCAGATAAGGATAAATTTGAATGTTTCTTTGTCTGCAGAATGCAATTACTGGTGCCAGGCACTTTGTAAAGACCCTGGGCGCAGTAGATAAGCCAAAGGGCAGAGCAGAGAATTGGTAATGCAAAAAAACCTGCTTTGAAGCGGAGGTATCTTCTGCAAGATTCCCTTATTGGGATATGCAGGTATGCCTCTTTTAAGTCTAGAGTTATCGACCAGGCATTCTTGCCTAGCATAGGCAGTAGCTGTTGTAAAGTCAGTATTTTGAATTTTGGAATGTCCAGGAACGTGTTGAGAATTGTTAAGTCCAGTATTGGACGCCATGATTTGTCTTTTCTATGTACCGGAAAAGTCTTGAATAAAAACATTGTCCTTTTTCCTTTTCTGGTACCGGTTGAATGGCCCCCATATCCATGAGGGACATGACTTGTTTCTGGGCCTCTGCCCACTGGTGTTGTGGCAGATCTGGCCATCCATTTGGAATTGGCAAAGTATGGAAATGAAATCTGTACCCCTGGGATACTATGTTTAATACCCACTTGTCCTGGGTTATTAACTGCCAATTTTGAGCATGAAGTGCTAGTCCCCCCCCACAAGAGGGTTGCCAAAAGATAAGTGCTTGGAAATGGTAGAGGAAAGTCACTGAGACTGCTTACTGTAGGGTTGTGCTTTGTTACCTCCAGATTTGGAGGTGGAGGCACCCCATTGCTTTGACCTGTAAGATCCCTGTGATTGATATCTGGAGCCTTTGGAGTGCCTGGGTTTGCCCTGAGTGGCTCTGTTGGACGCAGGGAAGGACTAATTCTTAGTAGGCCGGTGCCTACTGAACCCGGGTGGCTGCACTTGCAAGAAATCTTTTACAGTTTGCATAGATTTAGCTTTGTCTTCCATTTTCTTTAAAACCTCTTCTGCCTTATTACCAGACTATCATGCTGTAAAGGGGCATCCAACAATTTAGCTTTAACATGATCAGGCAGATTTTGCTCCTTGAGCCAGGCATGCCTTCTTATCACAGATCCAGTTACGGCAGCCCTGCAACAGGTGTCCAAGGAATCAAAACCACATTGCAAAGTATGCTTTCCAACCTGTTCTGCTGAATGCAATAAATCCTGTAACTCTATTTTCCACACAATCAGAAATCAACATAATTTTCTGTTTCAGTAAGCCCATAACATGCTGTTGATATTTAAGCATATTAAACTGGCAGTTTAAAGCCCTGATTGCCAAGGTTGCAGACGTATAAACCGTCTTACCCCATCTATCCAGCGCCCTGGAATCTCTATCAGAAGGGGTAGGATTTTTTGGCTGTAGAAGCCTTAACACCCTTGGGACCCTGAGAAATAGTCTCAGGATCATCAGCAGGATTTTTGAAAAGAAATCTGTGGTAGTCAGGAACCCTGTAATATCTGTCTGGCTTACTAGGAGCCAGAGGCAGGGAATCAGGAGCCATACTTGATTCCGAGAAAACATCATCAACAATGTCTAAAATAGGAGGTATTGCCAAAGGCCTATGCTGAGGAAGAAGAAGGAAATCCTTAACCTGGACTGCAACAGTGAATATACTCGAACATCTACATTTATGGTAAGTGTACACAACAGTACTTTCAGACTCCAGCCTACACTATTTATCTGAGGTATGATGCTGGCAATCTGTAACTGATAAGAAAAATGGCTCTGTTGTTGGGATAAGTGACCTAACTTAATTACTGTGCCACTCTTGGTAGCTGTTGTGATGTGACAGATGCAGGAAAGAAAGGCAAACTTAATTATTAAATTATGTGTTTTCTGTGTGTGAAGTGTTTAGTCTTGGATTACAGGGAAGAAAACACACTTTTTGGGAAGAAAAACATGACTTTATTAAGGAGAACTCCGCCCAAAAGTGGTATTTCTGTTTACTGTATGCTGAGCAACTGTCCAATTACTTCCTGAATCCATGGCATCCAGTCCCAGCTTCTGAAGATGCATTAGAGAGGAGAAACATTTTGCTGTGAATAAGCATGCTTTCTGTAGCCTGCAGCAGATTTTATTACAAAGTAACCAAACTGTAGCACAATCAGTTACTCAAGTCAGACAATAAAACAATAAACAAACACTGCCATATTCAAGTGAAAGATAACAAAAATAAGATGGAACACGATAATATTCTTAGTAAGGTGTACAGTGCTTAGCATATAGTGTAATAAAACAAATGTAAACCCCAATAAATTATTGGTGTTTCATTTTGGCACATGGCCTGGCATCTCTGGCAGTGATCAGAAATGTTCCTTGGACTCCACCTTTAAGGCAACTCCTCATGATGGAACCTAATAGCTCTGCAGTTCAAATGCATTTCTGCCCCAACATGACTAGCAACCACACTGTACACCTCCAACAGTCAAGTTGTGGCACTCCAACCAACAAATCATTACAGAATATGATCTGTGACACCCAGTAATCTCTCAGTATACATGGCTACTGAATTCACCTCCCATGACCCTACCCAACACTGCACAGTTGCAGCCAACTGTAATTGTACCCCCCCCCCCATTTCTGCACGCAATTATCACAGTGTTCTCCTAGTCTCACATCTGTGTGGGTATGCTGATGTTTGGTGTACAGTGGGATCACAGATCGTTTACTGCCCTGCAATGTCTGCGAGTTACAAAATGCTTCATTTCATTCTTTGCCATCTATGTCATGGCACATAGATAGGACTACATGTCCCTGCATTGCATCTCCTTTTTATATATAATGCACTTGACTGTGACTCAGCTGTAGCTCTTCCCATTCACTGTCTTCTTCTACCTTGCTACTACATCAGTTATGGCTTGTCCTGACATGGTGTTAGCTTGCTTAAACTTTTCATGCTGATCCATGCTGTGCAGCATTGCACATACTACAAATATTTCACTGCATATACTTTGCTATATATCTCAGGGTTATACAGTTATATCCAACCACAGGAATTTAGACAACAGAATCTCCTCTTCAGTAGTCAAAACACTCTTTTCACAATATTCCTTTTTTGTTTAGGTATAGACTGTTGTGGAGTTAGAATGTGTGTCATCATGCATGCCTCATGGGCATATCTATCACTGACTGCAACTCACAACAGGTGACATTTTATGCATCATGCATCCAGTAGGCAGCCTACCTGTAAAACTTGTTTTGTATTCTGTTTACTCTGTGTGTGTGTGTGTGTGTGTGTGTGTGTGTGTGTGTGTGTGTGTGTGTGTGTGTTTGCGTGTGTGTGTGTGTGTGTGTGTGTGTGTGTGTGTGTGTGTGTGTGTGTTTGCGTGTGTGTGTGTGTGTTTCTGTGCACACCAACCAACAAGGTGACTCTGTGGGAAGCCTCTTGCAGGAACCATTAGTATAGGTTGGATGTGTACCACAGTGTGAATCATACAAACTGCCCGGGTATCACAATGACAAATTAGAAACAACGTTCAGGGCATTATGGGCCATCTGGCAGTTCAGGGTGTGGCAGCTCTTATGATTTATGCATCTGTCTCTATGGATCAGGCAAGCACTTAACAGCAACATGAGTGCAATCTATGGCACTCAGGACCTCAGGGAAGCATGCAGTCTCAAAGAAAGCCTACTTAATGTTTCTGTCCCCTTGTGACCTTGAGAACCAAATATTCTCAGCCACATGTTGCAGCATGATGTTGAGGAAAGTACAGTTTTGTACCTACCATAAATGTAGATGTTTGAGTGTATACACTGCTGCAGTCATTACACTTGGTTTATCCTGCCGTCAGGCGGTTCCCCAGTCGGCCTGAGTTCCAAAGTCTTGGTCTGGCGTCGATTGCTGTCGCCTCCTCCCTGACGTCAGTGTGACAGGGGTATATAAGATACAGCCGACGCCATTTTCTTCAGTTTTTCTTGCCCCAGATGTCAGTTGCCCCCAAATGGATAGGCAAATCAAACTGCTAATAAAACATACACAGGAAAAGCAAACAACAACTTTTAGTTACCAGCAAATACTCCCCATAGGTAGTAAAGGGTAGAAGATATAGGTACGTACCAGCAAGTAAGAGGGGAAGGACGGTGGGTAACCTGGACTGCAGCAGTGTATACACTCGAACATCTACATTTATGGTAGGTACAAAACTGTACTATGTTCATCGTGTTACACTGCTGCAGTCATTACACTTGGGTAGAATCCCAAAGCTGAGGTAGGGTGGCTGGTTCTATACGGCCCTGCAGCACAGCAGTGGCGAAGCCAGCTCTGAATTTAGAGTATAAAGGCAGATGGTAATGCTTGGTGAAGGTATGCACAGAACTCCATGTTGCTGCTTCCAAAATGTCCTTGGTAGGCACTCCTCTGAGGTAGGCAGTTGGAGTGGCTGTTGCCCTGGTGGAGTGAGATCTAACACTGCTAGGCATAGGTTTCCCATGGTGTGTGTAGCAGAAACGTATGCAATGCCCTATCCATTTTGAAATAGTCTGTTTGTAAATGGCTTTTCCCTGTGCTCCTGCAGCATATGCTACCAGTAATTGCTCTGATTTTCTGAAAGCTTTGGTTTTGTCCAAGTAGAAGTGTAACTGCCTGTGAATGTCCAAAGAGTGCAGTAGTCTCTCCCCTTTATTCTGTGGTTTTGGATAAAAAGTTGGCAAATGAATAGTTTGGTTTAGAGCCACACTTGAAACCACCTTTGGCATAAACGTAGGGTTAGTTCTTAAGGACACCCTGTCCTGGTGAAAAATGAGGAAAGGTTCCACTGCCATTAGTGCCTGTAATTCTGAAACTCTTCGAGCTGATGTTATTGCCAGGAGCACAGCAGTTTTCCAAGAAATATATTTTAATTCTGCTGTGTTAGCTGGCTCAAAGGGAGGTAAAGTTAATTTTCCAAAACAAAGTTGAGGTCCCAAGTTGGAGTAGGTGCTCTACGGGGCGGTCTTATGTTTTTAGCCCCTCTGAGGTACTGTTTTAGTAATGGATTAGAGAAAATTGGAGGATCCGTGTTGTAATGAGCAGAGATGGCAGAGGCGTGAATCTTGATGGATGAAAAAGAGAGACCTTTGTCCAGCATCTCAGTTAAATATTGTAGAATCTGAGGAATGTTTGGGACAAGAGGGTCAAGGCTGTGAGCCTGGTTCCAGGCACAGAATCTCTTCCATTTATCCGAATAGGCTTTCCTGGTACTAGACCTTCTGGCCTCCAGAATGACATCCATAACAGCTTTGGAGAAAGGCATTGCTTGCTTGACTAAGGAATTTTCCATGCAGCTAGGTTTAAGGTCTTTAGTTGGCTGTGAAGTATCTGATTGTTGTGCTGAGTCAGAAGATGTAGGATTTGAGGCAATATCCAGGGTGGTTCTTGTGCTAAATTCTTTATGATTGGGTACCAGTGCTGGTGTGGCCAGTCTGGAGCAATCAGAATCATCTTTGGCTCTTCTTGCCTGGCTTTTATGAGAACCTTTGGAAGGAGAGGTAGTGGAGGGAAAGCGTATACTTGTAAGTTTTTCCAGCTGAATGAGAGGGCATCCACTTTCCATGCTTGTGGATGGTAACTCCTTGTGCAGAATTTCTGTAGCTGGCAGTTCATTGGGGATGCAAACAGATCTATGCCCGAGCTCCACCATTTCTGTGTTATCATTTTGAATATTTGTGGATTCAATTTCCATTCGTGGGGATCCATGATGTTTCTGCTTAAGTCGTCTGCCAGTGTGTTTTTCTCTCCTGGCAGGAATTGTGCTTGCAGATGAACTTGATAGTTTAGAGCTGTGTTCCACAAGGTCATGGGCTTGTCTGCAGAGGGGGTAGGAGTGAGTTCCCCCTTGCTTGTTTATGTACCACATAACTGTGATGTTGTCTGTTTTTAGTAATAGCTGTCCTGGATGCAGCAGGTCCTTGAAAGCTATAAGCGCATTCTGTACAGCTAACATCTCTTTTTGATTGATGTGAAGATGTCTTTGTTCTGCGGGCCACTTGCCCTGAATACATTTTCCTGCCATGTGTGCTCCCCAGGCGTAATCCGATGCATCTGTTGTCAGTGCTTGCCTAGCTGTGGGTTGAGAAAAAGGCTGTCCCTTGTTGAGGTGACAACCTTGAGCCCACCATCGAAACTCCTGTTGAAGGCAAGGAATTAGTGGTATAACTGTTTCCAAACTTTGACAGTGTTGAGACCATACACTCTTTAGGTACCATTGTAGTTTCCTCATATGCAGTCTGGCATATGGAATTAGTAGTATGAAAGATGCCATGTAACCCAAGGCTTGCAGAATTTTTCTTGCAGGGAGTTGGGTTTTTGTTGCCATCAATTGAAAGTATTGAGTCAGTTGTCCTTGCTTGTCTGGTGTGAGATAAGCCATCTGGGCCGTTGTGTTCAAGCTGGCACCCAGGAAAATTATCTCTTGTTAGGGCACTAGTTTTGATTTCTTTTCGTTTACTGTGTACCGCAGGCAACTTGATAACTGTTTTACAAATGCCAGATGCTCTAGAAGAATGTCCTTGCTCTCTGCTTGAATCAGGCAGTCGTCCAGGTACGGATAAATTTGAATTCCTTTCTGTTTGCAAAATGCAATTACTGGTGCCAGGCACTTTGTGAAGACCCTGGGCGCAGCAGATAAGCCAAAGGACAGTGCAGAGAATTGATAGTGCATTGAACCTGCTATGAAACTGAGGTATCTTCTGCAGATTTGTCTGATAGGGACACACAGGTATGCCTCCTTGAGGTCCAAGGTCACGAGCCAAGCTTTCTTGCCCAGCATGGGAAGAAACTGCCGTAGTGTCAACATTTTGAATTTCGGAACATCCAGGTAAGTGTTTAGAGAAGAAAGATCGAGAATGGGCCTCCAGGCTTTGTCCTTTCTGGGAACCAGAAAGAGTCTTGAATAAAATCCTTGTCCTTGCTCTTGTGGTGGTACCTCTTGAGTCGCTCTCATTTCCATGAGTGCTGTAATTTGTTTTTGAGCCTCTGCCCATTGATTTGGTGGCAGATTTGGCATTCCTTTTAACTTTGGCAGAGTGTGAAAGTGGAACCTGTAACCTTGAGATACAATGTTGAGAACACATTTGTCTTTGGTGATCCAATGCCAATTGTGATAGAAAAGTGCTAGTTTTCCTCCCAATGGGGCTGCCAAGAGAGAGTTTTTTGGCAGCTGTAATGGGAAGTCATTGAGGCTGCTTTTTATATGGTTGGGGCCTGTCTTCCCCTTCTTTCTGGCCTGGTGCACCCCATTGTCGAGGCTTGTAAGGACCTTGTGGTTGACCTCTACCTCTCTGACGTCTGTATAGGGGCAGCCTTTGAGGCCTGTCTGTAGCCGGAAAGGACCAATTCTTTGTTGGCCAATTTCTGCTAAATCTTGGTGGCTGAACCTGTAAGAAATCCTTTACCGTTTGCATAGATTTTGCCTTATCCTCCATTTTCTTTAATACCTGTTCTGCCTTAACTCCAAATAACACATCCTGCTGTAAAGGTGCATCCAATAATTTTGCTTTAACATGATCTGGTAACGTATGTTCTTTTAACCAAGCATGCCTTCTAATGACAGAACCTGTAACTGCTGCTCTACAGGAGGCCTCTAAATAATCAAAACCACATTGCAAACTATGCTTTCCCACGTGTTCAGCTGCATGCAATAAATCCTGCATTTCTTTGAAATTAGGAGGATCTGAATCTGGAAGTATTTTTTGTTTTAACTGAGACATCAAAAATTGCTGATATTTTAGCATGTGAAACTGGCAATTTAAGGCTCTCATTGCTAAGGTTGCAGACGTATATACTTTCTTTCCCCATCTGTCTAATACTCTAATGCTCTGGAATCTCTGTCAGAGGGGACTGGATTTGTTGCTGATGAGGCCTTAATCCCTTTGGGTCCCTGAGAAATAGTTTCAGGGTCAGCAACAGAGCTTTTATACAGAAATTTGTGTGAGTCAGGGACTCTGTAGTATCTGTCAGGTTTATCTGGGGCTGGAGGTAAGGAGTCAGGATTTAAGCTGGATTCAGTAAACACATAATCCACAATGCCTAACACTGGCAGAATAGCAAGGGGTCTGTGTTGAGGTAATAAAAGGAAGTCTCTGAGCCTTTTCTTGGATTAAGAGTAATCCTGGCCTTCCCAATGGAAATGCTCCCTCATGGTATGTAAGGTTTCCCCAAAGGAGTAGTCCTCAGGCAGAGAAGCTGATGGAATTGATTCCTCAGCATCAGAGTCCTCATAAGGGGGTAAAGAATACCCTAGGTCTGAGGATGAATCTGAAGAAATGGACACCTGGTCGGATGAGTCATAGTCTGCATCCTGTCTGGGCCTTTTATCAGGGGGTGATGGGACCCCCTGATCAGAGTAATTAGGTCTTCGGCCATTTTGAGCCTTTGTTTCTCAGGCATGGAGGCCTGTCATGGAGAAAGCTGTAATTGTTTCTTTGTTTTTAAAGCAGGCTTAGACTTATCAGGGGGCTTAATGGTTAACTGAGTAAGTCTGAAAACACCCTCTGAAGCTTCAGGTTGCTCAGCTACTCCGGATCCCTCTGAAGGGTTAGCCTCGGTAGGCTGAAAACCTTGTGCGTCCGAAGGCCCAGCCATCTCCACGTGGGAGTCTGAGGCGGCCTGTGGTTCTGCAGAAGCGGTCGTCAGGGGCTGCGAAGGCGCATCGCTGAAAACCGGAGAACCGGCGACCGGCCTAGAAGAGGCTTCATCATCAGGTTTGGGCCTCGGATGCCTGTCCTTGTCCTTGCGCTTGGCTTTTTATGTATTCCGGTCGTCAGTAGTTCCGACTGCATGGTGTAATTAAATTTTCTGCCAAAATAATGTCGGGCAAAATCAACCGACGTTTAATAGTGCGCTTGTTAAATCTAGCACAAAACCGACAACCAGTGACGTCGTGGTCTGGGCCTAGGCATGGGATACAATAGGAATGGAAATCCTTATGAGGTATTTGCTTCCCACAAGAAATAGTTATTAACTTTTACTGACATCGGTCTGAGGCAAGAAAAAGTTTCCCCAACGGGGTACTTAGCTTTGTAGAAGACTTCGGATCTGGATTCGGAATGAAAATCTCAGGAGTCGGCCGACCGGCACTTGCGAACTGCTTTTGCTTCGGGCACCGCGCAGCAAGAAAGACTGAAGAAAAAGGCGTTGGCTACATCTTATATACCCCCATCGCACTGACGTCAGGGAGGAGGTAACAGTAACTGATGCCGGACCAAGACTTGGAACTCAGGCCAACTGAGGAACCGCCTGACAGCAAGATAACCCAAGTGTAATGACTGCAGCAGTGTAACACGATGAACATCTGGTTAAAGACTCGAAGCAGGTGCCTATGATATACCCAGCATGTCCCCCACATGTTGCTGGAAGGCTCCTGTAGCAAAGATGGACAATGCTGTACATATCTTTGTGACCCCAGGAATGAGCATACCACACACAAACCTCAATTCTTCTCACAGATAAAACAGTTTCATTAGGCAGCCAGCTCCACTGGTGCAGACAGTAAAATACTGACTGTTACTCACTCAGCCTGAGAAGCAACTTGGTATAGCTGCTGGAAATAGCACCACTGAAGAGAGAAATGCACAGACTTAAGCCAGCTCACCTCCTTTGGGATGGTCTGGGAGTGTTTATTCAGGTACACTATCCAATGCAGAATAACCAGTGGAGAAAGTCAGTCACATAGAGGTGTTGTCTATGTGGGGGTGGGGTGGGGGGACAGGGCCATCATTTCAATGCAGAGGGAGTCAAGAATGCCAATCACAAGGCCACTGCACACCACCACGTGGACACTATGGGCAAGTGCAGGGAACTAACAGGGCAAAAGAAAACCTCATATATCTGGGTATATGACAGTTCTCATGATTAACTTTTGCCCATTAGGTAGGAGACTGGCTGACCAGGCAGCAGATGGGTAAAAAAAAAAACCTGAACGGGTCTAATAGTGTGTCCCCTCTTGACTCTGAATTGGTCATTTACCAGCTGCTCTGTCAGATGCTGGTATGGGACTTGCTGCCTGTACCTTATCTGCTGTCATGGTCAGCTGTGATGCTCAGCACCTTACCAGCATATGTGTCTGAACACTGTCGCTGCTATGCTCAAGATAGCTTGTGTCCAGCATTCTATAAATCATGAAATTCCAACTAGGTGATTGCATGTGCTCAGTACCACCATTTTGGGTGCCTGTGGATTAGTCCCCTATGCTTGTCTCCCACATCTGCATACTGTAAGCTGCATCTGCATGGGGGGTTCTCTTTTACATACCACTGTACTGCCATCTGGCAGAGGATCATATTATATTCTTGGGGGACACTGTCACCATTTCATCTTCAACATCATAACTGTGCTGGATTATTTGCAGCAGACTTTTGCAAACAAAACTAGATTCATAGCAGCCAGTGGACATTGCGCAGTTAAGGTCTTCATCTTGGACAGCTTGCCTACCTTGGAATTTTGGAGAATTTACCTTACCTTCTTCTCTGAGCTGGTGCTGTCTAGATAAATGGTATTGTTTGCCTTCCCTTCTTCACCAGGCTGTTGCTGTCTAGATATATGGTACTGCTGGACTTGTTGGCAAAGACTTTGATGCCTTTTTCAGGGAGTGTAAAACCAGACTTCTGGTGAACCTTCCATACTTTTACATGTTCTTTGATGCTGATTACCTAAAGGCATCTCTACTAACTATAATTTTATACTGTGGCTTTTTGACACTAATGATTTAAAGGTTCTTTCTAAATCATTTTATATATTCTACTGTTTCAGACTATAGTTGCATGCTTGGATAATTTGACAGTTTATGTACTTGAACCTGTTCTTAGCTGGACTTTTTTTTATTCTATTTTTGGACATAGTTCTTAATATGCACCTAATTGGCTTTTACTGAATTTAATTGATTTATTTTAATACTTGATAGTTTGAGTACTGAAAGCGGATTAGACTTATATATTTTATATATGTTAATGCATCTTATTTTTTGTTTGTTTGTTTCATCATGATTTATTCATGTTCCTCAGACCTGCTTTTAGCCCTTCGTCCTTTCACCAGATCTGTGCCCTCTTCTCCTACTGCCACAAACTAGGCATCAGCAGAAAATATAGGGCAGGTCTATACCATTCTCCAACTTTTTCCAACTCCTGTTGTTTCCTGTTTTATTTCTATAATAACTAGGATGTGTGCCTTAATTCTTAAACCTGTTTTCAGGCAGCATGTTTTAGTTTCTCTTACTTTATCTAATACATCTGTTAATACTCCAATACATGCTGTTTATTTTAAAGAAATTATTTTTAAATCAGACAAACATCCAATATGAAGTAACTGGCAATTATGATTTAGCTTTTATTTTTACTGACACATGGCTTAACGACAAGTGTTGCCCTATTCTTTCTTTTCTTGTACTGACTTTAATATTTTTCATTATTTTAGACCCATTTCTACATGAGGTGGTGTTGCTATCATCCATTGTGATACTTTGCAGTTTAGCCATCTCTTGACCTGGTCTTGTAATTCATCTGAATATGCTTTAGGATATTGTTCCTCCATTGGACGTCTTGTCATGCATCATTCCCCATGCAATTACCTGCCCTTTTTGCAAGAGTTGGTTGATTTTTTTTTTGTTACTTCACGTAGTAACACATCCATGTTAATTGACTCATGCTGACTTTAATATAAGAATTGATAATACATTTATTGCTTTTGTTCAAGAGTTTCTATCAATTATGAATGTTTTTTGTCTTAAATAGCACATTAACTCTCCAACTCATCTTCAAGGCCATGTCCTTAACCTTGTCTTTCAGCTTGAAATTTCTGTTATCAAACATTTTGATCAGCCAGTGACATGGTATGATCATTCCATCATTAGCCTTGACATCACTTGACATAAAAAAAAATACATATATATATATATATATATATATATATATATATATATATATTTGTTTTCCCACCTTTCTAAGTTAGTATAGTCCAGTTTTCAGGTTAGTGCTGAATTAATAGCTGTGTTACAAGTTTCTGTGTTTGCCCATACCTTACTTGGATAGAAGGAAGTTTCTCTGTTCGCTGTGAGAGAGGGAGCTTTGAGCAGCCTATCTTTCCCTGGAGGAGTGGTTTCAGCCCAGAAATTAGTAGTTTATTGGCCATTTTGGGCAAATATCTATCTCTTTGATTTCCCTGCTACAAAACCCGCATTTGCCCAGTTTTGTGCGCCGGGCAGTGCCGGTTAGCTAGGGTATAACTATTCCCGGCTCCACAAAGTCTACTCTTCAATTTTTTTCCTTGGAACTAGACAAACTTTCATTTTAAGCACTCAAACCATTCACTTGTCATCCCGGCACTTGCTCAAAACTCACAGCAATCACTAATAAATCTTAGCACTAGACCCCCCCCCTATACTGTAGAGCAGGACAAGGCTCTCTACTCGACCTTGCCAGCCAATCAGTAAAAGAGTTCACTGTACCTATCCAGGCATGTCCAAAGGGCAGTTTCAGGTGTACTCTCCGGTCCAACTGGTGAATCTGAGCATTTTGAGGCAATGTTACAATTGCCTCATGTACACAGACAACCCTCTCCTCCTTCCACCAAACACTAATACATATGACAGATGCAATTATAGAGCCAAACTGGAGGCTAAGCTCTCTCAACCCAAGACAGCACCAGGCAGTCAACAGGAGAAGGGAATTACTTGCATCACACCACCAGTTTCACACAGACCTATGAAATCAGCACTGGCAAAACACACACATAAATACAAGAAAACATACTCGGAGGCTCTAAATAAAAATCTGCAAAAGCAACAGAAACCTCCAAAGCAGACATCCAAGCAACCTCCACCCCCCAACACAAACCATGAAACACATACTTCACAAAACCAGTGTGCCACGCAATCACAGCCCTTAAGGCAAAATAACATACCCAACACACTAGTAATAGGTGACTCTATAGTGAGGCACACTGACGTCCCACTCACTAGGCTGAATAAGGAGAAGGATACTGTTAGCTGCCTATCGGGTGCCAGGATCCACCACATAACACAAGCACTCAGGTCACTCCAGAACAAGTACAAATATGACTCTGTCATTGTCCATGTTGGTGTGAATGACCTGAGCCATACCTCCCTGTACTACATGAAAAGAGACATGGAGGAGCTCTCTGATCACGTAGCCCAAGCCGGTATGACCCTGACCCTGAGTAGCATCCTGCCCTCACCAAGAATACCACCACGGTATAGAGAAAAAATTATCAATTTCAACAATTGACAAAGCTTCTGGTGTCATTCAAAGGGGATCCAGTGTCGGTCAGCCTGGGATGACATGCTCGACAAGCCACGCTGCTTCACTAGAGACGGCTTTCGCCTGGCAGCCTTAGGCTTCTGAATACTGGCCAAGGCTTTTGCCACCCCTACAGTGCCTGTTTTAGGCAAGGCTCGAAAGACAAACCCACCATCGTAAACAGCAGAAGTAACAAAAAACCGAGGGTAATGCTACTCAATGGCAGAAGTCTACACCTCAAAATGAACACACTCGAGGCACTCCTCAGTATGGAGAAAATTGATATATGTGCAGTAACAAAAACCTGGTTTAAGGCTCCAGAGAGCACCCCAGCACTACCAGGCTACAACTCATACCATACATTTCGGCCACAAAACCCGGACTGAAATACAAAAGGCGGGGGAGTATCCACATTCATCAAGGATACCCACACCTCCAGGTTAGTGGCACAGCACGATGCTTCAGAGATCATCCACGTGCAACTAATAACGGGCAAAAACTGCTATTCAAATTATAGCTTGCTACAGATCACCCACCATGTCCTAGGACCCCCACTCCACATTCCTGGAAACACTGGGAAACAATAAAGGTCCCACCAAACACCCTGATATTGGGCGATTTCAATTACCCAAACATTAACTGGGAGGGTTACTCAAGTACAAACTCCCTTGGCCCAACATTTCCTAGAATTTATAAACTCAAATGCCCTGGATCAACTGGTCAACACCCCCACCAGAGGTGACAACATATTGGACCTGGTCATCACCAACATGGGCGACTGGTGTTCCACACCGGACATCAACCCCCTCATTGGTTAGATCTGGCCATAAACTAATCACTCTGGATATCCACATTCCGCCACCACCCCCGGTCAAAGAAACCACCGTGAAAAACTTTTCAAAAGCAAACTTCACATTACTTAAGACCGAGGTGGGGAGTTTCAAAGCCCCCATGCTAAAGGATACCGCTGTCCAAGCTGCAAAATCCTTTACTAATGCACTCTATGGGCACCTACAAGAATGCATGGATCGTGGCATCCCAAACAAAACAGAGACTCACTCCTCCAAGAAAAGGAAATCAGTCGGGTGGACCCCTGCCATAAACAAGCTATACAATAGAAGGAGGAAACTAGTACAGAAAAGAGAAAAATCCCAAGAAGGGAAGACATCCCTGATCAGTATCAGCAAGAAACTACTTTCCCTCATAAAATCATCCAAGGCTAGCTTCAAAAGAAAAATTGCCATGGACTCCAAAGATAACCACAAGGCATTCTTTAGCTATGTCAAGAGTCAATTCTCAGATCTGCTCCGAGTTAGTGCAGAATTGCACAAAATACACTGAACCGACCGATATAGCCAACCTCCTGTCAGACAGGTTCAGTGCACCCCCCTCTCACCCCCAAAAGGGCCCATAACTATACCAGAAGAATGTAGTGCCCCTGAAATCACAGACACTCAAGTTAAAACAGCCCTCTCCAAAGCCAAAAACACAGCATCAATGGGACCGGACGGTGTCCCAGGCTGAGTCCTACACGAGCTCAAAGATGAACTAACCCCTCACTTCAACGCACTGCTTAAACTCAGCCTCTCCCACAGGCTATGTGCCCACAGAGTGGCGCACAGCAACGGTTATTCCGCTCCACAAAGGTGGAGCCACAACAGACCCCGGGAACTATCGCCCTATAAGCCTGAATAGCTTGGTCTGCAAAGCTATGGAGCGCATCATCATGGATCTCATTAACAGAGACATTGGGAACCTCCAAACACTGGGCCCTACCCAGTTCGGCTTTAAGGGCAGATCATGCCTCCTAAACCT
Organism: Protopterus annectens; assembly: GCF_019279795.1. Classification (NCBI taxonomy): domain Eukaryota; kingdom Metazoa; phylum Chordata; order Ceratodontiformes; family Protopteridae; genus Protopterus; species Protopterus annectens. The sequence goes on along the minus strand of NC_056745.1, from coordinate 1,304,053,464 downwards.
GGTGGACTTCTTTGAGACAGTTACCAAGGCTATAGACAAGGGAAAGGTGGTCCACACAGCCAACCTAGACCTCGCAAAGGCCTTCAACACCATTCCCCACTCAGGTTTTATAGACAAGCTCACCAGCCTGAACATAAACCCCTACATCACGAGATGGGTTGCCAACTGGCTCACGGACAGAACCCACATGGTAAGAGTTGTGGGAGCAAGGTCTGATTCTAAACCGGTTACAAGTGGCGTTCCCCAGGGCTATGTCCTAGGACCCCTCCTGTTCGGCATATACTTCTCAGAAATACAGGCAAGCACAGAAGGACTATGGCTGACCAAGTTTGCAGACTACTGCAAGCTAGGGGCTATAACTGACTCTCTGGCTGACACAGACATCCTCCAAAAGGGTCTCACTGAGACGGATACCTGGTGTCAAAACCATGGCCTCAAGCTAAATGCCAAAAAGTGCATAGTCATCCCCTTTGGAAAAAACAAAGTACCCACAAACTATCACATAGGTGGTAGCCCCCTAAATACAGAACATGTAATAAGGGATCTGGGGACCCAAGTAGATAGTAACCTCTCCTTTGATAATCACATTGCCAAAGTGGTTAGAAAATCCTTCTATGTGGCCCACCTAATCACAAAAGGGTTTGCATCCAGATCAAAAGAGATAATTGGGCCCCTCTACACATCACTCATCAGACCCATCGTAGAGTACAATGCCCCATTTGGGATGTACCTTACAAGACACCTGCAACAACTGGAAAGACCACATAAGTACCTCACCAAGAGGATCACTGGCCTCAAGCAGATGCCCTATGCAGATCAACTGAAGAAACTCCAGCTGTACTCAGTTTCATACCGCCTACTCAGAGGTGATCTCTGCCTGACATACAAGGCCATGTCCAACCCAGAATTGATGGACATGCTCCACCTAAAGAAAACCATATCCCCTTGAGCCACACGCTCCAGGGATCTAAACCTCACCACAACAATAAACAGGACGTGCTGGAGGGATAAATTCCTGTCCCAGAGACTTCCCATGCTCTCCCAAGACTCCAATCTACATTAGGCAGAGCTCCTCGCTAACCCTCTTCAAGAGAAACCTTGACGAGTGGATGGAAAACAGAAAGTTTACCCCAGGGATCACTTCAATGGCTCTGCTGGACAGAGGCACAAGGAACTAATCTAAGGGGATGGCGAAAGCCAACACATTCCAGCTAGGCTTATAAATGCCTTTGGGCAGATAGGTTCATACTATCACATCCCCCATCCATCCTTATGAAGTTTCATTAGTTGCATGTCAGAGGACTTCTGCTATTTTGATGGACTCTTTCTCTTGCACTTCGTACATTTCCAATTTTCTTATCAGATGCCATGGGTGAACTTACCAACTATAACTCTCTGTTAGCCTTTTCTCTTGACATTCTGACCTGGCTCAGCTACTTCACTTAAACCTGGTTCCACAAGGACCTCGGTAATTCTTTTCATACAGCTTCATAGAAGGATGGTCATAAATTAGCATGCATTACCAGGTGCCGGGGGGATAAACACATACTTGAAAATCTTTTTGCTCAATACCACTTGGAAGGTAGAAATGCTAAGTCAATTTACTTTTCAAAACAAGTTTATCAGGCTGTAAACCATTCATCCAGCTGCTCTCAAAAGTGATGAATCATCTTTCCAGTCCCAGTTGCTTAAATACCAAGCACTCATGCTCTGCTGAAGAATGCAAACTGGATACTTACTACTTTTCTACCAAAACTTCTTCCATTCGAGCTTCTCTTTCCTCTCTTCCTTTCACTCTGTTCATAGGGAAGACACTTTTTATCATACTCAGGAAGGAGTTTGCCATTCATGACATTAATGTCCTGAACAACTTGATCTCCAATATGCGTAGTACTACCTTTTCTTTGGACCCTTGTCCTTTCTCAGTTTATGGTGGCATCCTTTAAGGTCATTGTTTCATTAATCCTTGAGATAATTTCCACCTCTCTTAGGCTTGATGTGTTTCCTGCATGGTTGAAAGAAGCACTGGTGACCCCAATCCTTAAAAAGGCTAGACTGGATTCTGATTACCTCAACAACTATCACCCAATCTCTAACCTACCCTTTTTGGGGAAGGTTCTTGAGAAAGTAGTTTACCTTCAACTGGAGTCTTTTTCACTTAGGCCATTTTAGATCCTTTCCAGGCTGCTTTTAGGGCAAGACTTAGCACTAAGACAGATCTTACTAGAGCTTTTAACAATCTACTAGTTGCGGGAGAACAGTGTTACTATTTAATGTTGGTCCTTTTCAATCTCTTGTTAGCATTTGATTTAGTAGGCTATTCTATTCCTTTAGAAATACTGAAGGATTATTGTAGCCTTTCTGGTACTGTCCTAAACTGGTTTGCTTCCTTCATAGGTTCATAGTTCATAGGTTGGTACTAGGCTATCGGCGCTAGGGCCTATACAAGCCTAGCCATAACAATTCCCTGGCTATTTCTTCCCACATTATTTACTTTCCTGGACCCCTGTCTAGCAGGGCGTCCTAACAGACAAGTTGCAGTCAGAGGTTGCGTCTGGTTTGAACTCTTCTGCAGCATACCCTCTAGATTGTGGGTTTCCACAGGGCTCTAATCTAGGTCCACTATTTACCATCGATCTTATGTCACTGGGAGACGTTTCTTCATTCAAGAGGTATGCCATATCATTGGTACACTGATGAGACACAGCTTTACCTCTCCTTTCTTCAGGATTCATTGTCAAGCCTTAATTCCTTTTCTTGTGACCTGGAACTTGTCCATGATTTGGCTATCAGCAACAGGCTCAAAATCATAATTTCTAAAATGGTAGCATTGTGTTTTCATACTATACTGAGGAAATCTTTCCTTCCAGTTTTGACAACTGACATTCGTTTCATGGCAAAAAACTGGAAATGCGTGTCTAAGGAGCATGATCTCACTGTAGTTCTTGATGACCGTCTGACAAGGACCATATTTCAGCGGCTGTCAAGTCATCCTGTTTCCATCTTCAAAACATCTCATTGATCAGACACCTTATTCCTCCCAATGACCTTCCTACTTTAGTTCAAGCTTTAATTTCCTCATGTTTAGACTACTGTAATTCTTTGCAGGTCATCCTGATTCTGAGCTTACATGCTTGCAACTTATTCAAAATTCTGCTGCCCATTAAGAGTCTGGAGCTCCAAGACATTGTAATATCACACCAGTCCTGTGCACCTTATAATGGCTTCCATTCAGATACTGTATTACACATAAGATTCTTCTTATAGGTTCATAGGTTGGTACTAGGCTATCAGCCCTAGGGCCTATACAAGCCTAGCCATAACAATTCCCTGGCTATTTCTTCCCACATTATTTACTTTCCTGGACCCCTGTCTAGCAGGGCGACTGACGTGATCCCTGGGGTGAATTTCCTTTCTCCCATCCAATCGTCAAGGTTCCTCTTGAAGAGGTCCAAAGAGGCACTCTGCTTGACATGTATGGGCAATCTATTCCAGAGTCTGGGGAGTCTCTGGGTCAGGAACCTATCCCTCCAGCATGTTTTGTTTATTGTGATGACAAGGTTTAGATCCCTGGAGCGTGTAGCTCTGAGGGATTGGGATTTCTTTAAGTGTAGCATGTCCAACAGCTCTGGGTTTGACATGGCCTTGTATGTTAAGCAGAGATCGCCTCTGAGTAGACGATATGCGACAGAGTATAGCTGGAGTTTTTTAAGGCGGTCAGCATAGGGCATCTGCTTTAGGCCTGTGATTCTTTTAGTGAGGTATTTCTGAGGCCTTTCCAGTTGCTGCAGATGTCTTGAGAGGTACATACCAAATGGGGCGTTGTATTCTATAATGGGTCTAACGAGGGATGAGTACAGTGGGACAATGACCTCCTTTTTTCTGGATGAAAAGCCCTTCGTGATGAGGTGTGCCACATAGAAGGATTTCTTGATTGTTGTGGCGATGTGGTTATCGAAGGTGAGACCACTGTCCACCTGTGTGTCCCTAAGTCTCTTATCACACTTTCTGTGTTTAGTGTACTGCCACCTATATGGTAATTCATGGATACATGTTTTTTCCCAAAGGGGATAACAATACATTTCTTGGCATTGAGCTTGAGCCCATGGCTCTGGCACCAAGCATCTGTTTCTGTAAGGCCCTTTTGTAGAGTATCCACATCATTTGCGGATTCAATAATGGCTCCCAGTTTGCAGTCATCTGCAAACTTTGTTAGCCAGAGTCCCTTAGTGTTGACCTGTACTTCAGAGAAGTAGATGCCAAACAAGAGCGGCCCCAGGACTGAACCCTGAGGTACTCCACTTGTCACTTGTCTGGAGCTGGATTTGGAGTCGGCTACTTTTACAGTGTGGGTTCTATCAGTAAGCCATTTAGCAACCCATTGGGTGACATAGGGATTAATGCCCAACTTAGTAAGTTTATCTATGATTCCAGAGTGGGGATGGTGTCAAAGGCCTTGGCAAGGTCTAGATAGGCTGTGTGGACCACCTTACCCTTGTCCATGGCTCTGGAGACTGATTCAAAGAAGTCAATCAGGTTCAGGAGACAAGATCGGCCCTTCACAAACCCAAACTGGGTGGGGTCCAGTGTTTGAAGGTTGCCAATGTCTTTGTTTATAAGTTCCATGATAATACGCTCCATGGCCTCGCAGATAAGGCTTGTCAGACTGATGGGACGGTAGTTTCCGGGATCCAAGGTGGATCCCCTTGTGGATTGGGATAACTGTAGCTCTGCCACTCAGTGGGCACGAAACCTGAGGTGAGGCTATGATTAAACATGACACTTAGGTGAGGTGCCAGTTCATATTGTAGTTCATGTAGTACACAGCCCGGGATGTCATCTGGTCCCATGGATGCTGTATTCTTGGCTTTAGAGAGTGCGTTTTGTACCTGTGTGGCCGTTATTACTGGAATTTGGCAATCTTCCGGTATTGAGATGGGCCATTTAGGGGGTGAGAGGGAGGTGAAGTTGGCACTGAATCGATCTGCCAGGATATTGGCAATATCCTTTGGATCAGTATATTTAATGCCATTTTGTTTTAGCTCAGCGCAGATCTGAGCATTGCCATTTAGATTCTTGACATAGTTATAGAATGCTTTGTGGTTGTCTTTGGAATCTTTGGCAATTTTATTTTCGTAACTAGCTTTGGAGGATTTTATGAGGCATCTCAGTTTCTTACTGAGGCCAGTAAGGGAGTTTTTTGCATCCTGGGATTTTCCTCTTTTCTGCAAAAGTTTCTTCCTTTTGTTGTAAAGTTTGTTTATGGCAGGGGACCACCAGATTGGCTTCCTTTTTTGGATGAGAGCATTTTGGTTCTATTTGGGATGGCACGATTCATGCATGAGTGGATGTGCTCGTACAGTGCCTTAGTGTAGGATTCAGCAGTTGAACTTTCAGTTCCGTCTGCATGGGTGTTATGAAGTTTGTCACTTCTGACTTGAGTAGCATGAAGTTGGCTTTGGAGAAGTTTTTTATGGTGGTTTCTTTACTGGGGGGTGGGGGTGGGATGTGGATGTTAAGGGTGATTAGCTTATGGTCAGACCTCACTAACGAGGGGTGACCATAGGTATGGAGCATTGATTTCCCATGTTGGTAATGACCAGGTCTAGGATATTGGAGCCCCTGGTGGGACTATGGATTAGTTGATCCAGGGCATTAGAATTTATGAATTCCAAGAACCGTTGCGCAAAGGTGTTGGGACATGAGTAGTTTTCCCAGTTAATGGCAGGGTAGTTAAAATCACCCAGTATTAGGGTGTTTGTTTCTATCTTAATATTTTCCAGTATGTTTAGAAAGGTGTAGTGAGAATCTTGGGGTATGGTGGGGGATCTGTAGCAAGCTACAATTTGGATTGCAGTCTTACCTAGTGTTAGTTGCACTTGGAGAATTTCAGACACATTGTGCTGGCCAACTAGCCTGGTGGTGTGAATATCCTTGGTGAATATTGACACTCCTCCACCTTTAGTGTTTCGGTCCTGGTTTGGTGGCCGAAAAGTGTGGTAGAGTTGTAGCCTGGTATTGCAGGGGTGCTCTCTGGAGCCTTGAACCAGTTCTCAGTTACTGCACAGATATCGATGTTCTCCATTTTTAGGAGTGCCTCGAGAGAGTGCATTTTGAGGTTTAGACTTCTAGCATTGAGTAGCATTACCTTCAGATTTTGCATAAGATTTTGCATCTTAAGGTGTACCTTGCTTTTCATAATTTTGAGCCACCATACTTGAAGGATCTTTTACATACCTACATTCCTCCAAATCCACTCTATTTCAGCTCTAGAAATCTTCTTTCTATTCCATCATATAATCTCAAATCTTCTGGTTCACATTCGTTCAGTCATCAAGAACCTGCACTTTGGAATCACCTACTACTGCATGGTTTAAAAGGGCTTTAAAAATCAAACTTGGTTGACGTTTCATTTTCATGATCATCTGTCTGTTTGTTTTACTACTTACTTTTTTATACATACAGTGCTTGGGTTTCAGGCACTTAGATAGTCATGAATTTGAATTTATACACTCGTTTACCTGGGCGGACATCCACGGTGGTGCAGGGGTAGCGATGTTGCCTCACAGCAAGAGGTTCTCCTGTTCAATTCTTGGCTGGAGTGCAGGGAGTGCCTTCTGTGTGGAGTCTGCATGTCCTCCCCGCAGTTGGGTGGGTGTTCGAAAGACATGCATAAATGGGCGTACCTTCGTTGAAGGTTGAACGTCAAGCTGGCACCTTGGCATTCGTGGAAATCTACTGCCAATCATTAGCAGAACGGAGTTCCGCTGTGGCGACCCCTAATCGGGAAAAGTCGAAAGACAAACAACAACAACACTCGTTTACATGGAAATGTTTATTGAACAATTTTAACCACTGCCCTGTCATACAAACATCATCTTTGGATCGCACACACAATGGTATTGCAACTACTGGCAATATTGCACTGTACAACCCTGTACAAGCCATCTGTGAATCCCAGCCAATATGAAATATTTGCCTACAAAAAAAAGGCAATCTGACCTGTAAAGAGCTCAAAAATTACAATGTAAATCATCTGGAAAGATTGACTACATGCATGTTAAAAAAAAAAAAAAAGTCAGAAAATGAAGCTTTATTTGTAACTGCTTGCCTAATAAATGATTCCATCATTCGATTAATGTATTCAAATTCCAATTCCTGCACACAAAATTTGAGAGTTAAGGAATCATAAGAACTGCCCTCTGCAATGTAATTAGTGCACAGTAAAACTGTTTAAGCCACACAGACAAATGCAGTGAGATAGCAAATTAAATCTGAACTGTTGTTATGTTCATTTATAAAACAGAGTAAAGAGGTGAACAAGATCAGAGACTATTCACAGTATATTTTCTGGCAGGATGCCAACAGACACACCAAAGACTCATTTCAATCACAAAAGAATTTTACTGTGTTTTCAGATGACAAATACCCTACAGGAAAATAAAAACAACTGTGAATAATGCATAAAGAAGTAATTGCGCATTAGCCCACCCTCCCCAAACATGAACTAGTTAAAACACTGACACATGATTAATGACAAATGTTCTAAAGACATGCTTCTGGAGCATTTCTCCCCGGGCCTCCGCTGAACACAGGATCTGTGGAACCTAGTCGGACATTCCCGGTCAACAAATGTTAAATAAATAAATAAAAATAAAATAAAAAAAAAATACTGTGTGGGATGTAATGATACAATAAAGGTCAAGCCCTGGCTAAACTGCATTTTTATTAAATGTACAGGGATAGCTCCTAAGAATTTGTTTATATTCCATCATCCTAAGCAAAAAAAAATAATAATAATAATGGATGGGAAAGCTCAGAAAATGCTTGTGGGAGCATAGCTGAAGGAGAGTTATTGAGGGCTTAGGAACCTGAGAGGGAAACCCCCCAGGGGAATGTACTTAAGATGATTAGGTTAGATGGTGGCAGCTGCATTTCCATTTTGTGGCCAGGTGTTTGGTAAGCTGAGTTTTGTAGTTTTCTGAGTTTGGGATGGTTCTTAGAGAGGGAGGAAGGGAATTCCATTTTTTGCCTAGACAGACAGCAAGGAGAAGTTGGCCTGCTGTACTTTTGGGTTTGGATATAGCAATTAGGTTTTGATGCTCGGATCATAGAGTTCTATTGGGGGTGTAAGGGGGGAGGATATTAGTTAGCGCTGGACATTTAGTAGGGTGATATACAAGTCTGTGTGCAGTGGTGAGTTGGAGGAAGTCTAAGCAGTTTGGGAGTTCAAGCCACTTTAGGGATCTTCGGGTAAGGCAGTGATGGGTAGAAGGTTTAGATTTGGTAACAAATTGTGAGATTTTATTATAGCAGTTTTCTAGTTTGGAGGAAATAGAGGAGGACAGGTTAGTTAGCAGGGGGGCTCCATATAATAAGGAAGGGAATAGATAAGTGGTGGCTAGAGTATTCCTCATAGTATAACAGAGAAAGTGATTATTCCTATACAGTATACCTAGCTTTTGGTAGGTTTTCTTAATATTTTGTTGAATATTGACATCGAACTTGAGATGTTCGTCAATAGTAATACCAAGTAGTTTAGCGGAAGGAACCACTTCTATAGGTGAGTTAGTTTCACTTAGGACTTTGAAGGCATTTTTGTTGTAGGAGTACGTCTTTGTGGGAGGGAATAGTAGAATTTTTGATTTGTTTGCGTTGACAGAGGTGGTTTTGGCACATCCAATTTTCGGTGGTTGAGAAGGCAGTTTGTGTTTTAGACAGCAATTCTGAGAGGTTAGAGGCAGAGCAGACTAAGGTAGAAAATCATCTGCATATTGAACAATTTTGGCATCAGGAATGGCAGTATGAAAGTTGTTTCTGAAGATATTGAAAAGCATGGGCCCTAGGATAGATCTCTGTGGTATGGGCCCTAGAATAGATCCCCGTGGTATGGGCCCCTAGGATAGATCCCTGTGGTACGCCAGTTGGGGTAGGTAAGAAGGAAGATATAGAGTACTTCCATTTGACTGCTTGAGTTCTATCTGATAGGTAGCTGGAAAACCAGGTTATAGTGTTTGGGGAGAGATGGAGGTTTGAGAGGTGATAAAGAAGGTATCTGTGTGAAACGGTGTTGAATGCTTTGGACAGATCAAGCAAAACAGTAGAGACTAGATGTCCAGAATCTCGGGCTACATTGACTGCTTCTAAGAAAGAGAGTAGAGCAGTTATAGTACTATGACCTGGGCGGAAACCATGTTGTGTAGGTGTAAGAAGATTGTTTTGGGCCAGGTAAGGCATAAGTTGTGGGTGAGTGCACTTTTCAAGGATTTTTGAGATTGGTGTGAGCAGAGTGACAGGGCGGAAATTAGAGATGCTGGTGTTTTTGCCTCCTTTATGAAGGGGAAGAATATAGGCTGAGTGCCAGAGTTTGGGGACGTAAGATTCCTTTATAGATCTGTTGATTATAATGCTGATTGGGAGAGCTAAGCCATCAGCAGCACATTTTAGGAAGGCGGAGGGAATATTGTCAGGAGCATTAGAGCACAGTTTAAGTTTGGATAGTACTCTTTTTATGGAGTTAGTAGAGACAGGTCTGAAGTCAAACAAGAGGGGAGAGGTATTAGTGGGGTTGAATGAGGAAGAGAGAGGGGCTGGAGAGTTATTGTTGGGGAAGGTCCTGGTCAGGCCAGAAATAGTTTCTAAGAAGAATGAGTTAAATTCAGAGACTAGTTCAAGGTCCGATTTGCTTGGGTCAGGACAGGGATTATTTCTGGATCCCGGATTAAGCAGTGAGTTTATTGATTTCCAGAATTGCTTGGGATTTTTGTTGTTGTTGGACTGGAGTTTGACATAGTAGGATTTTTTGTCCTTGGTAATTAGCTGTTTTGCTAGGTTACGGTACTGTTTGTATTGGAGCAGGGTATTGGGAAGTTTTATCATTTTGGTAGAGCTTCCAAAGTTTGTCCCTTTGTTGCATAATTTTGTTAGTATCTTTGGATAACCAAGGAGCTGCATTAGTTTTTATCCTCATGTGTCTAAGAGGGGCAAGGGAGTTTAGAGGGTTCTATACCATTGTCAAGAAGAAGGGAGTTTAGAATTTGCCAGTTCATTTGTATGAGAATGTTTGAGAAGGATGTGGGGTTGAAATTACTGAAGTTACGGGTATGAATATATTAGTGCTGGTGAGGGGAAGAGGAAGTTGAGCGATGAATGAAAGCTGGGAAATGGTCGCTGATGGAGTCAGGAGTCGTGCCAGAGATGGTTATTTTATTAGGATCAGATACTAAGATCCAGTCTAAAGTGGAACCAAGGGGATTTACTTTGTTAGGTCAGGTGATGGAGTGAATTATTCGAGAAAAGTTATAGAGACTGATGGATAAGGAGGGAGAGGTGCTATTAATTTTGTTCCAGTCAATATTTACATCTCCTAAAATATAAGTTTCATACTTAATTTCAGTACAGGCCCAAAGGAGAATATCCTCGAGGGTAGAGATGTTGTTACCAGGAGAGATATAAAGGGCTACGATGCAGATATTTTTGTGTTTATTCATTTTTAGTAGTCCAGCAGTCAATTCTGTGTTCTTGAAGTGTGGAATTGGAGTTTGGAGGGGTATTAAGGTGAGGAGGTTGGAGTATACTAAGGCAGAACCACCCCCTTTCTTATTTGGTCGGTCATCTCTGAAAATATTAAATCCTGGGGGTAGGATCTCAGCATCAGAGATATGGGGTTTGAGCCAAGTTTCAGAGATTGCTAAGATGTCTGGTTGGTTGTGGCATAGCCAAGCTTGAAAGTGGTGAGCTTTGTTGTTAAGACTTTGGGCATTCATGGTATAGATTTTTAAGGTGTTGTGGGGGGGAGGAAGGTGATAGGGGGGTAGGTGTTGCAAGTAGGGGGACTAGGACCAAGGTTGGGGTGGATATCTCCAGCAAAGGCAAGGTTGTGAAAAGGAGGTATCCTTTAGCCATTTGAGTTTGCACAGTGTGAGTTTTGGTAAGTCCAGGAGTAGTTTAGGAGACAGTATCTTAATTGTAGAGGTAAAGAGTTTCGGGTGGAATATGTGAAGTTAGTTGGGCTGTATAAGTGAGGAAGAAATTTAGTAGTAATGTGAGTGGGATTGGAGGTGAAGGTGGGGTTGTGAGGAGGTTATGGGGTTGTGAGGAGGTTATTTTTGTTAGTAATATTAAATCAGCAGTGGAGAAGAATGAGCTGGTGTAGTAGAGAGGAATTAGGAAGACAAAAAGGAAGCAAGGGGTGTGGAGAGAGTGGTGACTTAAGAAAATCATATTGAGGAAAAGAAGAATGGTATAAGAGGATTTGGAGAAAGGAGGATGTCTATGAAGCAGAGAAGGTATAGGAGGAGAGAAATGTTTTGGAAATCTAGTAAAGATAAGTGGGCTTTAATTGTTTAAGGAGGGAGGAAGACGTGAAAAGAGTTTAAGTGGGAAGGCTGTGATTGGGAGGAATGAGGAGGGAAAATTCCTATGTTGGGTGGGAGGGAGGGAGAAGAGGAAGGAACTGCTATTGGGTAACTATGTAGGAGGGAGGGGTAAGTGATGAATATAGGTAGGACCACTGTGGGGTGGGTGGGATATGGGGGTAGGGGAGAGGAGTGAGCCCGCAGGGCGAACGGAGCGGGTACACAAAAAAAGGAAGGAGCTCAAGAGGAACAATCAGTAGAAGAGGTTTATTAAGGTAAGTTTAGTTATGTGTAAATAAGTGGGAATACAGTAGTAGAGCAGGTTAGAGAATGGCTAGATAATTGTAAAAGTAGGATTTAAAGCTGAGAGTATGTTAAGAGCAGGGCTTAGAATAACAGAGTTGTAATGTATTAATATTATAAGCCAAAGGGCTAACTAAATAAGGTACGGGACTGACTGGAATAGGGGTGCCACCTAGTGGACAGGTTATACATTACAATGGAAGTTCTATCTGGGAGAAAGGCTGATCAAGGAATCGGGAAGGGAGAAAATACTCAGGAGAAGGGGTTTGTACTAGTGAGAAGAGAAGGTATGCTAGCTTCAGGGTAGAGATGGGGTATGGCTGCTGGCTGTCCTGGCTGTGAAGCGAGCTTTTAATCACCAAAAGTAAAAAATTTCAAGCATATGCTTTACTGCCATTTTAGGGAATACACATACATGTTTACTTCTTTACTGGAAGGGTACTGGGATAGCAGTCCAGTGGGAGTGTAGGTTATTTTGAAAAGGGTCTGTAGCCGGCAGGCAGGTAGACTCTAGGTTTTGGATTTGAAATAGGTGGGATGCAGAGCTGGGAACTTTTGGAAGAGAGGGAGGAAAAAAGAAGTAAACTTAGTACAGGAAGTTATGTTATGCAGGTAAGGCAATAATTTACATTCATTCAGTACTGCTAAAAGCCAGAAATGTAGGTTAAACAGTCACTCAATACACTGCAAGAGAACCCTTGATAAGTCTTTAAACACTAGGTTCACATTTGTATAAGGCTACTAGGAAAATCTTAGTGATATTGTTGTGTCATTGTTCAGATAAAGAGGTATTAATGTAGGCAAATTCTACCAACTATATTGGCTTTTTATATGCAGGCTGACTAATAGGCACCAGGGGTACAATATTTACAGGACTAATAATATGCACATCTAGCTTTACTAGTGCTGAAGCAAAATGTAACTTTGACAATGTGTACTATTTCAATACTGATAGGCTCATTGCCTTAAGCAGTGCACCAAACAAGAACTTCAGGCAGTATTACTTTCCACATACAGCTTCTTTCATAACTAATAGAGAGCCTACTGTCTTGTGTTGCCCACATGCAGAATGCTAAACGGAAGCTATGTGCTTTCTTAGAGTCATTTCAAAGCTTAGCCATATTAAATAAAGTCAGCATTTAGTTCCCCTGTTGATTCCCTACTAGCATTCTTTCATCGGAGACATGCAATAAAGAAGTGAGGTAGCTTGGCATAAATGGAATTGGGAATACTTGAAAAGGAACTAGTTCCTACAGGTTATTCTTTTTAATTTATAGTTAAAATAAGGTATGAATAAATGAAGAGGCAGTCATAACAGTTCAGCGTTTCTCGTTGTTGAGCTAGAAACTTTCATAAATCATGGTGCTGTAATGAACTAAGGAAGAGATGTGGTACACTTAGCAGCACATCGTTCCTCAATGGGCTAGAATACTAGGAAAGCGTGGTTCTTTAGATAGCTCCACAGCCTACTTATCTGGAGTAAAACCTTCTTAATTAGTTTTAGACACACATCAATAAGAGGTGTAGTACATGTAGCTGCACAGCGTTTCCCGGTAATGGGCTAAAATGCTAAGAAAAGCGTGGTGCTTTAATGAACTCCACAGCCTTCAAATCAGGTGTAAAACCTTCACAATTTGTTTTAGACGCAGGTTAGACAAATATCCCTAGAAATAGCTAAGACGTATATGAGATTACAACTGATATGCCAAACAGCAGCTGTAGCACTAAAAGTTTCACCTTTGCACATTTCGTTGCTTCTAGCAGTTCCACGTGGGTGACATAAACACAGACCAGCCTTTTTGGTATTATGCAAGCTAGCACATTAATTCCTGTTATTTAGCAATTATGAACAGTGTTACAACGATTCAAAGTTCATAGAGAACTAGAAAACTTTAGCAAGAAATACACAAAGAATATAACACTTCAAAGCACTTGAAAAGAGACACAGCTTTAGTGAGACTGTAATACTTAGTAAGAAAAACATGCTACCATGCTGCAACAGTAGAAATCCAACATTAGAGTAGCTGAAGCAGAAGTTAGCAGTTAAAACACGCTTCTATGCTATTACATTTAGAAATCAGCTTAAAAGTATAGGGAAGGTAGTGCATCAATTACAGCAGTCGCAGGCACCAGGACCAGGAGCGCGCAGCAGCCAGGGTTAATGCCAGAGAAGGTAAGATGGCGCCTAGAGGGGTTACTAATATTTATAAGATACAGGGGGAGTAGGGGGTGGAAAGGAGAGGGGAGTAACAGTGAAGGCAGATAAAGAGGGCGGGGAAATTAGACCTCCTGCAGTCAGTAGGGCTAAATGGGAGATAAACCAACAGTGAGAAGCTGGATAGGGGGAAGGGAAAACACAAAGAAATTAGACAATAGACATAAAAACCTTATGGCGAGGAAAGGATGCAGACAAACAGGGAATGAGATTTCCAGTGATAAATATTGAGCCAGGCACAAAAGGAAGGAAGGAGCTCAAGAGGAACAATCAGTGGAAGAAGTTTATTAAGGTAAGTTTAGTTATGTGTAGATAAGTGGGAATACAGTAGTAGAGCAGGTTAGAGAATAGCTAGATGATAATTGATAAAGTAGGATTTAAAGCTAAGAGTATGCAAAGAGTGGGGCATAGAATAACAGAGTTGTAATCTATTAGTATTATAAGCCAAAGGGCTAACTAAATAAGGTGTAGGACTGACTGGAATAAGGGTGCCACCTAGTGGAAAGGATATATATTACAATGGAATTTTTATCTGGGAGAAAGGCTGATATAGGAATTGGGAAACTAGAAAATACTCAGGAGAAGGGGCTTGTGCCAGTGAGAAGGGAAGGTATGCTAGCTTCAGGGCAGAGATAGGGTATGGCTGCTGGCTGTCCTGGCTGTGAAGCGAGCTTTTAATCACCAAAAGTAAAAAATGTCAAGCATATGCTTTACTGCCAGTTTAGGGAATACACATACATGTTTACTACTTTACTGGAAGGGTGCTGGGATAGCAGCCCAGTGGGAGTGCAGGTATTTTGAAAAGGGTCCATAGCCGGCAGGCAGGTAGACTCTAGGTTTTGGATTTGAAATAGGCAAGATGCAGAGCTGGGAAATGTTTACTTCTTTACTGGAAGGGTATTGGGATAGCAGTTCAGTGGGAGTGCAGATTAGTTTGAAAAGGGTCAGTAGCTGGCAGGCAGATAGACTCTAGGTTTTGGATTTGAAATAGGCAAGATGCAGAGCTTGGAAATGTTTACTTCTTTACTGGAAGGGTACTGGGATAGCAGTCCAGTGGGAGTGCAGATTAGTTTGAAAAGGGTCAGTAGCTGGCAGGCAGATAGACTCCAGGTTTTGGATTTGAAATAGGCAGGATGTAGAGCTGGGAAAATAGCTGCTGGCACCAGGACCAGGAGCGCACAGCAGCTAGGGTTAATTCCAGAGAAAGAACATGCAGATATGTAAATGCATCTTGTACACTATCTTCAGTATGCTGTTATGGATGGTCACAAATGTAAACAGCAGTCCCATTCCTGGTTCTCGGAATTGTGCACCTAGTAAAATAATACATACCCAGTGCTCCACTACTTGGAAATGACAAGTAGCAGTGTGTAGCCTGACAATGCTGCACAAAGCTACAGAGTAAAGCACCTAGTTACAGTACAATATGCCTTATCAAGCAGGAACTTTATAAAACAAGCTGCACTTTATCAATTAGCTCCAGCAGCTACTTGGTAAAGCATGCTGGCAGGTAGTTATCAGCCTACTCAATAGTGCTGTACGCCGCCTGCATAAGTGGCTTAAGTATGAAGGCACTGCTGGAGGGTCATCTGGTGCTGGGCATGCCTCCACTGTCAGACGCTCACCATCATCACAGCTTTATGGTAAAAAGGGTAATATGGGGTAACAGGTTTGCCTACAGTGTAGGGGACTCCACAGCCAGCAAAGAATTTTCTTACATGTAATGGAGGTTTGTGGATTTTTTTTTTTTTGGAGAGGGGGGGGGGGGCTACTAGTATGTTGCTCAGTGAAATGCCAAAGGAGGAGGATCACTACACTTGTCAGCTCACCACCACCATACAGTTCTCTGTTGATGTCCTACAGATCACACTTCTGAGGCAGACAGTGTTACCATGATGCTGTCTTTGTGAGTGTCAAACAATCAGGGGGTTCTAATTAGCACAGTACAGTGAGTAGCTAGAATGCAATGTAGAAAGATTATGTAACTGCACTACAGGTGAGATCATGGAAACCTTTATAATCTTTCCCTCTTGCAAAGTTGGTTACAAATATATATTAATTATTCAATATATATTTTTGAAGTCTGGTAAAATCAAAGGAAAGTTATGACTAACCATAATGACAGATCCATGTGGTCTTCTACCCTACTTAACTGATGGGGTTATTGGATTCATACAAATCCAATGCAAGCAGTCTGTAGACATTTGGATCCAAGGTTCACAGGTAGGTACTAGGCTATTGGCCCAAGGGCCTAAGTAAGCCTAGCCAACAAGGTTCCCTGGCTTACACCACCCAAGAAAGTTAATTTCCTGTGCCCCTGTCGAGCAGAGCCACAGAAGTGATCCCCGGGGTGTATTTCCTATTTCCCATCCACTCATCAAGATCTTTCTTGAAGAGTGCTAATGAACTTTGCTTGATTATATATAATTTTGCTACCTTTTTGGGGGTCACCTGACATCGGGGGCAAGAAAAAGTAAAGAAAATGGCATCGGCTGCATGTTTTATACCCCTGACGACCTGACGTCATGGAAGAAAAGACAGCAACCGACGCTGGACCCAAGACTTTGGAATTCAGGCTAACTGAGGGCAACCTGCCAGCAGATTACCCAAATGTAATGACTGCAACAGTGAAACACGAAGAACATCTACATTTACATTCTTTACATTTGGTAAGAAACCAGAGCAATGAAAGAAATTATACATGCAAATTCTAGTCATTAACTCTGGCCTCAAAACAACAGGCAGAATTCCTTCATCCAGACATATCGGCTCCGTATTTTGACACCAAAGACAGTCATGGAATGCTTGACTTAGCTTCCTAACAGCACAGTGTACTATTGTTACATTTTTGCAGTTAAATATCCAATGCAGTCTTTTCACATTTAAGAGAACAAGCATGTGGCTTACATTAATATTTACAAATGACAGAATTATCTACAGAATTCTATCTGACTAGGCTGGCAGCCTTCACCTATCTTCACCCCCCCCCCCCCACACACAGAACTCAAGCTAATTTTTCAAGTGACCCTTGAGAAACGCTGCTTGAGAGGGTTAGGTCTGTCCGACTATACCTTAGACCCTTACCTGTCTTGAGAGCCCATCTGCGCTGATGTTGCTAACCCCACTGTGGTGCTGCACTGACATATCATACACTTGTAACCCTAGGCTCCATCTTAGCAACTTAACATTTTGCTGGCTGGCTCTGTGTAACCATGTTAGGAGATTATCTGTCACTACAATGAATTTTCTTCCATACAGATAAGGCTGAGGTTTCTGCAGAGCCCACACTATGGCTAGACATTCCTTTTCTACAGCTGCAAAGCATTCCTCCCTCGGTTGGAGCGTACGACTGAGCTAAACCACTGGGTGCTCTTCTCCCTCTGAAGAAATCTGGCAATGTACAACACCCACCCCATGGTTTGAAGCATCCACCTGCACAAAAAAATCCTTGTTGTAATCTGGACTGGCTAGCACAGGGGCCTTCTCAAAGTTTCTTTAAGCTTCTGGAATGCCACCTGCTCACATGCTGTGGTCCACACTACCTTATAGGGCCCGTTTTTCCTTGTCAGGTCTGTGAGGGAAGCAGCTATGGTACTATAACTGGAGACGAACTTCCTGTAGTACCCTGCTGTCCCTGAGAATGCCCTCACCTGCATTTTGGTAACAGGTGCAGGCCATGCCTGAATGGCTTCTACACTGGCAGGTTCTGGCCTAATCTTACCACTCCTCACTCCATGTCCCAGGTAGGAGACGTCTGCCATACCCACCTGACATTTGCTGGGCTTAATGGTCAACCCTGCCCTCTCTAGTCTGCCCAGCACTTCCCTGATATACTGAAGATGCTCTTGCCAGGAATGGCTGTAGATGGCAATATCATCTAGGTAAGCAAGGGCAAACCCTCCTTCTCCTGCTAGGATATGATCTACCAGCCTCTGGAAAGTTGCTGGAGCATTCTTCATCCCAAAAGGCATCTTTGTGAACTCATGCAAGCCAAAAGGAGTCACAAAGGCTGACTTCTCTTTAGCACTGGGAGTCAAGGGCACCTGCCAGTAACTCTTGGTAAGATCAGTGGTTGTAAGATACTTAGCCCCACCCAGCTGCTTTAGGGCCTCAACTGTCCTAGGCATAGAGTAAGCATCTGACTCTGTGTGACAATCTAATTTCCTGTAGTCTACACAGAACCTCGTGCTGCCATCCTTCTTTGGCACCAGCACCACTGGGAAGGCCCATGAACTGCTGGACTCTTGAATCACCCCTAGTTCCAACATCTCCTGTATCTCTTCCCTCAGAGTCTGTTTGACTCTCTCAGGCACCCTATAAGGGGCCTGCCTAACAGGCCTTTGGGGTCCTGTATCCACCTGGTGCTGAATCAGGTAGGTGTACCCTGGTTTCCCAGTGAATAGGTCCCCAAACTCCTGTAACACTGCTAGGATTTCTCGAACTTGGGTAGGAGATAGCTGCTGGGACTTTGCTACCCCCTTCCACTGAGGTGTCAGTCCGAACCTCACTGAGAAGATCAGTCAGCAGATTTCCCTCAGACTCCTCCTGCAATCCACTGCAAATACTCAGCACATGGGCCTCCCTATCATGGTAAGGTTTCATCATGTTAACATGGTACAATTTGTGCTCCTGCCTAGCAGGTCATCCATGTAATTAACATCACTTATCCGCAGTGGTAGTGCTGCGGTAGCGTTGTCGCCTCACAGTAAGACGCTGTCCGGTTCGATTCTCAGCTAGAGTGTCTTCTGCGTGGAGACATGCATGAATGGGTGTACCTTTGTTAAAGGTTATGCGTCAGGGCTGGCAACTCGGCATGTAAAAATCAACTGCCAATCATTAGCGGATTGGAGTTCCGCTGTGGCGACCCCTAACCAGGAAAAGCCGAAAGACACAACAACAACAACAACCTTTCTTACCACCTTGTATGGTCCCTTACAAGCTGCTTGTAGCTTGTTGTGTCCGACAGGAATGAGAACCATTACCTGCTGCCCCACAGCATACTGTCTAGATCAAGCATTCCTGTCATACCACACCTTTTTCTGTCATTTGGTTTCTGCCAGGTTCTCCTGGGCCAAGCTCATGAGTTCCCTGAGCACTGTCCTGAGGTGTGGGACACATGCCACAACAGACTCCTTGTGAGGGTCACACTCACCTTCCCACTCATCATGAATTAAATCTAGAGGTCCCCTCACCCTATGCCCATACAACAACTCAAAGGGTGAAAACCCTGTTGATTCCTGGGGAACTTCTCTGTAAGCAAACAGATGGGGCAAATATTTGTCCCACTCCCTCTTAAACTGGTCTGCAAATACCCATAGCATGGACTTGATTGTAGAGTTTAACCTCTCAACAAGACCATTAGTCTGGGGATGGTAGGGGGTGGTCTTCATGTGCTTCACCCCACAGTACTTCCACAGACAAGCCAGCAGGTCTGACATGAAATTGGCACCTCTGTCAGTCAGTATTTCTTTTGGGAAACTGACCCTGCTGAAAATCTCTAACAAAGCATTTGCCACCTTTTCTGCCCCAAGGGAGGACAGAGCCACGGCCTCAGGGTATCGTGTAGCATAATGCACTACCACTAGGATATATTTTTTCCCTGTGGAACTTGGGGTACTCAAAGGCCCCACAATATCCATAGCTACCCTCTGAAATGGCTCCTCAATCACAGGCAAAGGCATCAAAGGAGCTTTCGCCTTGTCTCCTACCTTACCTACCTTTTGACACTGCTCACAGGTCCTGCAGTACCCTGTTACATCTGTGGAAATTCGAGGCCAATAGATGTTCTGCATAATATATCTCTTTGTATGTTTTATGCCCATATGACCCGCAAAGGGAATATCATGGGCTATGGCTAAAACCACTAGACAGTAGGTCCTAGGCACTACCAACTGCTGTACCCTCTCACCTTCTAGCCCTCCCTCAGGGGTCCACTCTCTATACAGTAACTCTTTGTCCCAGTATACAGATTCCCCATTCCCTTGAGAATCAGGTGCCCCACTAGCTATCTGTCTCAGGCCTTGCAATGTAGGGTCTGACAGCTGACCCTTTCTCAACTCTCTCTTTGTAACCCTTCCCAGCTCCTCTTCCACAGGAAGTCTGGCATCCTCTGATAGTGGTGCCTCGCTGTCAGCCTGGGTACTACTACTCACCTATACTTTTGCAGTCCCTCTGTTCAAGGGAACATCAGTACCCACAAGCAGCTGTGGCTCACCTTCAGTTTCACTGCTACAGAGTAGCTCCCTCCATGAAGTAACTGGATGCAAGTATGCTGTCTATCTGCGTCTCCCCAGGCTACCAGACCCACATGTTTGTCTCCTAGCCTGACTTCATGTAACTGCATAAGCACATGGTACTGCCTCATCCAAATCCTTCCCTATCAGGACATCGGCAGGATGGTAGTTCAGTACCCTTGTTGTCTCAAGACAACCTACTACTGGCATTTTGCCTTTCCCACTTACTGGCTCTCTCACCTTTTGTTCCCCACCTTGCCTCCTTAGACATCTGTAAGCCACATGCCCCCACTGGTTGTTTTCAAAACATTTAACCCTAGGTCCTGGACATGTACCTGGACTAGTGGCTTCCCCTGCTACTGGCAGATTCTGTTGGGGCAGTCTGTGCTGCTCACCATAGGTTATTTTAGACCCATGAGCAGTACTGGGGGTCCCTTTCCTGTGCAGGGATGCCCTGCTTGCTAGGTATAGGTCTCCCTTCTTCCTCAACTCATCTGAAGTAGCACACTGTCTATCAGCTAACCAGATCCTCATGTCCTCAAGCAAAGTGCTAAGGGCTTGTTCCCTCACCAAAAGGTCTGCCAGCCCTTCAGAAGTGGTGACCTGACATCCACTCACCCACCTATAAAAATAAGTGCTCAGTTCAGCAACATATTCACACACACTTTCATCTGCCTTGCGTCTATGCTCACAAAACTTTTTCCTATAAGTTTCAGGTGTTAGCTTGAAACATTCTAACAAGTGATTTTTAGCAGCAGTATAATCAAAACATTCACAATCAGCAAGTTTAGACAATACAGTTACAGCTTTACCATGGAGTAAGCGGGTCAGAAACCGTACCCAGAGCCTTTGGTCAACATTATACTGTTTACATACGAATGAAACTATCAAAATTATCCTCCTCTTTAAACTGCGGAAGAAATTTACTGACATTCTGTACTTCTGGGGTCCAGTTACTCCCTTCCACATTACCTCCATGACTCTGGCGAAGAGTCAGCATCTCCTTCTCATGCTGCCTCTGCTTCTCCTCAGCTTCCAGGCATAGCAGTTTCTCATTCTCCTCAGCCTACATATAATAAAATCTTTCTAAAAATATGTATATAAAACTGGTCAATCTATGTTATATATATATATATTTGCTATGGTTTTTATTTTATATGTCCACAAGATTGACCAGTTTTATATACATATTTTTAGACAGATTTTATTTTATGTATATGTATGTATATATATATATATATATATATATATATATATATATATATTTTTTTTTTATATATTTTAGTATATTTAAATGTTAATACATTTTAGAATTTATATTTATGTTTATGTGATAGACCAGAGTCAGTTTTAATTATGTACTTAGCAATTTTTGAGCTGCAATTTATGTTTTATAGTGTTGCTGATTTACACACTGATGTTAGTTTCTTCACTGCTTAGACAAGGCAATGAATGTGTTAAATTGGTTCAGTGATTAGTGTGCCTCATTGACTGCTAGTATGTTTAAAGATGTGACTTGAGTTTTAATATTTTGGTCTGAGGAAGCGGATGTAATGCATGAAAGCGCTTACCTTGTTGTGTTGCTATTAAAGAGTGCTGTGTTGGAACCAGTTTGTCTTTTTCTTCACTATTTTGCTGTTTGCTACATTGGTTCCTTTATCGGTTCAGAGGTTTGCTCTGACTTTAATGTTGCCTGCTCTCCCTGACTAACTAAGCTAACAAAAGAAATAAAACAATTGTGATCTGAATTCTGAGTATTCACTGCGTAGCTGATTTAGAGTACAAAACCCCTTCAGTGATCACTGTACACAAGCTTAATCCACACTTCCCACACCGCTACAAGCCAATTAGTATTTGCCAACCAATTAATATGTGGTGTGGAAATCCCACCACTGCCAAACAATTAATATGTGATGCCTGTGCACTGGCTCAGCAATTGAGGAGCCTCAATCCTCACCACTAACACCAGTGATGGGCGTCCATACACACACAGTAAAGTACAACTTCCCTTAATAGCACAGAGATCACACACAGGTCTGGGGCTGGTTTCTCCCCTTTCTCTCCAGGTCCCCAATAAGACTCCCCACTGGAGCACCTACAGGGTCCAGATGTCAGCCTAGTGGGCAAGCTAAAACCTCCAGCACCCTTCTCTGTCCAACCAGTGCTTCGTGTCCCTACCCAAGTAGCTGACACACACACACACGTTGAGATAAGAGTTTATCCAACCACACAGACACTCAAGAAAAGGCTGGCACAGGTTCTCCAGCTCTGCCCCTTTTACCTAGTCTACATGGTAGAAATCACTGCCACCACCCAGCTAATATTTATCAGCTACTCAAAAGGCCCTTATGAAGGGTGTTCAATTATTACTACGCAATATTATTATCCAACTGGTAAGTGCAACCAAACAGTCAAGAATTATTTGGAGTGACTTGGTACAGTACCACAATATACATGCAATGTACTCTTACAGCTTAAATTATCTCTACACAAAACAGCCACAGTTGAAAGGTTTTAAAAAATAATAATAAATAAAAACACAAGATAATATTTCTTACTACACAGTGCCAGTCAAGAGTTCAGAGATCACAGAGAAATACTTAATATAACATAGCAGAAAAGTTCTGACATCACAAAAAACAAACTAGTTTAATCTTATTATTTCCTAGCTATAACTAAGAGAAAACACAGTTCTAAACAACTTGCATATAGACTAAAGCAGTGCTGGTGATGTTGGATGTTCTCAAGACAAAATGCTCAGAGCTCTCGGATTCTCTCTCTTTAAATTGATAACACAGAGTTGTTTCACATGCCATCATTCTTCACACTTCTCTGGTGTTCCCAGGCTAACAGAAACTACATTTATATTCTTTACACCTAGTCAGAAACCAGAGCAATAAAAGAAATTATACATGCAAATTCTAGCCATTAACTCTGGCCTCAAAACAACAGGCAGAATTCCTTCATCCAGACATATCGGCTCCGAATTTTGACATCAAAGACATTCATGAAATGCTTGACTTAGCTTTCTTACAGCAGAGTGCACTGTTGTTACATTTTTGCAGTTCACTATCCAATGCAGTCTTTTCACATTTAAGAGAACAAGCCTGTGGGCTTACAATAATATTTACAAATAACAGAATTATCTACAGAATTCTATCTGGCTAGGCTGACAGCCGTCACCTATCTTCACAGCTGGTATAAGCTAAAATAAATGTACTGCAGTTACAATATTGCTTTTGTACAGGACTTTACTAAAATTGAGATTAAAAGTGCAAGGACTGGTAATTACAAGAAAAAAAACAACAGTTTGCCTGCCTATAAACGTTAACAAGTCATGATTTCTTACAAAGGTTAAAACAATGGAAGCAGTGCTGAACTCAAGGCTTTCAAGATGTCTGGAGAAATTTGAGCTGCTCAGTGAATTCCACCATGCTTTCATTGTAGTTATATCCTGACAAAACTAACCAAATTCAGTGCTTTGACTGCATTACTACAGAAGTGGGAAAAAAGCGAGTCCATATATGTGCTTTATCTGGAATTAGCAAAGCCTTTGACTTAGTTTTGCATCACTTACTTCCACAAAGATGAAAGGGACAAAAGTTGGCAACAAACTGAAGATGTATACAGAAGTGATTATGTAACAAGAGATAGGTGGTAGCAGTTGGAGAAACTATCAGAGAGAAAAGAAATGTGATGTCCTACTGTGTTCATAGGTACTTGCTAAGCTACTGATCCATGAGGATCTTAAGAAGCCTAGCCTTACATTCCCACAGTAATTTTTAGCCCTTTTATTTTCCATACAAATAACCCAGAGATAGGCCGACCAAGGATTATATTGGAACATTTATATGTTTCACTTAATCACGGGGGACATGAATGCTTAACCAGGGCTGAATTTGCAGTTATCACCCCATTTATCACAATTATATTTAAGAAGAGTAAGTGAAGTACTTTGCTTTAGGTGGAATGGAAAACTGTATTCTTTGTGATACAAACCTATACCTCAACAGGTTTTATTTATTTTGCAAAAGAGATTGGGATCTCTTGAATGGGTGTTTGGAATATCATTGGAGTTGTTAATGTGTAACAGGACTTACACAATATGGTCTGTAGAAGACCGATATTCAAGGCAGAGGTCGGCTCTCAGTAGCTCGTATGATACAGAGAAGAGGGACAAGAGTATGAGATGGTCTGCATAGTTTTTACGATTTAAGCCCCTGATTTTTCTTTTTTTTTTTTTTGTAGTGAGACAGCTTTTTTTTTTATCCAGTTTTGACAAGTGTTTGGACAGGTACATATTGAAAGAGGAATTTCACTCAATGCTCAACCTACTGACTGCCAAATACAGTGGAGCACTTGCATCACTGGATATGGGTGCAACACCTTTAGATAAGCTGTGCAGTGGAAAAGGACTTCCTTACAACAGTGGATATGCAGTGATCAAAAAACAACTAATTGTTGACATAGTCCCAAACTATGGGATCAGTTTTCGAGGGAGTGTTGCCAGATCCCTAACAATGGGATCAATTTTCAGGGGTGTGATGTCACTCTGACAGTTACAAGGGAGTCATGCTTGCCAAACGATATGATCACAGTCAGCAGTACAGCTGTATTCAGTTTGTCTTGGCTCTCACAAAGCATATGAAAAATGGGATCTCTTTGTATGACACCAAGACTGATAAGGAGGGAACACGAGGCAGCAAAAGTGATTTAAGGAGGAGAAGTGCAAGCATAGTCTAAAAGGTGGCAGTTTCAAATCATTATTACCAAATACATGATACTGTTCCTAAGAAATAACCCAGGGGCTGAAAGTACAAACTGTAAGAATCAGAGTACAGAAAACTATAACAAGAGAAGATCTGGGGATTACTGCAATGAAAAAAAAAACAAAATCAGGCAAAACAAGAAAGGGTAATGGCAAAAGCTAATCAACTGTTGATATTTATACCTGGTGGAGGGTGGAATCCAGAAAGAGAGAGGAAGGCAATCCTTTCCCTTTATCATTCTAGCTAAAGTCATATTTGGAGTAATCTATGCAGTTCTGGAAGCACTACAAAGGTAAGGGATATCATAATGTTGCTAATAACGCATTGGAAAGTGTCAAGGATGGTGCCAAGAAGAGAGAGCGCAAGATGTGTGAGAACAGGTTAGCACAACTCACCCTTTTTCACTCAAAAAAACAGAACAACAAGAGTGACTGTGACATGAGAACAAAGGGCAATAAAGGGGAAATGTGTACAGCAGATCTGGAAAGGAATGATAGGAGAGGAAATGACAGAAAGCATGTGGTTGACAGGTGGTTATGCCTGGTTGTACTGAATGGCATGGATTCAGAAAAAACACTAGACATAAAGGAAGTATTTTTCAAATGCTCTTAAGATGCAGGAGGGGACTAAGGCTAAAGGAAGTAAAAAACACCATGTACAATGGTAGCTGAGGTGCAAGTCCCCAAGTAAATCATAAGGAAGCCACAATGGAGGTCTGGACTAGGCAGCAAGTCCCATTTCGCAAACTTACTGAGAGATATGAACCACAACTGGGACAGACAAAACTCCATCAGCAGATGAACTGATGCCTGAAGGAGAGCTGACTATGAAGCAGACAGCATCTCCATAAACTGTTGCAACAGCTCTAAGTAAAAAAAAAAAAGTACTGTGTTAGAAAAATTATGACAGTTTAGTTGGACCACATACTAGCTGTATAGGCTTGTATCTATTCTATGGTTGTGCAGCAAGCCATCACATTAAATGACTTACAACTATGCATGCCCTATAAACATTACATATAAGCAAAAATCTTATGCTGACAGTAAAACAATGCATATTTATGTATACGGCAGCTACAGAATGTATAGCATATCAAGCTTTTTGTGCAGGAAAAAGTAATCAAAAGTTCACAAATAAAAACATAGAAGTGTATCAAATAAAGAAACTGTTAAAACACAAATGGATCTGAAGGTAGCCATGCATTTAAATTTAGTGTTCCAGATGTTACGATAATACAGATGTTGAGTGTTGTGCACTCACAGAATATAAAGAGGACTGCTGGGTTTTAATACAGTATGCAGTGACTTAAGGAATTTGTTTAGTTTAAACCTACGTTAAGAAAAACATTACTAGTTTATTAATTAAGTGATCTATGTGATAACTAATTCAGCCTTAATTACTGGTGTGGCTCAGTTTTAACAATTTAAGGTAAGTACCTGGCTTTAAAAAAAAAAGCTTATATAGTTTCAGTAATTTTACTTGTTATGTTTAAGATGTGATAATAAAACATTTGCTCACGGTTCATGTTTTTGTTTTGTTTTGTTTTTTTAGGAAATTGGAGCCAATTTACTGGCATCTTCAGCACTCATCTGGTAACTCTAATATTCTTTTCTGCTTAATGTCAGTCTTTGGGATCATGCACTCACTCACCAGTATCTTGCACTTGTTATCGGATCTCGTAAGAAAATCTGGATCAATAACTCCTGACAGTTCAACCAGTACAAACTGTTCCTAAGAAGAGGAAAACATTTAAATGTAAGTCACTAACAATTCACATCAATACACATGAGAAACAAAAAGAAAACTACAATGTTAATACAGTGCACATATTTTAAATTTTTTAAACACAAAGAGAGCAATCAATTATGGTTTTGAATGACGAAATATAACATAAAATCAAGTTAAATATGGTTAAACAGGTCCATGCCCATCAGTCAAGAAGACTGAAACTGTATGTTTTTGGTCAGCTCAACATGTAAAACTTTCCCCAAGCTACTGGCCATTTCCTTTTCTCACAATGCTCTAGCAAGGAGCTTACTCCCCAGATCTCTCGTATACCCATACCACTTGGAAGAGAGGCAGTATACCATATCATCAACACTATTCCTGTCCCTATCTGCCACAAAGTACGGAGAAGAAGCATGGGGTATGTTGAAAGATGGACCTACTCATCCAACTCCATCTTAAGTGCAGGATGTCTGCATATGGAAAGGGAAGTCTAGCCAACCAACCAACAGGACAGAGTCCCAAGTTTATTCTTCTGAATGAACATTGTGAGAACACATCTCTGATCAAGGTGTCTCTGAAGGAAGACTTAGAGATCACATCTGGCTTACAGTGTCTTGTGATAGTATTTAGTGAAGGCCTTGCAGCAGATACACAAATATCAACTAAGGCTGCATTACTGAAGAATGCCTGAGAAGTACTCACTGCTCTAGCAGGAAGTGCTGTAGTTAGAGATGGCAGCATCTTGCTATAGTTTTCGTAACAGAACTTGATATAGTCCATAAGCCACATGGACAAACTAACTTTTGTAACTTTAGAACCCAAAACGTTTTCTAAAAAAATAAAATAAGACATTGTGAATCTTTCTCAATTCATTTAATTCAGACCACATAAAATCTAACCTGTTGGTGGACATCCATGCAATACTACAGAAATTCGCCTTTGTCTAAATAGTTAGGGAAGCATGTCAGCAAAATGGCCAAATAAGGTCTGTCTCAGTGGCTGCCTTGGGCATAAAGCAAGATTAGTCTTAAATGACACTTCCTCCTCCTGGAACACCAGGAAAGTTGGATTTATATACAAGGCTTGAATTTCAGAAACTCTTCTAGTGAAAGTAAGGTCGTTGTCCAGTTGCCCCACTTGGGTTACCTGGGACAGCTCTGTTGCGTGAAAGCTGGACATAAAACCAATCGACCTGCAAACATGAACGCAGGATTGCTATACCCAATATAGGTTCACTGACAGGACACAGCTTGGAAGTGGATGACATGATGGTAAGGAGGACGCTGGACATCCTTTGTATCCAGGAGACAAGATGAAAGGGAAGTGCAGCAAAGCCACTTTACTTGGGATCCAGAGTCTACTATTCAGGAGGAGGACAGTGAGAGATGTCATCACAATTAATTATTTATTTACTTATTTAACATTTGTTGACTAGAAAAGTCTGACTAGGACATGGCCTATTTTCAGCGGAGGCTCGGGGAGAAATGCTCCAGACGCATTTCTTTGGAAAGATGGTAAGAAACCGGAGTACCTGTAGGAAACTCATGCGAATGCAGGGAGGACATGCAGACTCCACACAGAAGGCACCGCAGCCAACAATTGAACCAGAGAACCTCCTCAAAGGATGACTGGTCTCTCATATTTTTTGATTGCATAATCTTAAAACTTATTGGGACAACATAAACAACTTTCTTCAGGCCTTATTCTCAGAGAACTTTGTCCTATCTAAATCATTGGTTTTATTCAATACACCAGTTCCTGCTTGAGTATAAAAAATTAAATATCCCTAGTTTGGTCTATTTTAACTGTTGCAAGAAAGGTTATAACTAGAAACTGGAAATCTGATACTTCACCCTCTTTCTCAGAATTTATGAATATCATTACTGAAGTTTGTCATTTGGAATTGTTGACCATTAAATCAAGAACCATCAGAAATACTTATTCATATAATATGTGGTATAAGTTAAAAGTTTTATTACATAAAGAGTCTGTTTATTTATACAGCTATTTATATATCCTAAGATCTAATGTAGTTTTTATAGTGGGCACCTTTAGTTGTGTTTTTTTTCTAGTTATTTTTTCTTTCATTATTGGATTTTCTGTAAATATTTTATGTAATTGATTGCTTATATTTGAAAATTAGTAAAATTGTTTAAAAAAAACTGTGGGAGGCGCTGCATGAAAGTTCTGGTGAGGGTAACTGATAAATGAATATGTAGACTAAAAGCACCTTGGGAGATAAGCAGTTTGAATTCAGATCAGGATACAGCACAATTGACCCAATGTTTGCAGTGAAGACAGACAGTTGAGAAAAAGCTACGGATGAGTAAACAATGCAACTGGGCATTCCTAGACGTGGAGAAGTCATAAGGACACGGGTCCCAAGAAAGCTGATTTGGGCAGTCCTGTGGAGGTTCAAAGTCCCACAAACATTGGTAGAATTATTGCAGGCTATGCACAAGGACCCAATGACACACTACGAACACTGTTCGGACACACAAAGGGATTCCCAGTGGAAGTATGCTGTTCATACTGGTGATGAACTACATTAACAAAGAAGTCAAGAGAGGACAGATGAAGAAAGCTGCAGTATGCAGATGATGTAGCATTACAGGCAAGCTCTAAACAAGAGCTTCAGCAAGGGATACCAGAATGGAATGCAAAACTGAAGGCACACTGGATGAAATAAGAAAGTTGTAATACTAGCAAATGGGGGAAATCAGAAGAAGCTGTGAGAAGGGAGAAGTGTTTAAGTGTTTTGTATAACACTTTTTTATTGAAAGTGGAAACCATCTCATTTGAAAATGGATCCTGACTGCATAAGCCTGTCTTGTTTTTTTCTTCCTCACTGTCTTGGCATTTCCTAGGGGGTCTACTTTACATCCTCAAAGTCCGAGAATATCAAATACGATATTCTTGACACGAGTACACCGAAAGCGCAAAACATCGAAAATGTAAACGGAAATCTCCATAGGTGGAAATTTCCGTTTACTTCAATGTAGTGCGATCTCAGAGTTGGTATATTTAAGTAGCAGGGGAGTGGGGTGGGGGTGCAGGGGGGCTTGCCCCCCTGCCTACATTAGTTTGAATTTTTTTTGTGTGTATTTTTTTTTTGGAATTCGATTGTTTAATAGTTCGATGCATATGGTTCGATCCATATGCATTCGAGCTATTAAACTTTCGAGGTCTTAAAGTAGACCCATTTCCTAGTGCCAATGTGGAAGACCAGAACTTATGCCTACTAAGGGAAAAGCTTAGGGTCTGCAAACTCTTAGGAAGCAAAACAACAGAGGTATTTAGTTCCAATTGGTCAGTGGCTACAATCTGATAGATAACAAAATTATCTGCTCAGAAGCTTTTACAGTATAAAGATAACTGCAGTTTTTTTGTTCGAGGAGACAAGACCTTGACTGCTTGGTCTCCTGCGTACGTGTACGCTATTATAATAAGGGACATCTGCTGAACTGCATTGTATGAATTTATTTTGAACCTTAGCAGTTGGTGGCATTTGAGACTCAAATTTACAGCAGAAATCACCTTTTTTGGGGATCACTGCTGACAGTTTTCTATCTGGTACATTTCAGTTGTGTCAGCTCTCAGTTACATTATTTCCACCTTCATCACAGTTTTGAAATCTCTGCAGGTAAATCTTCTGTCAAACAAGTTTTGCATAGAAAAATTATTATTGTATGAGATTGAGTCTTCTGAGAGTAGCCATTTTTTCCATTGTGTTGAATTTACAATGTAGGGCACTGAAAAACCTGGAACTCCAGCCAAACATATGTTTCATAACTACGGAAGACACCTGTAATTATCTGGTGAAATTATCTGAGCTCAGTAAAAATAATAGTGCACTGCAATTTCCTGAACTTTTGATAAGGCAGTTTTAGAAAATCTTAAAAAGAAAGAAACAAACAAAAAATTAAGCACCTGCCTCTTTCTTGTTGGTCAGCTTTTAATGACTGACAAGAAGAATCAAAAATAAGGAAAATAAATCTGTAGTTAGAAGTTTAAATCTTAATTCTGCAAGGTTAAAAATGCAGCTGCTGCCAGCTAATAGAAGAATTAACACGTTACAGAAATGTGCTGCAGAAAATTCATGCAGAACTTGCGGACTTTATCCTCTAGAACAGAAAATTTACAGAAAACTCATCTAGCTGCACAGGATGGTGATGCAGAGCCCAACATACGGGTAGTCCATAAGTGGACTGCAGTACATTTTCAGACTCCCCCCAATTTGTATACATTCAGCCAAACATGCTAAGATTTAAGGGTATGTACAACTGCAAAACCCTACTACTGAAGACGTGCGGGCAGTCTTTAAGGTTTATACCCCACCAAAGAGTTATGGAAAAAGTAGGCTATTGGCGATACTTTTCCAAAACATATATGTCGCTCATCTACTCAGGATATAATAGACAAGACTTTGTGGGTTCTGTTTAAGCAGCTTTATTATGTACAAACGCATCAGGATTGAGGCTCAATAACCAACTTAGATAAACTTATAAACAAACCAGCTATTACACTTCTACATGCTCACACTCTCGCTGCACTCTCAAAATGGCACTGAAGCTAGCACATTCAGTCCTTGAAACGCTTCTTAAAGATACAGCACACATACTCTATTCTACATCCTCCCTCTTCAAGAAATAAGTCGTGTAATTTTGACGACATTAGCTGACATGCAATTGATATAAATAATTCTTTGTCATGCAATTATGCAGAGCTAAATACATAATAAATACAATATATACACAATAAATACAATTATGTCCAGGTTGCTGTGTATTTCACACTAGGTCTGGAAATATGACCAAATCGTGTGACACACAAATTAGAATCAGGTCCAGCAACTGGGACTGGCTCGGCTGAATGTTCCACTTTTGGGACATCAGGAATGGAAGTAGAAGTTGAGACACGTTCTGCATCAGGAACATTGTCTTTGTTGCTCTGAGATCTATCCCGTTCTGCATCAGGAACATTGTCTGGGTTGCTCTAAGATCTATCACAGGAACAACGCTGCTATATCAATTCTGATACAGGAAGAAGATATCTGTGATTTCTCCTGTATTCCACACCCTCAGATTCGACAAAGTAGGATCTTGGCTCGGTACATATACCCGTTACTTGACCAACTGGTCGAAACCTTTCCCCGTTTGTATCCTCACTCTCTCTCCATCTTTCAATGGACGAAGAAACCTGCTCGATTTATCATAGCTGGACTTCTAGAAAGAATGCTTTCTGAATAGTTGAGCTCTAACTGTCCCGCTCTTCTTAGCTTTAGGCCTCAACAAACTAGAACTGATAGGCAATGTTGTTCTGGTTTGCCTAGATAGAAGTCTCTGAGAAGGCGAGCCAAGTATATCATTATGGAGTATATCTCTGAGATTAAGTAAATTCAAAAAGACATCAGTATTGTCACACTTTGACTTCTCAAGTAATTCCTTTGCAGTCTGCACTGCACGTTCAGCTAGTCCACTGTATGATCTCTCAGCTCATCAAGTCTCACGGAAGAAAAATGATACACTATCATGACGTCAAAGGCAAAATTCTCTGCATGAAACTGTTCTGTTGTATTTCTGGGCAATTTGGATAAGGTATCAGCCAGATAAAGAAGTTTGCCTTTTGTATAGCCCATTTTGAAGTTGTACTTTTGCAATTTGAGCATCATTCTTTGTAATCTTGCTGGAGCTGAATGTATAGGCTTCTTTAAAATAGTAACTAAAGGTTGGTGATCGGTTTCAATCTGAATAGCTTGACCACAGATATAATCATGAAACTTTGAACATGCAAATACTATTGCCAAAAGTTCTTTCTCAATTTGAGCAAATTGCATTTCAGTTTGGGTAAAAGTTCTTGATGCATAGGCTGCTGGTCTGCCTTCTTGAAGAATGACTGCACCAAGACCAAATTTTGAAGGATCACAGGAAAGGGTTACTGGTTTATTAACTTCATAGTATCTTAATGGTCGGTGGGGTGGCAATTTTCTGCTTAAGGTCTTCAAATGCTTTCTGGTGCTGTTCCAACCAAGACCATGTAACATTTTTGCACGTCAGCTCTGTCAAAGATGCTGTCAACTCACTGAAGCCTGGTAGAAACTTGCCTACATACTTGATCATACCAAGAAAATGTTGCAGAGCTTGAACATTATCTGGTGCTGGCTGCTTGCTTGGACGGGTCTGGTAAGTAAATCACCTACATATGTAACTTCTGGTAGTCTGAATTTGCACTTCAGAGGATTGAGCTTTAAGTTCACTTCATGTGGTCGGTCTAGAACTCTCTTAAGGTTTCTGTCATGCTCTGCTTCACCATTGTCTCCAACCAATAAATGATCTACTATTATGACACAAGGATAACCTGAAAAAAATTGCTCCACTGCACACTGAAAGACTTCACTTGCAGAATTTGTTCCAAATGGCATCCTAAGGAATCTATATCTTTCAAAAGGGGTACTGAAAGTAGTCAGTAATGAGGATTTGCAATTAAGCATCACTTGCCAAAATTAACTTTTTGCATCTAAGACAGAACAAACAGTGGCATTCAGCATTAGAATTGCGACTTCTTTGACTATACCCATTGGATGATGCGGTCTCTTTAATGCTTTGTTCAAATCTATTGGGTCAATACATATTCCGATTTTGTCTGAGCCTTTTTTGTGGGCTGCTAACATGGACAACACCCATTCAGTTGGTTCTGTAAGTGGAAAAATTACACATTGCTGCACCATTTTATCCAGCTGAGCTTTAACTCTATCCTGCATAGCTATCGGAACTTTTCTTGCTGGTCTGACCACCGGACTGACCTCTGGGTCTAACTTCATAGAATACACAACTGGAAGTATTCCCAACTTGTCATCAAAAACATCAGCATACTCTGTGAAAATGGCTTCAGTAAAACTGGAAATAGGAGATGTGCTTATATGATGAACTTCTTTGGTAAAAGAAAGCAAATTCATTCTCAAACTCTCTCTGAGACCCAATAATGACTGCACAGGTCTTCAGACTACATAGAATAACAAGTTGTAACAGTTTTTATCCAAATAACATGAAAGTATTACTGAGCCTTTGGTTTGAATTTATTCACCTCCATAAGCAACAAGTTATGCACAGCTAGCTACATTGAGTTGTTCATTAGCTCTCACTTTAGCAAAAGTATCTGCTGACATAACATTACACTTTGAACCAGTGTCTACTTTGAGCTCAGTGGATTTACCATTGATCTGGACAGTACAAAACACTTCATTTTTAGTCAACAAATTCACTGCATCAACCTTTCCATCAACTACTGATATACCATCTATGTAGAAAGTAGATTGCTGGAATTCTACTTGGTCAGTTTGCTTTTTTGAGTGACCTTTCTTTATAATTGTGTAAGTTTTACTTGATTTGCAAAACTTTTGAAAATTATTCCATTTTTTACTCTTTGCTGAAGAAATGCTAAGCATTTCTCTCTTTTAGACGCATGACTGGCACCGCAATTAGGACAGTTAGCAATAAAGCTGGACTTCGGTTTTGCTGACTCACTCTTGTCCTGCACTGAGCATGTTCCTTTCTAAGAATTTGCTGGAAAACTACATGTTTTCCCTGGTGAACCAGCAGGGGCTTTGGCTTCCATGTGCTTAGGCCTGCTTCTGTTTACCGTATGTTGCATGCTATCTACATTTGCTCTAGAGCCTGCTGAAACCATACTCATCACTTGCAAGTATACTTGTGTACCTTTCTGTAACTTCATGGACTTGACAAATCTCTATAGCTTTGCTCAATGTTAAATCCCTGTCACACAGCAAAATCTTTCTCACAGCAGCACTATTAATACCACACACAAGCCTGTCTTATCAACAAGTCACCAAACCGATACATTTTAGCTTTGTTTCACAGGTCAGTTATATGAGCTGCAAAAGTTTCCCCGGTTTCTGATCTCTTATGTAAAACAAATGCCTCTGTAATGTAATATTTGTCTGGGGGTTACGCATTTCCCTGATTCTGTGCTTCAAACACTCGGGGTCTTCTCTTGATTCAGCCTGTACAACAATATGATAGTTTTTCACCTTCTCCTTCATATACTGCTGGTACATACACAAATGAATGGCCTCTGACCCAGCTAGGTTTAGCAAAATGAATGCCTTAGCGCGTGCATCTTTGTCAGAACAAGCTGCTTGCGTAAAAATATCGTACTCTTGCTCAAATATTCTCCAATTCTCTGCAATATTCTGATCATATAAGTAGTGAGGGCTTTCAAAATCTGTCTGTCATATTAATACATACCAGTGAAGGGTTTTGCAAATATGCACGAACCTACACACATATGCCAGAGATTTATGCCAGTACTTGAAACAATGCCCAATAGCACAACAAGCCTCTGAATAACTGAACTCTGCGAAATAAGTCTCTTGGGCACTTGAAATCACTATACTGTAAGAAATAACCTCAGTGTAAGAAACATCTCAAAATAACTGCACTGTGTGAATGAACAGGGCAGAAGAAGCTCAGACTAAGAAACATTTCAAATTACTTGCACTTCATGAATGAACAATATACAGCACACTGAAACTTCCCCAAAATAGCAGTACTTTGCTAAATAACTCTTTACAGTGCTATAAACACACTGTAATGGCGGCGAATAGACACACTCAGCATAAGAAATATTTTGAAATGGCTGTATTTCGATTCCCCTTCAAGAAACAGTTGCACTTTGCACACAAACTCTTCAGAATAAATACACAGTAATAAGCACACACTGTAAGCACTTTTACACACTTTGAGATACTTCAAATAACTCTAGTTATGCCCTGAATACAATACGAAATAGTAGTTATGCTGAAACACAGCACTTTGCCAAAAAACATGCAGTCGCCTTGCTTTGTTTGTAAGGGAAACTTTGAAGAAAAACTGGATACTTTTTAAAGGCAATGAAGAACTTTTAGCGATTATAGGAGACGGGCCAACCTTCTCTTATAGGACTAATAGTAATCTGAAATCACTACTAAAACATCCCATAGAGAACAAAACTAGGACTATCAAGGGAACTACTAAATGTGGGGCCTGTGACTATTGTAAATTTATCATCACAACTCCCACCTTACCAATAGGTCCTAATAGGTTAGAGGTGAGGTTAGCCACAGGCCCCTGTGTCACTATGGGGGTGGTTTACACTGCTGTCTGTCAGGGTTGTCTGGATTTTTATGTTGGGAAAACGGAAAGGAGGTTCCAAAGAAGAATTTATGAGCACCTTTATAGTATAAAGAAATGTGACGAAAACAATGCACTATATAGACATATTAATGTAAACCCTGACCACAGCTTTTTATTTGGTATTCTGGAAGTGGTTGGTAGAGATGTTAGAGGGGGGGTGACTGGACTAATAGACTAGATAGGGCTGAAATGAGATGGCAACTACAACTGAATGCCACAGGAGCCCCAGGTATAAATGACAACATTTCTATTAATTTAGAATTGAAACTTTTGGCAGCTAAATTATAATTATTTAAGTGTTTTTCAGAGTTCCCTTTTTGGTTAACATGTATTACAACTGTCAACATACTGTTTTTAACTTATTTATAGTCCTTTTTTAAACAATTTTGTATTGTTTTGATAAAGTGAATTAATGTCAGTGTAGGACTTTAATAATTAACTGTTAGGGTTAATTGCGGAGTGTTCCTATACAAGCTTTATTTTAGCACACATACACAGTTCTGATGAAGTGTTGATTGACAAAAGCGCTTGACTGTGGTTCTTTTTGGAATTATCTTTTATCAACTTTGTGATTTTATCTGGATTTTTTGCTGAATTCATCTGGTTTATGGAATTAAATATTTGTACTGCACCTAAGAGTCCGGTTTCTTGGCTAGTTTTTGGAGTGGTAATTTGTTTTTCTTGGTGACTTTTGACCACTCTGTACACCAGAGATTATTAGTGGTTATTGGTGTACTTGTAGCCTTTCCATGACTCTACCATTGACTTTGACTCTTTGTTCATTACTAACACTGTTGAGATGGAAAGTACTGGTTTGCAGTCCGTTTTTGAGGACAAATTTGATTCCGTGCCTTTTCCGTGTGGTCAGCAAGTTGATGCAGCTGAGACTAACATCATGCATTTAATTTTAACCTTGACCAACAAGGTACTGGACTGCAGGAAGCAGTTCAAAAACTACAAAACCCAGTAATCTCTAGTTCGGAGGTAACAGGCGGACATCAGCAAAGGGAGACGGGTGAAACGTCATCCTCAGCTAGTAACAGGACGAATAGAGGGAACATAACATTGGGTTCTGTTGCTTTAGGCGAAGCTGGTTCCTCTGGGGTTATACAAGGTTCGCAAGGGACTAGACAATCCAACAACCGTTTCAAGGACTGATTTTGAAATGATTTTGGACTTTTCAAAGTAAGCCCTGTTAACAATGACAATAACATCGACCAAAGACTAATCTACTCGAACAGAAACTAAGGTACGCAACCTACAATGTGACAATGCCTATTTATCTGAATGTGTGGATAAACGTAGAGTACCTAACGGGTTGTGTGTATTCAAGTTTCTGAACGGTCTAAAAAAAGGACAGAGCGAGTGTGATGAGCTGTTGGTGATGTTTGACAGTCACGGAATTGAACTGGTTGAATTCATTATGAAAATAAACAAGAGAATTAATGAACTTTTAACCGATATTGATAAAAATAATAATGCGATTTTAAATTATGTGAACTTTAGTATGTTTTCAGCTAAATACAATAAAGTGTTTGACAAAATAGAATATGAAGTGGGGGGTAATATTGAAAGAAAGAAGAGAAAATTGGTTAGGGACGAGTTTGAGTATTCAAATAAAACTGCATATATACTGAAGTTGGTGATGAAAGTATGAGCAGTCAGAGGATTAAAAATTCTAACATAAGACCAGACCCTATTCAAAGGGAAGTAGTAAGGGATAAAGTATATGAACAAGAGTATCCCCCATTAAGAAGGTCCGAGAGACTACAAAAAACAATTACAGAAAAATAGTAATTTTTTTTAAGACCCCCAGGAGGGGGCAGGGGGAAAGTACAGTTGTGTACACCTACCATAAATGTAGATGTTCGAGTGTCTTCACTGTTGCAGTCATGACTGTAGGGTTCTCCCCTGCTGGCAGGCAGCCCTCGGTCGGCCAGAATCCCAAAGTCTGGGTCCGGCGTCGGCTGTTCAACCATGCTCCCTGACGTCAGAGTGCCAGGAGTATAAAGCTGACAGCGGAAGCCATCTTCTCCAGTTTTTCTTGCCCCAGATGTCAGGAGTCCCAAAATGAAAAAGGTCCCATAACCTTTGCAAATACACCTCAGACGAATGGTGAAAAAGGGAAATACACAAAAGTAAAAATAAGAGGGGACTGGAGGGAGGGAAACCCAGACTGCAACAGTGAAGACACTCGAACATCTACTATGTCCATCGTGTTTCACTGTTGCAGTCATGACTGTAGGGTAGAATCCCAAAGCTGAAAGAAAGGGAGGTGGTCATAAAGAGGAATGGGCGGCTAAAAGGCCCTGCAAGACTGCAGAGGCAAAGCCTGCCCTAGACAGAGTAGAGAGGTAGATTGTGGTGCTTAGAAAATGTATGCACTGAACTCCAAGTTGCAGCTTCCAAAATGTCCTTGGTAGGAACTCCCCTGAGGAAGGCCGCAGAAGTGGCAGCAGCTCTGGTGGAATGAGTCCGTATACTTCCTGGGATTTGTTTTCCATGGTGAGAATAACAAAATCTGATTCCATGAGCAATCCATTTAGAAATGGTCTGTTTTGAAATGGCTTTACCTTGGGAACTTGAAGCATAAGAAACAAACAATTGTTCTGACTTTCTGATGTCCTTGGTTTTGTTCAGGTAAAAACGAAGCTGTCTGTGCACATCCAAGGAATGTAAGATCCTTTCCCCTTTATTTTGAGGAGTGGGGAAAAAGGTTGGCAAGAGTATAGTTTGATTTAAAGCCACCTTGGAAACCACCTTAGGCATGAAGGTAGGATTAGTCCTCAAAGATACCCTGTCTTGATGAAAAATAATATAAGGTTCCACAGCCATAAGAGCTTGTAACTCTGAAACTCTCCTGGCAGAGGTTAGGGCTAACAGGATGGCTGTCTTCCAAGATAAAAACTTGATGTCAGAAGAGGCAGCAGGCTCAAAAGGAGGCAAGGTTAGTTTTTCCAAAACATAGTTGAGATCCCGAGCAGGAATAGGAGGAGATCTAGGAGGTCTTAAGTTCTTAGCTCCTCTGAGAAACTGTCGCATGAGCTGGTGGGAAAAGATTGGAGGGTCTGCATTATAATGAGCAGAAATAACAGAGGCATGTATCTTAATGGAAGAGAAATAGAGACCCTTATGTAAGAGATCTGTCAAGTAAAGTAAAATTAAAGGAATGCTAGGAAGAAGAGCATCAGAATCCTGAGCCTGCATCCAGGAACAAAATCTTTTCCATTTCCCTGCATAAGATTTTCTAGTACTAGGATGTCTGGCTTCTAAAATGACATCCATAACCTGCTTGGGCAGTAAAGAAGAAATCAAAGGCCCTGGATTAACCAGGCCGCCAGGCTGAGAGTTCTGACACCGGAGTGGAGCAAGAAAAAAGTTTCCCCAACGGGGTTACTTAGCTTTGAGTGGAGAAAAAAGTCTTCGGACCGAAGTATATCAGTAAAATTCGTCAGGAGTCAGCTGACCGGCATTTGCGAACTGCTATCACCGCACGGCAAGAAAGACTGGAGAAGATGGCGTCGGCTGTCAGCTTTATACTCCTGGCGCTCTGACGTCAGGTAGCATGGTTGAACAGCCGACGCCGGACCCAGACTTTGGGATTCTGGCCGACCGAGGGCTGCCTGCCGGCAGGGGAGAACACTACAGTCATGACTGCAACAGTGAAACACGATGAACATCATGTACAGGAACCAACAGCAGTGGAGGAAGAACAGTTACCACTAGACTCAAGTACTAGTGGTAACTCACTCGGGATAGATGGGGGTGAGATTAAAAACTCATTTGGGGTTTACTTCTCTCATACCAAGGGTTCAATATTTTAAACTATGCAGGTACTGACATTAACAATGACTTTTTTTCACTTTTGATGAAAGGGATTAAATTTGTGCCTTCTAGAAAGGAGGATGTTAGTTCTACCTTAACAGAGTTAAAACTATACCAGAAAAATGAATCTGAAATATATGTTTAGGGACAACTCAATAGTAGGTAGAAGGGACCAATTAAGGAAGAAAAGCTGTTTTAATCCCCCTTTACACCCCCTTACTGCTACTTTTAACAAGATATGTCCCCACAAGACATATGAACTTCTGAATCTCTATAGACCTAGACAGTTGACCAAGAAGGAAAATTATTTATTAAAAGAACTAAGAAGTAATCCCACCTTGAGGTTTATGAAGCCGGATAAGGGGGGTGGAATGGATATAGTTAATACTGAAGACTATAACAATAACATTTTTGGTATGTTACAAGATGAAAATAAGTAGGAATGTGTTTCTAGAAACAAAATAAATATTTCTTATAGAAAAATTAAACTAGTACTGGAGGACTCACTATTTCAGGGGGTAATTAATGAGGAGACATACCAATTTTTGAACAACGATCACCCAACCATTCCGCATTCCGGTATTATTCTGTATTCCGAAAACACAAAAATATTTATGATTGTCCTTACCGGTTTATTATAACTAATCAGAATAGTATTACATACCCATTAGGGGGGTTTTACTGATCGGGTGGTGAGAAACTCTTTGGCTCCTATTGGTCATACTTTATTAGACTCTTGGAACTTTCTGAGTCGGATCCAGGAAGAATATTATAGTGAGAGTTCAAGCTTTTCAACTATTGATGTAGTTGATCTATTCACCTCTACACCTCATGACACAGGGTTGGAGTTCTTTCATGAGGTGTTAGTGGAAAAAACTAACCTGGGGAACACCTTGGTTAATTTTATTACGGTGTTAATGGAAATTATTCTTGCGAGCAATTTTTTTTAGTTTTGGGGGCAAGTTTTTTCTTCAGACCAATGGGTTGGCAATGGGCATTAGTTGTGCCCCACTGTTTGTTAATTTAGTTATGTACCATTGGGAAAGTGAATATATTATTAACAGTCCATTTAAGGACTTTTGGACTCTTTATCTTAGGATTTTGGATGATATGTTTGTTCTCTGGAAGGTGGGGGATAAACATATGGTGTTCCTCAATTTCTGAACGGTATATGTAACTATTTTAAGTTTATTGGCAACAGTGACAATGAAAAGATTAATTACTTGGATGTGTGCCTTTGGAAAGATGCGAGTAAAAAACATTTTCAATCTTGTGTTTAACAAAAACCCACTTTTTCTAATGATTATCTGGAGTTCAGAAGCAGTCACCCTCAGCATGTGAAAAGAAACATTGTGAAAGGTCAGACGGTTTGGATAGCCAGAATGTGCTCTGACCTCGAAATAGCGAAGGTAGGGATGGGTACACTGGTTAATTTGTTTGTAGCAAGGGGATACCCGTTGGAGTTTGTCTTACCCATTTGTGACCAAGTGATTGGCGAATGGGGTAAAAGATACAAACCATTATTAGAGGTCACCCAGAACAAAGAGGTAGAAGTCCCTCACTCACAAGGTAAGGATTATTCATATTCAATGGTTTTAACTTATGGGGGAACTTGTGATAAAGTAAGAGAAATTTTGAAGAAAAGCTGGAGACTTTTTAAAGGTAATGAAGAACTTTTAGCGATTATAGGAGACGGGCCAACCTTCTCTTATAGGACTAATAGTAATCTGAAATCACTACTAAAACATCCCATAGAAAACAAAACTAGGACTATCAAGGGAACTACTAAATGTGGGGCCGGTGACTATTGTAAATTTATCATCACAACTCCCACCTTACCAATAGGTCCTAATGTGTCACTATGGGGGTGGTTTACACTGCTGTCTGTCAGGGTTGTCAGGATTTTTATGTTGGGAAAACGGAAAGGAGGTTCCAAAGAAGAATTTATGAGCATCTTTATAGTATAAAGAAATGTGACGAAAACAATGCATTATATAGACATATTAATGTAAACCCTGACCACAGCTTTTTATTTGGTATTCTGGAAGTGGTTGGTAGAGACATTAGAGGGGGTGACTATACTAATAGAATAGATAGGGCTGAAATGAGATGGCAACTACGACTGAATACCACAGGAGCCCCAGGTATAAATGACAACATTTCTATTAAGCCAGAATTGAAACTTAGGGCAGCTAAATTATAATTATTTAAGTGTTTTTCAGAGTTCCCTTTTTGATTAACATGTACTACAACTCTCAACACACTGTTTTTAACTTATTTATAGTCCTTTTTTAAACAATTTTGTATTGTTTGATAAAGTGAGTATTAATGTTGGTGTAGGGCTTTAATAATTAATTGTCAGGGTTAATTGGGGAGTGTTCCTATATAAGCTTGTATTTTACCACACATACACAGTTCTGATTTAAGTCTTGATTGACGAAAGCGCTTGACTGTGGTTCTTTTTGGAATTATCTTTTATTAACTTTATGACTTTATCTGGATTTTTTGCTGAATTCATCTAGTTTGTGGAATTAAATATTTGTACTGCACCTAAGAGTCTGGTTTCTTGGCTACTTTTGGAGTTGTAATTTGTTTTTCTTGCTTTGTTTATGCTTAATGTGCCTTTTTTGCCATTATATTTGTTTGGCTCATTTAATCTCTTTTCATGCCCATTGTACTTTTCTTATGCCCGTTTTACTCTAAACATGCCAGTTTTGCTTTAACATACTTGTTTTGCAATTCCTATGTAATTTCTGACCCTTTATGTGCTTTTCTGACAATTGTTTTATCAAATATCTTAATCTTAAATATTTGGGCGGCCACGGTGGTGCAGTGGTTAGGGTTGTCGCCTCACAGCAAGAGGTTCTCCGGTTCGATCCTCGGCTGGGGTGCCTTCTGTGCAGAGTCTGCATGTCCTCCCTGTGGTCGCGTGGGTTTCCTACGGGTGCTCCGGTTTCCCAAAGACATGCTGTAGGTGGATTGGACACTCTTAATTGGCCCTAGGTATGAGTGTGTGCGTGTGTCTGCCTATCAAATATCTTAATCTTAAATATTTGGGCGGCCACGGTGGTGCAGTGGTTAGGGTTGTCGCCTCACAGCAAGAGGTTCTCCGGTTCGATCCTCGGCTGGGGTGCCTTCTGTGCAGAGTCTGCATGTCCTCCCTGTGGTCGCGTGGGTTTCCTACGGGTGCTCCGGTTTCCCAAAGACATGCTGTAGGTGGATTGGACACTCTTAATTGGCCCTAGGTATGAGTGTGTGCATGTGTCTGCCTTCAGTGGAAGGTTGGGCGCTGGGCTGGCAACTCAACACCGTAAAACTCTACTGCCAATCAAGAGCAGACTGGTGATCCGCTGTGGCAACCCCTAACCAGGAAAAAGCCGGAAGAAGAAGAATAAACCTTTTGTGCCTCTCACTTGTTTAATTATGCAGTTTGCGCCCTTGTAATGCTCTGTTTTACCTTTTTTATAAAATAAACTGTGCAAGTTTTCATTACCTTTGGTTCTTTTCTGGCTCTTTTTCATGCTCATTTCTCTTAGTTTACCTTCACTGTTATCTCTGCACCTCGTAGCTCTGAATATCAGTCTCTAGAATCCCGGTACTGACACCATGTCGCTTGTCTAGTCAGGATACAATAGATGAGACTTTGTGGGTTCTGTTTAAGCAGCTTTATTACATAAAACACATCAAGACTGAGGCTTAATTACTTTAACTTAGATAAACTTATAAACAAACTAGCTATTACACTCATACATGCTCACTTCTCTGATTGCACTCTCAAAATAGCACTGAAGCTAGCACGTGCTTGCTATTCATATGCACATTCAGTCCTTGAGACGCTATACAGCACACATACTCTATTCTACAACACAGATGAGGGATACTCAGCAGCAAGGGAAAATCTATTAAAAAAGTGATAACTATGACATGCCCTCCAACACCTAACTAGGCATGAGTTAACGCAAGTGTACAACAAGAAAATGAAAGTATTGGTGCATCTTTGCAAAACATGATAGATGTGTTAGATGTTTTTTCAGGGTACCCAGAACCTACAGAAGATATGGCAGCCAGTGGGCTGCCAGCAGCTTTTGTGGAAGGACTACTACCATGTGTGCAAGATCAGATTAAACAAGTTAAAATGGCCTAGTTTGGGTAAACATTAAATCATCAGGCACAGTATCTAGTAAACAATATAGTTAGAGAGGAGAGAGAGAGAGCAACAAAGGAAATTAGTAGATGTTCAACTTCAACAGTTTGACAGAAGTTTGAGAAGGAAGAGGCATAATAGTTCCAACAAGCCCCAGAATACTTTCCGCAAAACTTACATCATCTTGCCTAAACTCAAACCCAGCAGCACGGACCACATACCAACCCTCTTTTTAACTGTGGCCAAAGAGGGCACTGGTATAATGAATGTCTTTTTCTCCAACCAGCAAACCCTTCTTTT
The DNA here is from genome assembly GCF_019279795.1 of Protopterus annectens. Taxonomy (NCBI): domain Eukaryota; kingdom Metazoa; phylum Chordata; order Ceratodontiformes; family Protopteridae; genus Protopterus; species Protopterus annectens. The sequence goes on along the minus strand of NC_056745.1, from coordinate 1,304,009,399 downwards.
CAACCTATGAACAATCCCAATTTTCAAGCCCCACAGCAAGTGGGGAGACCACCTCCAAATACTGATCAGGAGCCACCAATGTGACAGCAGGATAAATAGGATGGCTGTGAACAGTGGACACAGCTACTTCCCCTGTTATCAGTAGCTCAAGAAGGTCCTTTTGTTAATATTAATGTGCGTAACTCTTAATATTATTTTCTTCATAAACACAGAAGCAACTCAATCACTCACAACTTCTGATGTGAAAAGCCTTCTGCTTACTACAATTCCTTAAGAGGTGTAGGGGTCCCTGAGATTCCACTGGACTACCCAGAAACATAAATCCCTACGTCACTCGATGGGTTGCTAACTGGCTTACTGACAGAACCCAGACAGTAAAAGTAGCCGACTCCAAATCCAGCTCCAGACAAGTGACAAGTGGAGTACCTCAGGGTTCAGTCCTTGGACCACTCTTGTTTGGCAACTACTTCTCTGAAGTACAGGCCAACACTAAGGGACTCTGGCTAACAAAGTTTGCAGATGACTGCAAATTGGGAGCCATTATTGAATCCCCAAATGACGTGGATATTCTACAAAAGGGCCTTACAGAAACAGATGCCTGGTGCCAGAGCCATGGGCTCAAGCTTAATGCCAAGAAATGTATAGTTATCCCCTTTGGAAAAAAACATGTACCCATGAATTACCACATAGGTGGCAGGACACTAAACATCGAAAGTGTGATGAGAGACTTAGGGACACAGGTGGACAGGTCTCACTTTCGATAACCACATTGCCACAACAGTCAGGAAATTCTTCTATGTGGCACACCTCATCACTAAGGGCTTTTCATCCAGAAAAAAGGAGGTCATTGTCCCACTGTACTCATCCCTCATTAGACCCATTATAGAGTATAATGCCCTGTTTGGTATGTACCTCACAAGACATCTGCAACAGCTTGAAAGGCCACGGAAATACCTCACTAAAACAATCACAGGCCTAAAGCAGATGCCATATACTGACCGTCTAAAAAAACTCCAGCTATACTCTGTGGCATATTGTCTACTCAGATGCGATCTCTGCTTAACATACAAGGCCATGTCAAACCCTGAGCTGTTGGACATGCTCCACTTAAAGAAATCCCAATCTCTCACAGCCACATGCTCCAGGGATCTAAATCTTGTCATCACAATGAACAAAACATGCTGGAGGGATAGGTTCCTGACCCAGAGACTCCCCATACTCTGGAATAGACTGCCCATACATACCAAGCAGAGCGCCTCTTTGGCCCTCTTCAAAAGGAACCTTGATGATTGGATGGGAGATAGGAAATTCACCCCGGGGATCATGTCAGTCGCCCTGCTAGACAGGGGCCTGGAGAAGTAAATATTGTGGGAAGAAATATCCAGGGAATTGTTATGGCTAGGCTTGCATAGGCCCTAGGGCCGATAGCCTAGTACCAACCTATGAATTCAAATAAGTCCATTACAAGATTAGCTCATTAGCCCACTTTCTTTGTAGGAAATTCTGCCCCTCTAAATCTAGCCCACTTTCTTTGTAGGAAATTCTGCCCCTCTAAATCTTTTTTAAGTAGAGACCTGTTGTGTAAGCTAAGGTGGACTGTATTTTACCCTCGGGATGTAGTCTTTTTGAATGTCCCTAATGAGCTCTCTCTGCTGGGTCTGTACTCTGAAGACATTTGTTCAAAGAAACACTCTTTGCAATATACAGTGTAGTGGACCTAGAGGGACTCAGAGGTGTTTCTTCCCAGCTGTGGACTACCCATAACAATGAGATAGGACTCATAAAAGATGCAGGACCAATTAAGGTTACTTTAAAGCATTACGAGTCCCTACCAACTGCAGCTCAATACCCTTGTCGGCAGAAGCAAAGAAAGGAACTGAACCTGTTATTTCTATGCTTCCTCAGCAAGGAATGATCGTCACTACTAGAAGCCCATGTAATATACCTATTTTACTGGTTAGGACAACAGGCAATGACACCTAGGGTTCTGTAAAAGACTTAAGAGCAGTGAATGAAGTAATAGTGTGAATTTTTCCTACAGTACCTAACCCAGCTACCACACTAAGTTCTATTCCTCCGACAACCACCACCTTCTTGGTGATTGATATTTCATCTGTTTTATCCCTACTCACCCAGATAGTCAGCACTTGTTTTTACATACAGAGGGCAACAATACACAAGTACAAGTCTATCTCAAGGATATGTAGAATCATCTACTTGTTAATGAAGAAACAATTAAATAGAATTCATTTTCCCTGCATGTCTTCCTTAGTACAGTATGTGGAGGATTTGCTTTTAGTTTCTGATTCTTACTCTAGCTGCCGAAAGGATACTATTTTTCTTTTGATCAAGCTAGCAGAATTGGGGTTTAAGGTGTACCACAAGCCTGGTATTTAGGACATCTTATTTCAGAAGAATCATGACAGTTTACCCTTAACACATTACTGCTAGTTAAGCTGCACCACACTCTACAACTTTGAAACAGCTGTGAGTTTTTCTGGGACCGACAGGTAACTGTAGTCAATGAATCTCAAAGAAGTTAAAACCTTTGCTAGAATTACTGAAAAAAGGTACCCCACAGCCTTTGCCTTGGCAGAAACATCACATACACATGACAGCCCCATGACTGCGTGTTCACTGTTAATGATGCGCTTCCTCCTAGATCAGATCTAAATGATGTCCCGCACTGAATTCAGAGTTGCTTTTATTTGTCAATGGATCTTGTATTCAAAGAGAAGATGGTTCATTAGTGGCAGCATTTTCTGTTTGTATACCACACAGAGTACTACTAACTGGACAACTGAACAGAAATGGTGAGATAGTTGAACTTGCTGCCATTAACATAATTTTATACTCACTCATGCTATGCATATGGGGTAGTTCATTATTTTGGAAAACGTTTGAGGGAGATAGGGTATATGACATCAGCAAGTAGTCTTATTAAAAAACTTCTTTGTCAGTGAACTTGTGAATGCACTTTTATTATAGGTTCATAGGTTCATACTAGGCTATCTGCCCTAGGGCATTTATAAGCCTAGCCAGAATGTGTTTGGCTTTCACCACCCATTTTAAATTAATTTTGCTATGCCCTTTTTTGAGGTTAGTATACTGTGCCTCTGTCTAACAGTGACACAGAAGTGATACCCAGGGTAAACCTACGATCTCCCATCCACTCATCAAGATTCCTCTTGAAGAGAGTCAATGAGGGGACTCTGCCTAACCTGGACTGGGATTTTATTCCAGAGTGAAGGGAGCCTCTGGGTTATGAATCTGTCCCTCCAGCATGTCCTATTTATTTCGGTGCTGAGGTTCAAGTCTCTAGGGCGTGTAGCTCGATGGGATTTGGATTTTCTGAGGTGCAGCATGTCCATTAATTCCGGGTTGGACATGGCTTTATAGGTCAGGCACAGATCGCCTCTGAACATGCGGAATGCCACTGAGTAGAGCTGGAGTTTCTTTAACCGGGCAGCATATGGCATCTGTTTGAGCCCTTTGATCCTCTTGGTGAGGTACTTTTGGGGTCTTTCCAGTTGCTGCAGGTGTCTGGCAAGGTACATCCCAAAAGGGGCATTGTACTCAATTAAGGGCCTGATGAGGGATGAGTAAAGAGGCACGATGACCTCCCCTGATCTAGATGTGAATCCCTTCATGATTAGGTGGGCTATATAAAATGTTTTTCTAACCACTTTGGCCACGTGGTTGTCAAATGAGAGATTGCTATCAGCTTGGGTCCCCAGGTCCCTAATTACTTCTTCTGTACTTAATGGATTACCACCTTTGTGGTAATTTGTGGGCACTTTGTTTTTGCCAAAGGGGATGACTATACACTTTTTGGCGTTTAGCTTGAGGCCATGGCTCTGGCACCAGTTGTCTGTTTCTATGAGGCCCTTTTGGAGGATGCTTGTGTCAGCTGGAGAGTTGATTATGGCACCCAGTTTGCAGTCATCTGCGAACTTGGTCAGCCACAGTCCTTCCGTGTTGGCCTGTACCTCAGACAAAATATATACCGAACAAGAGAGGTCCCAGGACTGAGCCTTGTGGGACGCCACTTGTAACTGGTTTGGAGTCTGACATGGCTCCAGCAATTCTAACCATGTGGGTTCTGTCCTTGGGCCAGTTTGCAACCCATCTAGTGACATAAGGGTTTATATTTAAGCTGGTGAGCTTATCTATAATGCCCGAGTGGGGTATTGTATCGAAGGCTTTTGCGAGGTCCAGGTAGGCTGTGTGGACCACCTTCCCCTCATCAATGGCCTTGGTGACTGTTTCAAAGAAATCAACCAGGTTTAAGAGGCAGGATCTGCCCTTAATAAAGCCGAACTGGGTAGGATCCAGTGTCTGTAGGTCCCCAATATCTTTACTTATGAGGTCCATGATGATCCTTTCCATAGCTTTGCAGACCAAGCTAGTCAGGCTTATGGGGCGATAGTTTCCAGGATCCGTTGAGGCACCACCTTTGTGGAGAGGGACCACAGTTGCTGTACACCACTCTTTGGGTACATATCCTGTAGTAAGGCTGAGATTGAACAGTAGTTTTATGTTTGGGCTTAGCTCTTCTTGGAGTTCATGTAAGACGCAGCCCGGGACACCGTCTGGTCCCATTGATGCTGTGTTTTTTGCTTTGGAGAGGGCGGCTCTTACCTGAGCATCTGAGATGTCAGGGGGGCAGCACTCTGCTGGGATAGATATTTGCCCTTTTGGTGGGGAGTTTGCGCTGAACCTGTCAGCTAGGATGTTGGCAATGTCTGTGGGTTCGGTGTATTTTTTGTCACTTTGGACTAATTCTGAGCATATTTGGGAATTACCACAAAGGTTCCTAACATAACTAAAGAAAGCCTTGTGATTATCCTTAGTGTCCTGTGCAATTTTTCTCTCGAAGCTGGCCTTAGACTATTTTATGAGTGCCCGTAGTTTTTTGCTAATACTGATCAGAGATGCCTTCCCTTTTTGGAATTTTGCTCTATCATTAAGTAGCTTCCTCCTTCTATTGTATAGTTTGTTTATGGCTAGGGTCCACCAGACAGGACGTCTGCCTTTGGAGGATTGGGTCTTGCTTTTATTTGGGATCGCATGATCCATGCATTCCTGAAGGTGTTCATAGAATGCGTTTATAAAGGATTCAGTGGTCTGGGCTGTATTTTCCACAGGCCCGGGGGCTTTGAAGGATTCCACCTCGGTTTTGAGGAGTGTGAAATTTGCTTTAGAGAAGTTTTTCACTGTGGTTTTCTGGGCAGGGGGTGTTGTCGGTATGTGAATATCCAGTGAGATTAGTTTATGGTCTGATCTTACCAGTGAGGGATACACTTCTGGTCTGGAGCACAGAGTCCCCATGTTGGTGATGATCAGGTCCAGTACGTTTTCCCCTCTTGTGGGAGTGGTAACAAGTTGTTCCATAGCATTTGAGTTTATAAATTCTAGGAACCTTTCGGCTAGGGTGTTGGAGCTAGACTAATGCTCCCAGTCTATGTTTGGGTAGTTGAAGTCGCCCAATATAATGGTGTTTGGAGAGACCTTCATATTTTCCAGTGTTCTCAGGAAGGCCGAGTGGGGTTCCTGGGTTAGGGAGGGTGGTCTGTAGCAGGCTATAAACTGGAAGGCAGTTTTACCCACTGTTAGTTGCACATGGATAGTCTCTGATGCTTCGTGCTGTGCCACCAACCTGGAGGTGTGGGTATCTTTGATGAATATTGATACTCCCCCTCCTTTTGTGGGTCGGTCCAAGTTTTGGGGCTGAAAAGCATGGTATGAGGTATAACCTGGTAGTGCTGGGGTGCTCTCGGTAGCCTTGAACCAGGTTTCTGTTACTGCACAGATATCGATGTTCTCCATGCTAAGGAGAGTTTTGAGTGCGTGCATCTTGAGGTTTAGACTTCTGGCGTTGAGTAGCATTACTCAATTTCTTATCCCTTGTGATACCTATGGAGGTGGGTTTGTCTTTTGAGCCTTGCCTAAAAAAGGCACTACGGGGGTAGCAAGAGCCTTTGCCAATATCCGAAAGCCCAGGGGCGACAGGTGCAAGCCGTCCCTAGTGAAGCACCGTGGCTTGTCGAGCATGTCATCCCAGGCTGACAGGCTTTGGATCCCCTTTGAATGACACCAATACTTAAGCCAGTTGTTGAAATTGATCATCTTGTCTTCATATTGTGGCATCATTCTTGGTGAGGGTAAGATGCTACTCAAGGTCAGGGTCATACCGGCCTGGGCCACATGCTCAGAGAGCTCCTCTATGTCTCTTTTCATGTAGTCCAGGGAGGTACATCTCAGGTCATTCACACCAGCATGGACAATGACCGAGTCATATTTGTACTTGCCTTGGAGTGACCTGAGTGCTTGTGTTATGTGGCGGATCCTAGCGCCCGACAGGCAGCTCACCGTGACCTTTTCCTTGTTCAGCCTGGTGAGCAGGACGTCAGTGTGCCTGATGATAGAGTCACCTATTACAAGTGTATCAGGTGTGTTGTTTAGCCTTAAGGGCTGTGACTGTTCGGCACAATGGCTTTGTGAGCTATGTGTTGCACGTGTTTTGTTTTGGGGTAGCGGTTGCTTGGGTGTCTGCTTTGGAGGTCTCTGCTGCTTAGGCAGATTTTTATTTAGAGCCTCCGAGTATGTTTTTGTGTGTTTATGTGTTTAGTTTGCTGTCGTGGTAGGTGTATGTGAGACTGGAATTGTAGTGAGTGTGGTTTCCTTCTCCTCCTGACTGGTTACGCCAATACTGAGTTGAGAGAGCTTTTTCTCCAGTTTGGCTATTATGGATGCATCTCTCACTTGTGTTGGAATTTGTTGGGAGGAGGAGAGGGTTGTCTGTGTACATGAGGCAGTTGTAACATTGCCTCAAGATCCCCAGATTCACCAGCTGGACCGGAGAGAAGATTGACAACTGACCTTTGGACATGCTAGAATAGTACTGGGAATTCCTTTATAATTGAAAAAAAAGGGCCAATGGGGAACAAGGTACTCAAGAGGACTTTGTGAGAGTGTAGTGGTTTTAATTTTTTAGTGCTGACTTATATAATTGCTTTAGTGAGCAAGTGCCAGGTAACTTAAATGCAATATGTTACAGGTAACTTAAATGCAAAAACGACAAACAGTAACATTCTTTTAAGTGAAACAAGGAAATGAGTACAGTAAGCAATGCAGATATCACTAGGGATCCACAGAAGCGCTGAAAAGCCGCGTTTTAGGTGGTATTAGCGTTTCAGGGAAATAACAAGCAAACAAACAACAAGCATACAAACAGAGCTAGATTCAGCAGGCCTGGATCTAGTCTATGCTACAGCAAACAAGGTGTACCAATTTCAGTAAGAAACAGTTGAAACATGCAGGCACTATAAGCCTTTAACCAGAAATTCCCAGCTCGGAAGGGTAGAGTCCAGCCTCTCCTCCCACAACAGTGCAGACCACGAACCTTCTTAATGTAAAATAACTGGCCTGAAGCCCAAGTGCTTAAACCAGAACTAATACACTTTTAGAATAACAGACACTGAGCCCTCAATCAGCAGTTCCCAACTTAGAAGGATGTAAGCTACCTGTCCTGCCACCACAGTGCAGGCCACAAACCTTCCTAATGTAAAACAACTGGTCTGAAGCCCAAGTACTTAATCCAAAAGACTTAGAATGATAGCTACACTTTAATCAAGTTACTACCAAGCAGTAATAAATACAATTGAATACTTTGAAGAATGCCTGGATTAGTGCTCAAGTTATACAAACAAAGCTAGATTCAGCAGGCCTGGATCTAGTCTACGCTACAGCAAACAAGGTGTACCAATTTCAGTAAGAAGCAGTTCAAATATGCAGGCACTATAAGCCTTTAACCAGAAATTCCCAGCTCAGAAGGGCAGAGTCCAGCCTCTCCTCCCACAAGAGTGCAGACCACGAACCCTTTTAATGTAAAATAACTGGCCTGAAGCCCAAGTGCTTAAACCAGAATTAATACACTTTTAGAATAACTGACACTGAGCCCTCAATCAGCAGTTCCCAACTTAGAAGGATGTAAGCTACCTGTCCTGCCACCACAGCGCAGACCACAAACCTTCTTAATGTAAAACAACTGGTCTGAAGCCCAAGTGCTTAAACTAAAAGGCTTAGAATGAGTTACACCAAGAAGTAATAAATACAACGGAGTACTTTTAGGATGACGCAAAAGCAAAATAAAGTAGGAAGAAACACAAATACAGTAAAAGCAGATAATTTTTTTTTCTTTTCAGAAAAGTAGCAAAAACAGTAGTAAAGACAATTCACATGCAGTGCAAGCTGGCACACTTGAGTATGTAGCAATATTAGTCCACACACAGTTTGAAAAAATGTAATTAAATTAAAAAGGACTAAAAGCAAGTGCAGAAAGGGTTTATTAGGTAAAATGCGGTAAAGAGATGGGACTGAGGGGGTGTCCTAGATCAAATCTACAGTGGGGCGGGCACTGCAAAAGCCACCAAATTTAAACGGAAGATCGTTTCAACAGAGCTTGATATGAGGAATCACAGTCCAAATTATAAAACCACAAAAAGTGCAGAAAATATACTTAAATCAGCTCATGTCCAGTTGATGTATGCAGACAAATCTCAGTAGCCAGCAACTCGATTTAAAATGATTACTAGAAATGTAACCAACACAGATTTTAATGTTACCAGAAACCCCCCAAGCTAATTAACACAAGGAATTTCAACGCACTCTAACAACTACTGCAGAGCTTCAGAGACACACACAAGACAGTTTCAACAGAGCTAGATATGAGGAATCACAGTCCAAATTATAAAACCACAAAAAGTGCAGAAAATATACTTAAATCAGCTTATGTCCAATTGATGTATGCAGACAAATCTCAGTAGCCAGCAACTCGATTTAAAATGGGAAATTACCTAGGGAAATGGTTGTAGTCAAATGTTCCAACCATATGACTGACAATTCATACATTTCAAAGGAAGCTGCATTGTCTTATAATGTTCAGGCTTCCTTTTTCAGTAATTACAAGTGACTAATGTGGCTACTTCATTACAGGAAGTGTTGCCTTTTCAAATTCAAACTGAAGACTCAGAAAAGGTAAGGTGGCTATGTGGCAGCTATAGCTGCTTCCAGGACTCATTATGGCATGATTCAGACAGAAGGCTAGTAGTCTTACATTCTTTTTTAGTTCAGTTGTTACAGGCCTATCATTTGCCCTCTCACTTGGGGAAGATGAAGACAGTGAAGGTCTGACTGAGACTCATCAGAGGGATGAGTCAGCAAGCTTTTGCAAGGCTTCAAGTGTACAGCCTACTCCAGAAGATGAAGCTATAGCAGCCGGAAACACTCTCATCAAGACCAGAACAGGGCTGTGAGAATAACCCTAGACTTGTTTTGTGTAGCATTCTCAATGAACTTCAAAGTAAAGAGGAAAAAACTTAAAGGAGGCCCGCAGGCCATTTCTGGACAACAGAATCAATGAGAAACTTTCCTGGTGGTTTTCTAAATGAACTTCAAAATAAGAAGAAATGGGGAAAAGCATACAGGCGTCCTGGAGACCGTTTGTGGACAACGGCATAAATGGGACATTTACCTAGTGGAGAAAAGAAAGAATAGCAGCTGTTGCATTTGGCAGTGACTGGGGATGTGCATAAATCACAGCAAGGTTCTCCAATGCAACAAAGTTTCTGTACTATACAAATGCTGATGAACCACTCATGAGGCCAACAGTTATCAATACCTCAGTCTGTCCACTACAGAACTGGCCTCTCCAGGAACATGGATGAATATTTCAAAGTGGCCTACTAACACATTACCCAAATTTTATATCCTCGTTTCTTTTGACAGAGAAAGTAGATGTTCCTCCCCTGTGTTATGTACCAAGCCACAGTCATATTTGTTGGTGTGGATGGCAACTGCACCCTGGGACAGGGATCCTCAAAATGCCTGCAAAATGAAGGAAGACCACTATCATCTCCACAACATGTACACTGGCCACCATCTGCTCTTGATAATGCCCCCCACATCCTATAGCAAAGCTATCAGTGATGACACAACCATAGTAGAAATCCTGAACGGGCTGCTCACAGTAAGAGTCGAGTAAACAGCCACGACTATAAATTCATCTTGTATCTCTTGGAAATCTGTGTGTGTTACAGCACTATTAAATCTTTTTTTCAGCTATTTCTACTTTCCATTCAAATCTTTAAGAGTCTGTTTAAAACAGACCCAAACAGAAACACACATAAGCACAGACACACACATGTAGGTTGCAGTATACTCTGTCAAATGCATAGATAGTCATCAGATAGTTCTGGTATCAGAAGTTGCCAAAAGGACTCGTTGTCAAGTGCAGGAGTCAACAAAAGGAGCCACATCAGATGTTGCTTTTCCTGAAGAGACGTAAAGAACAAAGTAAGTGGGACTATATGTTAATCCCAAAAATTCCAGATTTACTGAAAATTTAGGCATTAGGAGTGAGAAAATGAGTGCAAGTGTTCATGGATTGGGATTACAATAAGGACTACAAAAAGGGTAGATTTTCTGTTACGTGTATGTGTTGGTGAATGAAATCTGTGTCCATGTCTTGTTAGGTGGTCCACTTTGGGAAAAGGGTTGTTTGTAAGGTTAGGAGCAGGGCAGTGTTAAGGTTAGCACACATTAGTAAAGTGAGCTGGGGGATAAAACTTTGTAAGGATTAGGAGTATTCTGTAAGTGTTACATAGGGCCTGATTCAATAACGCCTACACTAAGTGTACATGATATGTATTCAATAATTATCACATTTTTTGTGATTTCTAGTCACTCCGAAATATCATACTAAGTGTACATGTAGTCTACACTTTGTAGTAATCTTTATGAATCCCTGTCAGTATTTAAAGCTGCAAGAAGATCAGTAGGCAAACTAAATTAGGAGGAAGAAAATTAGAAGTTATGTACTCACCATAACGTTCCATCTGAGTAGGTGTATTCATTTGTCTGCAACCTGTGGGTTATGGATCCGATATCGGATCCGAACTGGCATGGTTTTCCAGCTATGGATCCGAGCTCTCAGCTCCTCCCCTCACCCATAATGCCCTGCTCTCCCTACTTGACCTCAGATCGAGTTTACCAACAATAGAATACCCTGAAAAAGGGTAATACATAATATGCAGGAAACCGACAAGGCCAGGGGGATAGGAGGGCGGGATGGTTGCAGACAAATGAATACACCTACTCAGATGGAACGTTACGGTGAGTACATAACTTCTAAATCTGAAGTAGGAGATTCATTTGTCTGCAACCTGTGAGACAGAGTCCCCAGCTACCTGAATCTTGGGCGGCCATCATGGAAGGATATTCCGGAGCACCGCGGAGCCAAAGGATGCTCTACCTTTAGATGTAATATTCAACTTGTAGTGGGAGATAAAGGTATGAGATGAAGCCCAAGTGGCTGCTGAACAAATATCATCCAGAGGAATCCTAGCTTTAAAGGCTGCTGAAGTAGAAACTGACCGGGTTGAATGGGCATGTACTCCCTCCGGTGCGGGCCTTCCAGAAGCTTGATAAGCCAATAAAATGCACTGCGAAATCCAGCGTGATAAGGAGACTTTGGAAATTGGTTTACCCAAATTGAATTTAGCAAAGGAAATAAACAACTGGTCAGATTGCCTATGACCAGCTGTCCTGTTCAGATAAAATCTAAGTTGCCTGTGAACATCTAAGGAATGTAACTTGTATTCACCTTTGTTTTGATATTTAGGGAAGAAAACAGGGAGGTTGATAGATTGATTAATATTTGCTTCAGAAGCTACCTTAGGAAGAAAGGACGGGTTGGTCCTGAGGTATACACGGTCCGGATGAAAGACCAAGTAGGGAGGTTTGACGGATAAGGCTTGAAGTTCTGAGACTCTCTTGGCCGAGGTAATAGCTACTAAAAAGGCCGTTTTGAAAGATAAAAATTTCAGATCTACCGTAGCCGCAGGTTCGAAAGGGGGAGCGGTCAAGGCCTGAAGGACCAGAGAAAGGTCCCAAGGAGGGACCACTTGCTTTACAGGGGGTCTGAGAAGAAAAGTACCTTTTAGAAAAATCTTACACAATTTGGCAGACATCAGTGGGCTGGAGTCTTGACCAATGTGATAGTGAGAAATCGCCGCAAGTTGCACTTTGACCGTGGAACTGCTGGCACCATCATTAAAAAGAGTGGTTAGAAAGTCAAGTACCAGAGGAAGGGGAACTGTGAAGGGGTCTAGACCTTGCCGCTCTGCCCAAATGGAGAATCGTTTCCACTTACTGCGGTAAACTTTCCTGGTAGATGGTTTATGAGCCGCCACCAGGATGGCCTTAACAGGAGACGAAATACCGGGAGTCCTGATCAGGAGTGGAACTGGAGCAGCCAAGCAGTCAGCTTCAGGTTGTCCAGATTCGGGGCTGATGGGTGGGATGGGTGAGATATCAAATCCAGGATGGGATCTAGAATCCAAGGAGGATTCACTGAGTGAGACCTTAGGAAAGGGAACCAGATCTGTCTAGGCCAAAATGGGGCAATGAGAATCATTCTGCACCCCAACTGAGAGGCTTTCTGAAGAACTTGGAGCATCAGAGGCAAAGGGGGGTAAGCATAAAGAAGACCGGGTGGCCAAGCATGCACCAGCGCGTCCCTTGGGGTATCTCCGGGAGGAGTTATTAGAGCAAAAAAACTGTCGCACTTGGTGTTTGAGGGAGACGCAAAAAGATCGCAACAAGGAGTTCCCCACCGTGCGAAGATGCGTTTCGCTACCTGGGCACTGAGAGACCACTCGTAAGGGGAGAGAATGGTGCGACTGAGCTTGTCCGCAAGGATGTTGGACCGACCCGGAATGTGCGTTGCTATGAGAAAGCGGTTGGTGGAGATAGCCCATTCCCACACTCTCATGGCTTCTCGACAAAGAGGGTAAGACCTGGTTCCTCCCTGTTTGTTGATATACCAGACTACAGACATGTTGTCCGATTGAATCGCAATAGTTCCCAAGGGAAGAAAGTCTTGAAGTGCTAGCAACGCTAAGAGCACTGCTCTCATCTCTAGAACGTTGATATGCAGTAAGGTCTCTGAATCGTTCCACATGCCTTGGACCGTCCGGCCTGCAAATGCCCCCCCACCCGAGGCGGGAGGCGTCCGTGGTCACCATGGAGAGAGGGGGAGAAGCACAAAATGGGCGGCCTCCGTGGAGATCTGGAGCCACCACAGGAGGGACCGCTTGCAAGCCTTGCTGATCGCAATGGGATGATGCATAGGAAGAGCAAGATACGACCACTGAACTAGGAGTGTCCATTGAAGGATGCACATATTGAACCTGGCGAGAGGAAGAAGAGCTATCGCTGCCACCATGGACCCTAGAGCCCTCAAGACCAACTCCGCCGGAACTGAGCTGGAGTGGAGAATGGCCCGCACCTGGAGCTGCAGATTCTGAATTCTGTCCGCAGTGAGGAAGGCTCTCAATCGTCTTGTGTCTAACCTGGCACCTATAAAATCTATGAACTGCGTGGGTGCTAGGTTGGATTTTTCCGTATTTATTGTGATGCCCAGACGGGGAGCTAGATGGAGAAAGGAGTCTCGCGCCAATAAAAGTAGATGCCTTGTTGGAGCGGTGAGAAGCCAGTCGTCTAGGTAAGGGAAGACCTGCACCCCCTGAAGCCTCAGGTGGGCCGCTACCACTGCTATTACTTTGGTAAACACCCTGGGGGCTGTGGTGAGACCAAAGGGAAGGACCCGGAATTGGTGGTGACTGGCTCCCAGCCGGAAGCGGAGAAACCTCCTGGAGCGCCTGTCCATCAGTATATGGTAGTACACATCCTTGAGGTCTATGGAGCACATCCAGTGATTTTCTCCCAGAAGGGGGAGAATAGACTGCAACGTAACCATTCGGAACTTCTCCTTGGGAACTGCCAGGTTCAAGAGTGAAAGGTCTAAAATTGGTCTTAGATCCCCCGTCTTTTTTGGCACTAAAAAGAACCTGGAGTAGAACCCTAATCCGATCTGGTCTGGGGGGACGGGCTGGATGGCTCTTTTCTTTAGCAGATGGCCAATTTCTGCCAAAGCGGCCTCCCACTGACCAGGTGGGACGTCGGGGAGGGACTTCAATTTTGGCAAGTGATGAAAAGGTATATGGTATCCTCTGGATATGATTCGGAGGACCCAGCGGTCTGATGTTATGGACTCCCACGCCGCTAGGTGCTCCAAAAAACGTCTCCCGACTGCCTCCAGAGTGGAGCAGCCGGGCAACCCTTCAGGGCTGCTGCGCGGGCCGTTCAGAGAAGGGTTCTCTGGACCCGAAGTTCCTGGGAGCCCCTCTGCCCCTGGGGCGGCGTCCTCCCTGTCCTCCTCTGCCACGGAAGGACTGGTTGTCCGGAGCGGGTTGGGATTGCTGCGACTTCCGGAACCACATCTTCTTCTGGCCCTTTTGGTTCCTAGAATAGGGCCTCTGGGGCACAGAGAAGCGGATTCCGACGGCAGACAGCGTCTTCCGCCCTTTCGCTCTGGGTCAAGGTATCACGAACAGTTTTGCCAAAGAGGGCAGAACCATCGAAGGGAGCATTCGCAAAAGACGCCTTGAAGGGCTCCGTGAAATCGCAATGACGGAGCCAGGCCTGACGTCTAGTAACTAGGCCTGCCCCTGCGGCTCTAGCGGCACCTTCCGTAGCATGGGACAGTAACCGCATAGAGGTATTAGTGACGGACCTGAGAGTGGCCATACGGGTGGAGTGCAACAACTTGTCCTCCTCCGACATGGACTCTGGGGGGGATGCAGTGTATTCCTTGATAAGATCGCGCTGCATCCTGATCACATGTGCCAGGTAGTTCAGCGCCCTTACTGAAAAGGTTGCTGAACTAAACATCCGCTTCCCCAAGCGGTCCATCATCCGAGACTACTTGCTCGGGGGATGGACTGAGGGACTCTCCTGAGCAAGTTCCCTCTTGGTGGCTGCCGTCAACATGGCATCTACCGGAGGCCCCTTACTCCAATGAGCACGGTCAGCCGGGGGACTAAGTATACGGTCGGGCCTTTTTGGAATTGGCTCCACGGTGTCCGGTTCCTTCCACGCCCTGGTGGTAATCAGGTCCACCAGGGGGTCGGCAGGAGGGGACACCCAAGAGGTAGACGGGCCCGCTTCAAATGCCTCCAAGAACACGGACTCGTCCGAGGAAGACTTGGGGGCAGACCACCCCCCCTTATGCGAAGCATTTCCATGATGTCTCCAAAGGAGACATCCTCGGGGGGTGATCTTGGGGAGCCTTCCCCTTCCTCCAAGTCCGTGTCTTCAGTGAGAGACTCGGGGGAGTCTATGTGCCTCCTCTTGCACGTATGCTTGCGTGGGGCATCCTCCGGGGGGCTGTCAGAGGACTCCTCGCAAACTGTGACCTGTTCCAAGGGAACAACTTGGGGCAAAAGTGCAGGCTGTCCCAATGGCCGGATGGTGGAAGCCTGGCCCAGTGCAGATGGAGCGCGGGACGGAGCCGAAGCAAGTGCCGGGGGTCCGGAGACCCTCAACAGGGCCCTCTCCACTACATCAAAAGCCGAGGGGGAGCCGACCTTGACCAAAGGATCCGATAATCGGCTCCCCCTGGGATCCGAAGAGTGGATCGGAGCCGGCATCGGCACTCGGATCCGAGGGCAGTGCGCTCCGACACGGACGGGCGCCAAGGAGCACTGATCCCCAGATCCGGCTCGGATCCAGGCTCCGAGAGGTCGGATCCGGCACTCGAGGGCAGGGTCGGATCCGAAGTACCGAGTACTATCGGCGCTCACCCCCCCCCCCCGCCCCAGCTGCTCGGCTCAACTGCTCCGAACCCGGTAGCGGGTCGGAGAAGGAGCTATAGGCTTAAAGAAAGGGTCGAGCTCCCCAGAGGGGGAGGCAAGAGCACTCCCATCTGCATCTGGGCCTGGATGAACCTTCTCATCATCCGGTCCAGATCAGCATCAGATAAACTGTAAGTAGATCTCGACGAGGCTACCGAGGTAGGCCTTGAGTGCCTCCTGGATAGCCTCGACGGAGATCGGGTCTCCTCCTCCTCAGGTCCCGGTGAAAAGCACACAGGAGACCGGAGCCGAGGAGGGGGAGAACCAGCAGACAAGGAGGCCGGAGGAGAAGCCCACTTGGCAGGCGGGGCCGAAACAGAGGTCTCGGCCCGCCGCTTATGGTGCTTCTCCCTCCGGTCCTTCTTTCTAGCTTCCCTCTCCTCCAAACCACTACAGGGAGGTTGAGTCCCAGGAGGAGGAGGGGGAGCCGGAGAGGAGGGAACCGTGGACATGGTACCCAACGAAGGAGCGGAAGCCGGAGCCGAGTCCGGGGGCAAAAGTCCCACCAGAACCAGCTTCGACCTCCGCTCCTTCAATGCCCTGGGGTTGAACCCTGCACAAATGGAACATCCAGAAGTGAGGTGTTCAACCCCAAGGCATTGAACGCACCGAGTGTGGCCATCCGCAGGGGAAAGCTTATGGCCACATTCGGAGCATTTCGAAAAAATAGCCTTAGGTTGTTCAGACATCCTAAGAGCCTAGCTTTTACTTAAACTAATCTAAAAAAGTAAATGTAAACTAGTCAAACAAACACAGGCCCAAACACACACTACGCACCAGCGAGGGGAGGGAAACTAAAATATAAAAAGGTTAATAAAACTAAACAACTTTAGCTACCAAAAGGGAAACCTAAACTTTCACACAAAACTGTCAAAAAAAGTTAAATTTTAGCACTAGAAAAGGCTTAATAAAACACTTAGCTGTAGAGCTCAAGAAACCAATCTGGTCACCAGCGCGGCAAACTAGATCTGAGGTCATGTAGGGAGAGCAGGGCATTATGGGTGAGGGGAGGAGCTGAGAGCTCGGATCCATAGCTGGAAAACCATGCCGGTTCGGATCCGATATCGGATCCATAACCCACAGGTTGCAGACAAATGAATCTCCTACTTCAAATTGCGTATTATGTCTGTGTTGTCTGTTCACTCAGAATACACTTGGTGTAGGCTTTATTGAATCTGGCCCATGGTGGTAACAATTTATTTATTTATTACATTTGTTAACCGGGTTAGTGTCCGACTGGGCCAGAAGTCTGTTTTCAGCGGCGGCCCGGGGAGAAAAGCTCCACAAGCAGCAACAAAACATTTGTTTGAGACATTTGATTGGCATGGAAGTCTTGAAATGGGCATAATGCCTTATAGGGGTACCAGTCCACACATACACACACACTATACAATACATATTTGAAAAGTATGGTGAAAAATTATTAATTTCACCCATTTTTATTTGCAGCAATGTCAGAAAATCATTAATGCTAGCTCTTATCAACACTCTGCATACAATTGTCATTGTTTGTAGACATTTGTAGGCCACGGTGGTGCAGCGGTTAGCATTGTTGCCTCACAGCAAGAGGTTTTCCCATTCGATTCTCGGCTGGAGCGCCTTCTGTGTGGAGTCTGCATGTCCGCCCAGCAGTTGAGTGACACCAAAGACATGTAGGTAGGTGAGTGCATGAATGGGTGTGCCTTCCTTGAAGGTTGGGCGTCGGGCTGGCAACTCGGCACCGTAAAAATCCACTACCAATCATGAGCGGAAGTTCCGCTGTGGAAACCCCCTAACCGGGAAAATCCAAAAGATATTACTGTACACATTTTAAAATGACATTCTTATCCCCGTCTTCAACAGTCATAGCAGCCATAAATAACTTTTCACAAGATTCATGCTTTATTATTGTTCTTCCCCCAAAACCCAAACATCAACTTACCATTATTATAGCCAGGACACAGTCTACCATTACTCATGCATCATGCCAATACTGTATCTGTTACAATTATATCATCCTCCCACCTGTAAAAAAGTATTTAGTTTCTCTTTTTCACAGCCATCTTACAGCTTTTACATTTCCCAGTCGCACAGTTTCATTGAAATCTGTCTCTTTACCATTACTTATTTCTTGCTTTTTCCTTTATACCCCTTATGTAACCCCTACAATTTTCAAGGCTAAACATGTTTCTCACCCTTTTCTTGCTGCTCCTCTGATTACACTTTTCCACTTGTAAAATGTACACCTCAACATGATGTAAAATTTATACACAGTTTCTGTTGGCCAGTTTGTATCACCTTTGTATTTCACCGATGGACTGCATTTGTTAATTTTTTGTTGCTACTACTTTGAATGTAACCCAGACTGAGCATGTAAATTTAATACCGCTGAACTGTCCAGATTTTTGCAGACTCTTCAGATTTTGAACTCTTATTTTTGGTCTGCTCCTCATAAAATTTGTGGTTTTCTGGCAAATCACTGAGGACTGAAGTCACCAAATAATGACAGCCATTTGAGTTTCAGACTTCATATCCTTCAGAAAACACACGCAAACAAAATTCCTGTTAACTTTTTAAATTCATAAGAGCAGTATTTAAAGTCAGTCCCTATTTTTGGGCCTTTGTTACCCCATTATTTTTGGCTTTGTCCAGATTTCTTTTGTTAAGAGTTTGAGACATACAGTGGATATAAAAAGTGTACACACCCCTGTTAAAATGCCAGTTTTTTGTGATATAAAAAAATGAGACCACAATAAATCATTTCAAAACATTTTGCACCTTTAATGTGTCCTATAACCTGTACAATTCAATTGAAAAACAAACAAATCTGTTAGGGGAAAAATATATAAAAAAACATACAATAAGCTGGTTGCATAAGTGTGCACACCCTTAAACTAATATTTTATTGAAGCACCTTTTGATTTAATTACAGCATTCAGTCTTCTTGGGGAGCATGGCACATCTTGACTTGGCAATATTTACCTACTCTTCCTTGCAAAAGCACTCCAAAATCTGTCAGATTGCGAGAGCATCTGTTGTGCACAGTCCTCTTCACAAAGAAACTAGAGCAACCAGGAATAAAAGCACTCACGTGGCTCTAACAGCAGCAGGAGCAACAGAGTTAATAAAACAGAATTTTCAAGCATATTGTTGTTAATACAGGTTGCAGCATATGAACTGCAGAAGACCATTCTGGGTACATTGTGGATGCTGAGAAGAGCACTTCTGGCAAATATCAAAGACTGAGGCAATATTTCATGAACTTCAATCATACGCTGTTTTAGGAATTAGGTCCATTCATGTCAAGGTTTTACAAATCTTAAAGATTTGGGGAAATTTAAAAAGACAGAAGCCATGAAGCATTCAAAACATGAATACAGTACTTGCTGTTGCTCATGCTGGGGTGAACAACCTCAGACAGTCCACCTTGGGATTAGATGCAGAAAGACAAGAGGCCCAGTTCCAAAAGACTTGCTTCTCAATGCAAGTGATGACTTGCACTAAGAGCAGGTCTTTTGGAATCTGGCCCTTGGTGTAAGCCTGTTTATAGATTGGCCTTACACAGAAGTAAGTTACTTAGACCAAGGGCAACTCTTTTGGAATTTGACCCATGGTAAAGCTATCAATACATGTTCCTAAGGAAAGAAGAGAAAATCTCTTCTTTTGACTAGTATTCTGCCCTCACTTAGAATGACGACAAAAACAAAAAAAAATCAAACTCAATGGCTTCACCACTTGAATAAGTAAATGGTGTCATTCTGGAGGATATGGGAAAACATGGTACATAAACATTCTTGTTTCACCAGGATGAGCTGCACCTGCCTTTTGATGACTTTCACATACTGCCAGAAACCACTTCTATCACATTGTGCTTTCTTTCCACAAAGTAAAATTACCAGACATTCCAACTTGACAAATTCCAATCTGCCAAGCATCAAGATGTCTCTTCTTGATAAAAGAAGTCTCAGAGGAAAAAAAATGTAAGACACATCTATGGAACTATTGAAACCTGGTTCCAGTCTTTACAAGGCAGTCAGTCTAGTCTGGGTACACCACCCTTTACTCATTCAGGACCACTGGTCGCAATCTCTTCCAAAATAACCTCAACTCTGATGTAGTGTAGGTCCCAAAGTATTCTTAACAAAACAAATTTTATCAGTAATAAACATGCGCAGTTGAAAGAGCATACTGAACAGTAAACATACACTCAGAGTGAAAACAATTCATTTGGAGTCTTTAATTATTCAAATGCTAACTGGCTCATCTGTGCACCAACTGTTATGCCCAGATCTTCCTCTACATTTTCCAGCATCATCCACTCCACATCTTTGCACCAAACATACAAGTTA
This sequence comes from Protopterus annectens, assembly GCF_019279795.1. Taxonomy (NCBI): domain Eukaryota; kingdom Metazoa; phylum Chordata; order Ceratodontiformes; family Protopteridae; genus Protopterus; species Protopterus annectens. The sequence continues at coordinate 1,303,989,313 of NC_056745.1, read as the reverse complement.
CTTTCTCTAGTTAGCAAAGGCTTAAACCTCCTTGCCTTTTAGCAAATCCCATGTCCTCTGCTCAGCTCCACAAGTACAGCCTTTCTCAGCTCAATCAAACCATTTTACCATTACCTTCTGTCTCAAGACCACCTGCCCTAGACCTTCACAGACTTCAGCAAAAAACTGCTTGCTAGACGTTGACATCCTTTTTGAAAAACACAAATGGTCTAATCATTCCAAATTCAGGAACACTGTACCCCATCCTGAAGCAAGGAATTTTACTGCCTATACAGAAAGCTGTTCCCTTTAGTCATAAACAAACAAAAACATTATACATCCAATGTGGTGAAATAAACAGAATCAAGAAATGTTATAACAAGAAACATAAGCTCCTAGACGGTGGTGATGCTGCGGTAGCGTTGTCGCCTCACAGCAAGACATTGTCCCATTCGATTCTCAGCTAGAGCGTCTTCTGTGTGGAGGCATACGTGAATGGGGCGTGCCTTCATTGAAGGTTGTGCGTCAGGGCTGGTAACCTGGTACATAAAAATCCACTACCAATCATTAGCGGACCGGAGTTCCGCTGTGGCGACCCCTAACCGGGAAAAGCCGAAAGACACAAACAATAAGCTCCTAGACGCATACAGACCTTGTCTCGTTCCAACTCATAAATAAATAAATAAAATAAAAAAATCAATCAATCTAACAAGGAATTCACAAAAGGGGAAAACTTGCTCAAAAAGTGCTAGTAATCCAGTGCGAACCAAGCCACATCAAATGTGTTCCAAGGAGCCTTTATTTAACGTACACATTAAAACTTCAACTTCTGCATAAATGCTACTAACAAAATCGCGTTTTCGTCAAAAAAACTTCATCAGATGCAAACACCGGAAACATTAAATCAGCCTCTTTTTATACATTTCCCACCACTGGCAAATCAGATAAACTAATTAATCCATTTAAAAAAACATTCCAAACAAAATAAGATAATACATAATTTAAAGTGGTGGTGCTGCGGTAGCTTTGTCGCCTCACAGTTAGACGTTGACCGTTCAATTCTCAGTTAGAGCGTTTCTGTGTGGCGACATGCGTGAATGGGCATTCCTTCGTTGAAGGTTGTGCGTTAGGCCTGGCAAGCCAGCACATCAAAATCTACTGCCAATCATTAGCAGACCGGAGTTCCGCTGTGTCGACCCCTAACCGGGAAAAGCCGAAAGAAAGAAACAAACAAACATAAATTTAAAGTTGTAATACTATTAAGAAGTCACACAGAATGCTAAAACCACAAAACAATGTTAAAACATATCATTCATTTAATGTAGCTAAACCTCTAGGATTGTAAAACATCTACTTATATGTGTGCATTAATTAATTAAATATATATGTCATATCAGTCAAAAGTTATCTAGAGCCTTAACTGATTTAAACAATATCCCTGGCTGTGTTCTACATGAATTACAAAGTGAACTGGCACCACATTTGTGTGCCCTGTTCACTCACAATCTCACCACAGGCTTTGTCCCTACCGAATGGCGCACTGCTACAGTCATCCCTCTCCATTAAGGAGGAGCGACTACAGACCCTGGAAACTATCACCCCATTAGCCTGACTAGTCTGATATGTAAGGCTATGAAGTGCATCATCATGGACCTACTTAACAAGGATACAGGGAATCACCAAACTCTAGACCCTACGCAATTTGGTTTTGTGAAAGGTAGATCATGCCCTGCTCAACTTGGCTGACTTCTTTGAGTCAGTCACCAGAGCTGTGGATGAAGGTAAGGCAGTTCATGCAGCCTACCTCGATTTGGCCAAGGCCTTTGACACCATTCCTCACTCACGAATTATTGATAAACTCACCAAACTAGGCATCAATCCTTATATCGTTAGGTGGGTTGCAAATTGGCTCACAGACAGAACCCACAGTGTGAAAGTAGCGGACTTCAAGTCAGACTGCCAACCAGTCATGAGTGGAGTCCCACAGGGATCATTCCTGGGTCCTCTCCTGTTTGGGATCTACTTCTCAGAAGTCCAGACCAACACAGAGGGACTCTGGCTGACCAAGTTTGCAGACGACTGCAAGCTGGGAGCCATTAACTCCCCAAGGAAAGCAGACATCCTACAGAAGGGCTTCACTGAGACCAATGACTGGTGTCGAAACCATGGCCTTAAGCTTAATGCCAAAAAATGCATCGTCATCCCCTTTGGGAAAAACTCAGTTCCCACTAACTACCACATCGATGGGAGCCCACTGAACACTGAAGGCATTATAAGAGATCTGGGGACACAGGCTGACAGCAACCGCTCCTTCTACCGCCACACTGCCACTGTGGTCAGAAAGTCCTTTTATGTGGCACATCTCATTACCAAGGGTTTTGCATCCAGGAAGAAAGAGGTCATCATTTCTCACTACTCTTCCCTCATTAGACCAGTCACAGAGTATAATGCCCCATTTGGCATGTACCTCACTAGACAGCTGGAGAGGCCACAAAAGTACCTCATGAAGAGGATTCTAGGCTTTAAACACATGTGCTACATGGACAGACTCAAAAAACTCCAGCTATTCTTTGTCTCATATCATCCACGAAGAGGCGATCTCTGCTTGACTTACAAAGCCATGTCTGACCCAGATCGGTTAGAAATGCAACATCAAAAGAAATCCCACTCCCTTCGCACCAAGCACTCCAGAACCTCAACCTCATTACCACAATCAACAGAACATGCTGGAGGGACAAGTTCATAGCCCAGAGACTGCCCATGCTCTGGAATAGACTTCCCATACATGTCAAGCAGAGCACCTCACTGTCCCTCTTCAAGAGAAATCTTGATGAGTGGAAGGAAAATAGAAAGATCACCCCAGTGGCTCTAATTGAGTGTTCCCTCTAACGTCGGGTGGCACAATGCCAGAGCACGTCTACGGGCTAGGCTTGTAAAGGCTCCAGGCCATTAGGATAATACACACCTATGAACCTATAAAGTAAACTGACATTTATTCTAACTATAAATGGAGAATCAAATCTTTATTCAGTTTAATGAAATAAGTAACAGTAAAACATGTGTAAATATAAAAAAGTAAAAAAAATGGATAAAACTTACGCATACATGTAAAATTATAAGAGGATCTATGTATATTGAAATATACCACTTGAATTATATCAATTAATTAAAACCTAGCTTAAGTGCTGACAAGTTTAAAACTACCAAGGAACCAGAATGAAATGTAAGTAACCAACTTACAGCCTAGCAGCCCTCAACTTCAAAACTGGTGCTAGAGACGAGTTCTTGTTCAAACTCAGGGCTGTACTGACCTCCAAAATAATTTGCCAATAGACCTACCGGTATTCAATCCTGGCTTCCCATAAACCTCTTCTCACATCCAAAGGAATTTCCTTCAGGATAAAAAATGAAAATGTAGCTGTAGGGCAATTAATAGTGTGTTTGCACAATGCATTTCTCAAGTTCTTGTTACGTACATCCCTAACATGTTCGTATACCCTTTTCTTTAATTGCCTTTCAGTTTTCCCCACATAAAATGCTGGACATGTTACATAACCCAATGTACACTACCCCTTTTGAATCATGTGTAATAATTCGTACTTAATATATACCTGTCCCTGGCTTCAATCCAAACACCTTCCCCCTGGGTTATGTACGAGCACTGTGGACATCTACCACATTTAAAAGTGCCCAATTTGCTCCGATTAGACCCTTTATTATGGTGTCTTTGCAATAAGTCTTTGATGTTGAGACCCTTTCTAAAAATGCACCTAAAAGGGGTATCACAAATGCCTTTCAAGTTCAATAATGTTGAAAATCTTTGCCACTCACACTCAATAATATTCTTAATAACATAAACATCACCATTGAAATCGGTGACAAATAATCACCACTAACCCTGGAATTCACTGGGGCAGTGGATCCAGTCCACAATTACCCTTAGGGTTATCAATCCCCAGAATTTGAGAGAACCTCCAATTTCGTGCTCCCCTTACTTATTTTATTACTTATTATTACCAATTTTGAAGTTGAGGGCTGCTAGGCTGTAAGGTGGTTACTTACATTTTATCCTGCTTCCTTGGTAGTTTTAAAGTTGTCAGCACTTAAGCTAGATTTATGTTGATCCTCTTATAATTTTACATGTACGCACAAGTTTTGTCCATTTTTTTACTTTTTTATATTTACACAGGTTTCACCGTTACTTATTTGTTCATTTAACTGAATAAAGATTTGATTCTCTATTTGTAGTTTGGATAAATGTCAGTAGATGGTGCTATAGGTTCACGATTGAACAAGGTTTACTTCAGTTAAGGGTCTAGGTAATTTTTGACTGATAATGACATATATATTTAATTACTGAATACTCACATAAAAGTAGATGTTTTACAATCCTAGAGGTATAGATGCATTAAATGAATGATATGTTTTAACACTGTTTTGTGAGCATTCTATGTGATTTATTAATAGTATTACATCTTTAAATGCACTATTATCTTATATTATTTGGAATGTTTTTTAAAATGATTAATTGGTTTATTTGATTGGTCAATGGGGGAAAATGTATAAAAAAAGAGGCTGATTTAATGTTTCTGATGTTTGCATCTGATGATGTTTTTGATGAAAACATGATTATGTTAGTAGCATTAATGTGGATCTTGAAGTTTTAATGTAAACTAGTAAGGAATTCAATACTACTATAAGAAACACCAAAGCTGCTTACAAACACAAGATGGTCCATCAGTCTATGGGATGCATGGCTAGGTTTAGGTAGTTAGCCTAGTACACAGCTAGGAACTTATGGCTATCAACACTAAGGACAACAAAAAGGCTTTTTTTTTTTTAGCTATGTACATAAAATCTACATCACCCACCATGCTTCAAGACCAGTGTAAATTAACTGTATCTACTGACCCAGAATCAATAGCTAACATCTTGGCCAATAAATTCAACTTCATTCCACCTACCCGTAGTTCATAGTCACCCCCACCAACTCAGGCCAAATTCCCAGTCATTCACATTGATCATGTTTCAGACACCATCTCCAAAACAAAAAATAAGGAAACACCTCCATGAGGCTGGCCAGGTAACGTACCAAGCTGCTTACTAATAACCATTACCTAACCAAATCTTCTTAAAACAAGTCCCGCCACATATGTATGGAAAGAGCAGTGAAATGTCATAGTTATCCTTCTCTATAAGAGTGACCCATTCACTACCTCAGATAACGACAGGCCTAGCAGTCTCATTTATCTTATATGTAGAGTCATGGAACATATTATTGCAGAACTAATCAATAACATTCAAGGTCTGCACATTCTAGACTCTTCACAAACTGGGTCTGTCAAGGGTAGGTCATGCCTTCTTAATCTTAGTCACACCAAAGCCCTACATAAAGGGCTTACATTTGCACTGTTTATGTGGACTTTGCAAAAGTATTTGATCCTATTCACAATGCTTGCATTAAATAAGTTAACCCCTTTCTAATTCAATGGGCTGCTGGCTAGCAAACAAAATGTACTGATCAGAATAAATGGTAACATATCCAAAAATCAAAATATAACTAGTGGGGTCCATCAAAGTTCTCTCCTAGACCCTCTACTATTTGAAACACATCTTGCAAAAGTACAGACAAATGATGACAACCTTTAGCTAAATAAATTCACACAAAAGTGCAAATTAGGTATCATCCTAACCCCTCCTCAGAATCACCGATATTCCACAAAGCCCTCATCACACTGATAAATGGTGGTCAAGGTCTCACCCTAAATGCAACAAAATGCAGTACAGTCATCTTTGTAAAGTAAATTATCTGCACAGCATCATATAAATCACAAGAATGGAATTCACCTTACGACAAAAAGTGATCTGGGATTTAAGAACTTTACATTATAGCTTTAAAACAGAAAATTTCCAATTTGGCAAAAAAAATCTTCTACTGCCCTCACCCTTCAGTTGTGGGTTCTCATCCAAATCCCAATCCATCCTAATTCCCCATTACTCTGCTCTCACTTCTCCCACTGCTTCACTTGCAGCATGTCCAAGTGGCATGGATGGATGAAGCCCTGACTACATACTTGCTCTTGGTTTAAGTGACTTAGTCCTATGTATACCGAGAAAATATCAACCCCGGATTTACAAAGCCCTTTATAGCGTGCAGGATTAGTCTAAGAGCTATTTTCGGCAATATGGCCGACGTGCGATCCAGGAACGAGCTCCCAGGACATGCACGTGAGTTCTTAGGCTAATCCTGTATGGAACGAGCTCCTGTATGCAAATTACCCTCATTTGCAGGTGAAAACCATGCAAATGAGGGTAATATGCAATCCAGGAAGCTGGCAGCCATTTGTGTAGGACGAGTGCAGTGTGCAGAAATGTACTCAGTTAGTAACCGAGTACATTTCTGCAATCTACAAAATAGAGCTAGGACAGCACCAAACAATGGCTGCATATCACTGAGGAAGCATGCCAATGTCCAAGTAGAAGGCCATTGGCATTGCAAACTGTTACAAAAAAATAAACAACTTTTAATTTTCTTTTCGCCGATCTCGCCTGGTTAAGCATAGGGCAGCGACGCGCAAACGGGATCAGGGTCAAAAATAATAAAAAAACCTAAAATAAGCATTCTAACTAAAATCAGTATTCTGCCATGCAAGTCAAAGGCAGTCAGAAGACAACCTGGCCAGTGAGTAATGGTTGCTACAGGGGGGGAGGCTCAGTGTGGGACATATAACTATGCATTAGCAGGCAATCCTATGCAAATGAGGGAAGGGTTAGTGAATCCCAGATTTTCCCAGGGTGTGAGGCAGGTCCCAAGAGTGTAAGAGTATAAATAGCTGGGTGCAAGACTAGGATATAGGTGACATCATGGGGAGGGGGGTGTCAGGCATACTGTAAGTGGATTTGAGACTTGTGGCTCGGGATTGCTCCTAGCTTAGCACAGCTAAGCTAGGGGTGTGTCTAAACCTGCCTAGCACTCTCTACAAAGTGCAAGTGGGTCTGCGCACCGCGCACCGGGTTGTACAGGAAGAAAAAGGAAGTTAAACCAGGGAAAAAAGCAGCTCTATGCACATTTGAGCACTCTGTTTGCGTGACGTGCCCCCGGGCTTAAACAAGGAGGCAATGGGAAGGGAAAAACAGCAGTAGGAAGGTAATCAAGGAGAACTAGCTTAGCTGACAAGTGAAATGTATCAGAATCATCCAATTACACAGGCAGCAGCAGACCACTATAAACTATGCAAACACCTTTCCCCCTTGTTTTTCCCAAAAATTCTGCACCACCGGTGTATAAAGATGGGGAACTTTTACAAAACGAAAGCAAGAGAAAAAATGTTAGGGGGCTGCTTTTGCTACCATAAACCAGCATGTGCAAGAGGCTGAGGGTGGTGAGGATGTGAATGCTGCTGAGCAACCCTCAGTGAGGAGACAGAAAAGACTGTACAGACTCAGGGTAACCTACCAAGGGCTACATGAGCTGGAGATAGTGGAGCGCTATAGGGTGGACAGGGACCTCCTACAGTATATTGTTGAGATGTGTCGGCCACATCTGACACACACAACCAAAAGAGGGGAACCCATCCCAGTGGATACCAATGTATGTGTAGGCCTAAGAATACTAACTACAGATACCTTCAAAGGCCAACTGGGGATATGATGGGGATCTCACCGGCATCAGCATCCAGGGTACTCCACCAGTTCCTGGATGTCATGTCAGCACATGTCGGTGAGCATGTATATTTCTCCATCACCCGTGAGGCGTTGGCCAGCAATATGTGTCTCTTCCACCAAATAGCAGAATACCCTGAGGTAGTGGGTGCAATAGACTGCATGCATATACGCATTAAAGCCCCACCAGGTGAGCGGGGTAGGGTCTAAGTCAACCGCAAGGGCTTCCCCTCCATCCACTGTCAGGTCGTGTGAGATGCCCAGGGCATAATAATGAATGTGTGTGCTGGCTACCCAGGAAGCTACCACGATTCTCACATCTGGCATATGACACAGCTGTACCAGACATTTGCCAGTGGGGACATCCCACATGGTCACTAGTGGGGAATGCTGGATACGCAATGGAGCCATGGCTGATGACACCCATCAGAAATGAACACACACCCGAACTAGAACTCCATAATGAGGCACACACACAAACACCAATCATAATAGAGCATGTGTTTGGGATGCTCAAGTCACGGTTCCGGTGCCTGGATACATCCGGTGGAGTCTTGCAATACTCAACAACTACATGTACCCAAATTGTCCTTGCATGTGCCATGCTACACAATATGATCCTGCGGAAACAGCTGCAGCAGGAACAGCATGGGGCAGGGCCACACAGCCCCCCACCAGTGCCAAGGCCTGCACAAGTGCAGAGTGACTCGGAGGAGAAACAACCAGAGCCTGCCCCAGTAGGCAGAAGGAGGCATGCCCTGGCTTTGGCAAAGAGGCAACACACAGCACTGACACAGTAGGGACCCAGGGAATGACGCCTCTCTCCGACTCACACATACAGTAAAAGGGATGCCAAACATGACACTACCTGTGCTCAACCATGTACAGGGAGTGTACTATGTGCATCCAAACATAGGCAGCCCTGCAGCACCACCCTCAATACTGTGACACCCACAAGGTAAGTGACTCACACATGCCAGTGGGGGGGAGCACATACCCAACAAGTCACAGCCGGCAGGATAGGTGTGGACAAACACAAACAAATGCTGTACTATGGCCTCTGAATGAGCCCCATGGGTAACCCCTACCCCAGCCCTACACAGACAACCTACAGCAGGCCAGCCAGTTGGATGTAAGTTGTGAAGGCTAGGAAGTCAGAAACCAATATGTAGGTAGTGAAAGCTACGATCTGTAGTACACTGGTATGCCTCTAGCCAGCATGATAAGACTATAGACTGAAATGGTGTACCTGACATACCAGTACAGTCCTAGCAACTGTGTAAAAGTGTAAGGTGTGCCCCACCATCCTATGTACACTTATAATAACAGTCAGGTGTGCCCCCCACCCCTGTGTAGAAATGTATAAACAGTCAGGTGTCTCACCCCCCCCCCACTATGCAGAAATGTAGCAAAAGTCAATGCCAAATGACGGATTTATACCCTGCAAACACAGCATGCTACCCGTTGGTGTACAACAAAAAGGTCAGCACCGCAGTACAAACCAACTGGACTAGATCCACACATGCAATATAGATGGCCATACTGGGCATGCTCACACACAAACACATGAAGGCCATGTCAGCAAACAACAGTGGACCAGACATAACTGGCAGTTGCAGTTCTTAGTGCAGACACATGTCAGTATGCACCACTCCTGCCTTGCACACACAGTGGATAGGAATACAGACATATATGTAAGGACAACACACTATAATAAGCCAAAGGTAGATGGACATAGAAGTGCTGAAGAGGGTGACCGTGACAAGGAGCCATCTGGGCCTGTCCCACCCAGCACACAGCCAAAGGGCCCCAAACACAGGAGGTGCAGTTGTCACTCACTGCAGATACTAGCCACCAGTATCTGTCAGCATGACGGCATGTTGCACGTGCCAGCTGTGCAACATGACTGTACAAGGAAGTTGTCCCATAGTAGCTGTATACACGTACCTGTGGCATATGACCCCGTGTGTGCCCACATGCGGCATGTCAACCCTTACATGAATGGGTTACGGCCCATGCACACACCGCCCTCCCCATAGCAGTATCATGACAAGCCTGCTGAGGTCATCCAATGTGAAATACACCATTGGAGATGTAGCTCAATAATCCCCATGGCACGTCCCATAACTGTGTACTGCTGTACTGATAAACTAGTTAGGTAGTAGTCCTAACCCCAGACTTGGCAACTCTGCGAGTGTGTGTATGTGTGTGTGTGTCTTGGTCTCTGCCTGTGTAGAGAGAAATGCTTTCTAGGCTACTCACACTCAGTACAGTTCATATACACAACATTAGCAAGGCTGCTGATGTCACGCACTAAGAAATACACCTCTGGGGAAATCATAGCCCAGTAATTGCCTTAGCGCATCTTGTAACTATGTACTGCTGTAGTGTAATAAAGTAGTTAGGTAGGTGTTCTAACCCCAGACCTGGCAACTGTATGCTTTTGTGTGTGTGTGTGTGTGTGTGTGTGTGTGTGTGTGTGTGTGTGTGTGTGTGTGTGTGTGTCTGACTGCATACACAGCAAAGCATTTTAGGCCACTCACACTCCGTACAATATACATACTCGACATTGGCAAGGCTGCTGATGTCACTCACCTAGAAATACACCTCCTGGGAAATCATAGCCCATTAATCTCCCTAGCGCGTCCTGTAACTGCACACAGCTGTAGTATGATAAAGTAGTTAGGTAGGTGTTCTAACTCCAGACCTGGCAACTGTGTGCTTTTGTGTGTGTGTGTGTGTGTGTGTGTGTGTGTGTGTGTGTGTGTGTGTGTGTGTGTGTGTGTGTGTGTGTGTGTCTGACTGCATACACAGCAAAGCATTTTAGGCCACTCACACTCCGTACAATATACATACTCGACATTGGCAAGGCTGCTGATGTCACTCACCTAGAAATACACCTCCTGGGAAATCATAGCCCATTAATCTCCCTAGCGCGTCCTGTAGCTGCACACAGCTGTAGTATGATAAAGTAGTTAGGTAGGTGTTCTAACCCCAGACCTGGCAACTGTGTGCTTTTGTGTGTGTGTGTGTGTGTGTGTGTGTGTGTGTGTATATATATATATATATATATATATATAGAGAGAGAGAGAGAGCAATGCTTTTTAGGCCACTCACACCCTGCACAATACATATACTTGACTTCGGCAAGGCTGCTGATGTCACTCGCCTAGAAATACACCTCTGGGGAAATCATAGTCCAGTAATCTCCGTAGCTCATCCTGTAACGGAGTACTGCTGTAGTGTGATAAAGTAGTTAGGTAGAATTTCTAACCCCAGACCTGTTGCTCGTGTGTGAATGTGTGTGTGTCTGACTGCATAGAGAGCAATGCTTTTTAGGTTCATACTAGGCTATCTGCCCTAGGGCATTTATAAGCCTAGCCAGAATGCGTTTGGCTTTCGCCACCCATTTTAAATTTATTTTGCTATGCCCTTTTTTGAGGTTAGTATACTGTGCCTCTGTCTAACAGTGACACAGAAGTGATACCCAGGGTAAACCTACGATCTCCCATCCACTCATCAAGGTTCCTCTTGAAGAGAGTCAATGAGGGACTCTGCCTAACCTGGACTGGGATTTTATTCCAGAGTGAAGGGAGCCTCTGGATTATGAATCTGTCCCTCTAGCATGTCCTATTTATTTCAGTGCTGAGGTTCAAGTCTCTCGAGCGCGTAGCTCGATGGGATTTGGATTTTCTGAGGTGCAGCATGTCCATTAATTCCAGGTTAGACATGGCTTAATACGTCAGGCACAGATCGCCTCTGAACAGGCGGTATGCCACTGAGTAGAGCTGGAGTTTCTTTAACTGGGCAGCATATGGCATCTGTTTGAGCCCTTTGATCCTCTTGGTGAGGTACTTTTGGGGTCTTTCCAGTTGCTGCAGGTGACTGGTAAGGTACATCCCAAAAGGGGCATTGTACTCAATTATGGGCCTGATGAGGGATGAATAAAGAGGCACGATGACGTCCCCTGATCTACATGTCAATCCCTCCATGATTAGGTGGGCTATATAAAATGTTTTTCTAACCACTTTGGCCATGTGGTTGTCAAATGAGAGATTGCTATCAACTTGGGTCCCCAGGTCCCTAATTACTTCTTCTGTACTTAATGGATTACCACCTATCTGGTAATTTGTGGGCACTTTGTTTTTGCCAAAGGGGATGACTATACACTTTTTGGGATTTAGCCTGAGGCCATAGCTCTGGCACCAGTTGTCTGTTTCTATGAGGCCCTTTTGGAGGATGCTTGTGTCGGCTGAAGAGTCGATTATGGTGCCCAGTTTGCAGTCATCTGCGAACTTGGTCAGCCACAGTCCTTCCGTGTTGGCCTGTACCTCCGAGAAATATATACCGAACAAGAGAGGTCCCAGGACTGAGCCTTGTGGGACACCACTTGTAACTGGTTTGGAGTCTGACATGGCTCCAGCAATTCTAACCATGTGGGTTCTGTCCTTGAGCCAGTTTGCAATCCATCTAGTGACATAGGGGTTTATATTTACGCTGGTGAGCTTATCTATAATGCCCGAGTGGGGTATTGTATCGAAGGCTTTTGCGAGGTCCAGGTAGGCTGTGTGGACCACCTTCCCCTCGTCAATGGCCTTGGTGACTGTTTCAAAGAAATCAACCAGGTTTAAGAGGCAGGATCTGCCCTTAACAAAGCCAAACTGGGTAGGATCCAGTGTTTGTAGGTCCCCAATATCTTTATTTATGAGGTCCATGATGATCCTTTCCATAGCTTTGCAGACCAAGCATGTCAGGCTTATGGGGCGATAGTTTCCAGGATCCGTTGAGGCACCACCTTTATGGAGAGGGACCACTGTTGCTGTACGCCACTCTTTGGGCACATATCCTGTAGTAAGGCTGAGACTGAACAGTAGTTTTATGTTTGGGTTTAGCTCTTCTTGGAGTTCATGTAGGACGCAGCCCGGGACACAGTCTGGTCCCATTGATGCTGTGTTTTTTGCTTTGGAGAGGGCGGCTCTTACCTGAGCATCTGAGATGTCAGGGGGGCAGCACCCTGCTGGGATAGATATTTGCCCTTTTGGTGGGGGGGGGTTTGCGCTGAACCTGTCAGCTAGGATGTTTTGTCATTTTGGACTAATTCTGAGCATATCTGGGAATTCCCACCCAGGTTCCTAACATAACTAAAGAAAGCCTTGTGATTATCCTTGGTGTCCTGTGCAATTTTTCTCTCGAAGCTGGCCTTAGACAATTTTGTGTGTGCCCGTAGTTTTTTGCTAATACTGATCAGTGATGCCTTCCCTTTTTGGGATTTTGCTCTATCATTTAGTAGCTTCCTCCTTCTATTTTATAGTTTGTTTATGGCTGGGGTCCACCAGACAGGACGTCTGCCTTTGGAGGATTGGGTCTTGGTTTTATTTGGGATCGCATGATCCATGCATTCCTGAAGGTGTTCATAGAATGCGTTTATAAAGGATTCTGCGGTCTGGGCCGTATTTTCCACAGGCCCGGGGGCTTTGAAGGATTCCACCTCAGTTTTGAGGAGTGTGAAATTTGCTTTAGAGAAGTTTTTCACTGTGGTTTTCTGGGCAGGGGATGGGGTCGGGATGTGAATATCCAGTGACATTAGTTTATGGTCTGATCTTACCAGTGAGCGATACACTTCTGGTCTGGAGCATAGAGCCCCCATGTTGGTGATGATCAGGTCCAGTATGTTTTCCCCTCTTGTGGGAGTGGTAACAAGTTGTTCCATAGCATTTGAGTTTATAAATTCTAGGAACCTTTGGGTTAGGGTGTTGGAGCTAGAGTAATGCTCCCAGTCTATGTTTGGGTAGTTGAAGTTGCTCAATATAATGGTGTTTGGAGAGACCTTCATATTTTCCAGTGTTCTCAGGAAGGCCGAGTGGGGTTCCTGGGTTTGGGAGGGTGGTCTGTAGCAGGCTATAAACTGGAAGGCAATTTTACCCACTGTTAGTTGCACATGGATAGTCTCTGATGCTTCATGCTTTGCCACCAACCTAGAGGTGTGGGTATCTTTGATGAATATCAATACTCCCCCCTCCTTTTGTGGTTCAGTCCAAGTTTTGGGGCCGAAAAGCATGGTATGAGGTATAACCTGGTAGTGCTGGGGTGCTCTCAGGAGCCCTGAACCAGGTTTCTGTTACTGCACAGGTATCGATGTTCTCCATGCTAAGGAGAGTTTCGAGTGCGTGCATCTTGAGGTTTAGACTTCTGGCGTTGAGTAGCATTACTCTTAGTTTCTTATCACTTGTGATACCTATAGAGGTGGGTTTGTCTTTTGAGCCTTGCCTAAAAAAGGCACTATGGGGGTAGCAAGAGCCTTTGCCAATATCCGAAAGCCCAGGGGTGACAGGTGCAAGCCGTCCCTAGCAGCATCGTGGCTTGTCGAGCATATCATCCCAAGCTGACAGGCATTGGATCCCCTTTGAATGACACCAGTACTTAAGCCAATTGTTGAAATTGATCATCTTGTCTTCATATTGTGGCATCATTCTTGGTGAGGGTAAGATGCTACTCAAGGTCAGGGTCATACCAGCCTGGGCTACATGCTCAGAGAGCTACTTTATGTCTCTTTTCATGTAGTCCAGGGAGGTACGTCTCAGGTCATTCACACCAGCATGGACAATGACTGAGTCATATTTGTACTTGCCTTGGAGTGACCTGAGTGCTTGTGTTATGTGGCGGATCGTAGCGCCCGACAGGCTGCTCACCGTGACCCTCTCCTTGTTCAGCCTGTTGAGTGGGACATCAGTGTGCCTGACGATAGAGTCACCTATTACAAGTGTATCAGGTGTGTTGTTTAGTCTTAAGGGCTGTGACTGTTCGGCACACTGGCTTTGTGAGATATGTGTTGCACGTGTTTTGTTTTGGGGTAGCGGCTGCTTGGGTGTCTGCTTTGGAGGTCTCTGCTGCTTCGGCAGATCTTTATTTAGAGCCTGCGAGTATGTTTTTGTGTGATTATGTGTTTGGTTTGCTGTCGTGGTAGGTCTATGTGAGACTGGAATTGTAGTGACTGTGGTTTCTATCTCCTCCTGACTGGTTATGCCAGTACTGAGTTGAGAGAGCTTAGCCTCCAGTTTGGCTATATGGTTGCATCTCTCACATGTGTTGGAATTTGTTGGGAGGAGGAGAGGGTTGTCTGTGTACATGAGGCAGTTGTAACAGAGCTTAGCCTCCAGTTTGGCTATATGGTTGCATCTCTCACATGTGTTGGAATTTGTTGGGAGGAGAAGAGGGTTGTCTGTGTACATTAGGCAGTTGTAACATTGCCTCAAGATTCCCAGATTCACCAGCTGGACCGGAGAGGAGATTGACAACTGACCTTTGGACATGCTAGAATAATATTGGGAATTCCTTAATAATTGAAAACCACGGCCAGTGGGGAGTGGGGGTGTAGTGCTTTTAATTTTTAGTGCTGACTTATATAATTGCTTTAGTGAGCATGTTACAGGTAACTTAAATGCAAAAACGACAAACAGTAACTTTCTTTCAAGTGAAACAAGGAAATAAGTACAGTAAGCAATGCAGATATCACTAGTGATCCACAGAAGCGCTGAGAAGCCGCATATTAGGTGGAATTAGCGTTCCAGGGAAATAACAAGCAAACAAACAACAAGCATATAAATAAAGCTAGATTCAGCAGGCCTGGATCTAGTCTATGCTACAGCAAACAAGGTGTACCAATTTCAGTAAGATACAGTTCAAATATTCAGGCACTATAAGCCTTCAACCAGAAATTCCCAGCTCAGAAGGGCAGAGTCCAGCCTCTCCTCCCACAAGAGTGCAGACCACGAACCCTCTTAATGTAAAATAACTGGCCTGAAAGTCCAAGTGCTTAAACCAGAATTAATACACTTTTAGAATAACAGACACTGAGCCCTCAATCAGCAGTTCCCAACCTAGAAGGATGTAAGCTACCTGTTCTGCCACTACAGTGCAGACCACAAACCCTCTCAGTGCAAAACAACTGGTCCGAAGCCCAAGTGTTTAAACCAAAAGGCTTAGAATGAGTTACACCAAGCAGTAATAAATACAACTGAGTACTTTTAAGATGATGCAAAAGTAAAAAAGTAGGTAGAAACACAAGTACAGTAAAAGCAGATGAAATTTTTTTTTTTTTCTGAACAAGTGCTGAGATCAAAGAAACAGATTTGAGTGCTGAAACTAGAAAACTGTCTAGTTATAAGAAAAAAAACTAAGCTAGAAGGCTTCCCTTCAACACAGAAGGGCTTGGGGGCTCAAAAGCCTACAAATAGTCTATACCACTTAACAGGAAAGGCAGGAAACAAGCTTAAATTTTTTTTTTTTTTTGTTTCCCAGATGCTCTCTTTGTACACAGTAGGAGTGCCTGAAATCAGAATATGATCTCGCTGCACTCAGTTGAGTGAGCAAATGAGATGGGCCCAGAAGGAGTATCCAAACCCAAATTTACAAGAGGGGCGGGCAGCTGCAAGGCCACTAAGATTAACACCAAAACAAAAACAGGGTGGGTGGGACTAACTGAAGAGCAGAGTGAAAACTTCCAGTTCAGTTAATATTCCTTCCACACAGTTAAAATCAATTTAAATACTGTATTTTTTTAAAAAAAGAGCAGATAAAGGTACTTAAATTCTCTTATACGTCCACTTGAATACAGCAAGTTCTTAGCCGGCCAAAGCTGAGGTTTTTAAGCAGAAAATATTTCACACTGTACCACTTAAATAGGCAAGGACAGGAAATCAAAGAATGTGACTACCCCCACACCTGTAATTACTAGCAAATAACAAAATTCAGCAAACACTGACTAACTTCCAGCTCAGTTAATATTCCTTCCACACAGTTAAAATCAATTTAAATACTGTATTTTTGGAAAAAAAAAAAGAGCAGATAAAGGTACTTAAATTCTCTTATACGTCCAGTTGAATACAGCTAGTTCTTAGCCGGCCAAAGCTGAGGTTTTTAAGCAGAAAATATTTAGGCCGCTCACACCCTGTACACTCAACTTTGGCAAGGCTGCTGATTACACTCACCTAGAGATACACCTCTGGGAAAGTCATAGCCCAGTAAAGTCTGTAGCGCGGCCTGTAACTGTGTATTGTTATATTGTGATTTAGAACTGTGGTAGGGTTCCCATCACCACCCATGGCAGTTCTGGATGTTTTGTGTGTGTTTCAATGTCTGTGTATGGAGCAATGCATCATAGGCTACTCACGTGCAGTACAATTCAAATGCCCTACGTTGCCAATCCTGCTGATGTCATTCATTGTGAAATACTACTTTGGGGAGAAAGTTCACTGTAATCCCTGTGGTGCGACCTATAACTGCTCCATGCTGTAGTGTAATATAGGCCTTGGCAGGGGTTCTATACCCACACATGACAGTTGTGGATATTTTTGTGCATGTCTCACTGTTTGTGTAGGGAGCAATACATTTTTAGGTTAGTCACTCGCAGTACAGGTGAAATGCCCTACTTTGGTAATCCTGCTGATGTCAGTCACTGTAAAAATACACCTTTGGGGAAGAAGTACTCCAGTAATGTCTGTGGTGCGCACTATAACTGCGTAGTGCAGTAGTGTAATAAACTAGTTAGGTAGGAGTTCAACTCCCAGGTTTGACAGGTGTGTGTGTGTGTGTGTGTGTGTGTGTGTGTGTGTGTGTGTGTGTGTGTGTGTGTGTGTGTGTGTGTGTGTAAAACCTGTATCTTGTGTAGAGGTGAGTATGCGACACCTGTGGCCAATGTGGAGGGGGTTTTGCTCATTACTTTTATGGCGGCCCTACTATGTATCACGTCAACCATACAGAGATAACAAATGTAAATTAGCTGGGAGGCTGGAGTGCAAAGCCATACCCATATATGTGATATCAAGACCAGTCAATCCAAATTAGCAACCCCACTATTACCCAGAGCACACAGTCAACCCATGTGTCATATGCACACACATGCTTAGGCAACAGCCAATATGTGGTTAGTACACTGCATATTGGCCACTGATAGTAACTATGCAGTGATAGCAGTGGGCAACAGAGGGCACGTCACCCTGGCCATCTGTCCAATAAGCACGTACATGCAGACAGTGCACCTCCACCATGCTCCCCAATGGACACCTGCACCACCTGTGGTGCCTCCACATGCGACTCACAACGGACATACCATGCCTGACAACATGCCCTGTATGGACAAAGGACAATGAAACCAGAGAATGCTGTTGGCATGCTATCAATGTTGGTGAAGGGTAAACCTGCTGCGCTTTACCAGTTCCTGCCACAGGTGGGCAAGACTGGCACAACTGATGATAAGCTGTGTCCACAACATGGGCCAGACACCCCAGGTACAGTTCTACATGTCACTGTACATGCACGTGGGAGGTGTGCACATCCCAGACACCATCCATGTCATGGACTAAGGAACACATACATGGCATACGGTGTACAGCACTGGCCACACACACAACAGTCACCCAGCTGACTGGATGGGGGATGCAATACCCACCTGTGTGGGCAAATGCAGTAACTACAGGCCTGAGACACAATGCAGACCACTGTTGTGTAGCCTGATGCCATGGTATACCCACTGCCTACCCTTGTACAGCCTGCTGGCACAGTTGACTACCACACACCCATGTAGACATGCACCCATGCATGTCAGAGCTGACACCCTATGTGTACGTGTGTGTGTGTGTGTGTTGCATGGTGCGTATGTCCGCAGCCACACTCACTACATCCCCCAGGGCATACTGAAGCATGCTGTCTGATATCTCACATCTCCTCATACTCTTTGCCCATATGGCCTCCATATGACCCATGTGGTGCATGTGATAATTGCACATTGATGTGTTGTGGCAATCCCACTACTGATGAGTTGCACTCCTAACCCTGCCAAGTGTGTCAATGTGTGTGCATCCCTGTGTGAGTGTGCCTGTGTTGACGCTGGCACATGTTCATGCAGACAGGCACGTGTACGACACCTACCGTATATCTACCGTATCCCTGTTTCAGATGTCACTCACCCTGACATATATGTTCTGAGTGCTCCACATCAGGTAACCCATGTGGTGCATCCAATAACTGCATTGAACTGTGATAGCACTACATAGTTGTCGGGGGTTTGATACCCTGTGCTGGTAGGTGTGCTACACAAATATGCTTCAGTTTTACCATCCCACCCCTCCCTGACATATATCTGCATCTCTCTGCCTCCCCCACTCCCTCCCTGGTGGACGTGGAGACCCACACCTGCCTTACTTAGGCAACAGCATGTGTATGTTACGTGATACTCATGATCAGCTGATGACCTCTGCACGAATTGCAGCCCTCCCCTAGCTGATTGCATGTGGAGCAGCTGTGGTAACAATCCCATAGCCAACTGCATGGAAACACACTCCAGTACCTAGGAACATCATGGTGGTGTTGGGCCCTTGCAGTCACTGTGAGCAGGAAAGTACAGTTTTGACCCTACCATAAATGTAGATGTTCGAGTGCTAATACAGCTGCAGTCATAACAGATGGGTTCTCCTGCCGTCAGGCGGGTCCTCGGTCGGCCGAATTCCAAAGTCTAGGTCCGGCGTCGGTTGTTGTCACTTCTTCCCTGACGTCAGTGCTACAGGGGTATAAAAGAACCAGCAGACGCCATATTCTTCAGTTTTTCTTGCCCAAGATGGTCAGGTGCCTCCAGAAGGAAGGCAATACATAAAATTATGAAATAATGCAATGCAATATAATCAAAAAACAGTAGTTGCAAGCAAATACACCATAAAAGAATACCCCTAGAGGGGAAGGAGGGAGGGAAACCTGGACTGCAGCTGTACTAGCACTCGAACATCTACATTTATGGTAGGTACAAAACTGTACTATGTTCATCGTGCATACAGCTGCAGTCATAACAGATGGGTAGAATCCCAAAGCTAAGAAAGGGGTGGTAGGCACTAGGTGGAACTAGGAAGAGCCAAAATGCCCTGCAAGACTGCAGTGGCAAAGCCTGCTCTAGATTTGGAGTATAATGGTAGGTTGTAGTGTTTGGAGAAGGTATGCACAGAACTCCAAAGTTGCTGCTTCCAAGATATCCTTGGTA
This sequence comes from Protopterus annectens, assembly GCF_019279795.1. NCBI lineage: Eukaryota > Metazoa > Chordata > Ceratodontiformes > Protopteridae > Protopterus > Protopterus annectens. The sequence continues at coordinate 1,303,969,647 of NC_056745.1, read as the reverse complement.
GGAACTCCTCTGAGGAAGGCTGCAGAGGTGGCTGTGGCCCTGGTGGAGTGAGTTCTAATGCCTGTAGGAACAGTTTTGCCATGAAAGGAATAGCAAAAGCGTATGCAGTGGGCTATCCATTTTGAGATTGTCTGCTTGGAAATTGGCTTTCCTGGAGCTCCTACCGCATAGGCCACAAAGAGCTGTTCTGATTTTCTGAAAGGTTTCGTTCTGTCCAAGTAATAACGTAGTTGCCTGTGGATGTCCAAGGAATGTAGTAATCTCTCCCCTTTGTTTTGAGGATTGGGATAAAAAGTAGGTAAATGTATGGCCTGATTTAAAGCTACCCTGGATACCACTTTAGGCATAAAGGAAGGGTTGGTTCGTAATGAAACTCTGTCCTGATGGAAGATGATAAAAGGCTGGACAGCCATGAGGGCCTGTAGTTCTGAAACTCTACGAGCTGAAGTGATAGCCAGAAGGAAAGCTGTTTTCCAGGACAAATATTGCAAATCTGATGAAGCAGCTGGCTCAAAAGGAGGCAAAGTCAGTTTTTCCAGAATGAAATTTAGATCCCAAGCAGGTATCGGTTGTTTCCTTGGAGGTCTTAAATTCTTAGCCCCTCTCAGGAACTGTCTTAAAGAGGGTGAGAGAATAAAGGAGGATCAGTGTTGTATTCTGCAGAAATGGCTGAGGCATGTATTTTGATGGAGGAGAACGAAAGTCCACTGCTTAGTTGTTCAGCCAAATATTGTAGTATTTGAGGTAAATTCAGTTTTCCAGGGTTCTGGCCCTTTTTCTCATTCCAGACACAAAAACGTTTCCATTTTGCGGAGTAAGATTTTCTAGTTGATGGACTTCTGGCCTCCAAAATGACATCCTGCACCTCCTTGGAGAGTTGGGCCTGCTGTGATGCTAAGGAATCTTCCATGCGGCTAGACTGAGTGTTTTTAGCTGACTGTGAAAAGTTTTGAAGCTGTGCTGAGTCAGAAGAAGAGGCATTAGAGGCAGGGTCCATGGGGGAGAATGAGTCAGGCTCCTCAGGAGTGGGTACCAGTGCTGCCTTGGCCAGTCCGGGGCAATGAGGATCATCTTTGGTCTGTCTGCTCTGGTCTTCAATAGGACTTTGGACAGCAGAGGAAGAGGCGGGAAGGCATAAACTGTCATTGATGTCCAGCTGAAAGAGAGAGCGTCCACTCTCCAGGCCTTTGGGTGGAAGGTCCTCGAGCAGAATTTTGTCAATTGATGATTTTTGTGGGAGGCAAAGAGATCTATGTCTGGCCTTCCCCATTCTTGGATTATTTCTGTAAAAACTTTTGGATGCAACATCCATTCGTGTGGATCTGTCATATTTCTGCTTAGGTTGTCTGCCAGCATGTTTTCCTTGCCTGGCAAGTACTGCGCTTGTAGTTCCATTTGTAAGTCCATGGCCATGTTCCAAAGTGATATGGCCAGTCTGCATAAGGGATAGGAATGAGTTCCTCCCTGCTTGTTTATGTACCACATAACTGTGGTGTTGTCCGTTCTTATCAATAGTTGACCTGGTTGTAGAAAGTCCTTGAAAGCTATAATAGCATTTATTACTGCTAGCATTTCTTTCTGATTGATGTAAAGGTGCTTTTCTTTTTGGGACCATTTGCCCTGAATGCACCGGTCTGTCATGTGCGCCCCCCAAGCGTAGTCCGAGAAGTCTGTTGTGATGACTTGATTTGCTTGAGGCTTGCTGAATGGAAGACCTGTGTTTGCTTGACATGCTTGAGCCCACCATAGAAATTCCTTTTGCAGACATGGAAGTAGTGGTATTATTGTTTCCAAACTGTGGCTGTGTTGAGACCATATGTTTTTTAGGTACCATTGTAGTTTTCTCATATGCAGCTTTGCACATGGGATTAGCAAGATGCAAGATGCCATGAATCCCAGAGCCTGCAGGATTTTCCTTGCAGTCAGCCTGGTGCAATTTGCCAGTGTCTTGAAGTATTGGATTAGTTGCCCCTGCTTCTCTGGCGTAAGGTAGGCCATCTGGGTGTTTGTGTCCAAATTGGCACCCAGGAAAATTATATTTCGAGAGGGTATTAGCCTTGATTTCTCTTTGTTGACTGTGTATCCCAGAGAGTTTAATAACATTATTACATAAGCCAGATGTTTCAGAAGAATGTGCTTGCTGTCCGCTTGGATCAGGCAGTCGTCCAAATAAGGGTATATTTGTATCCCTTGAAGTCTGCAGTATGCAATTACTGATGCCAGGCATTTCGTGAATACTCTGGGCGCAGTAGATAAGCCAAAGGGCAATGCAGAGAATTGATAATGGGTTGAACCTGCAAGAAATCTGAGGTATCTTCTGCAATTTTGTCTGATTGGGACATGTAGGTATGCCTCCTTGAGGTCCAATGTTACCAGCCAAGACTCCTTGCCCAGCATGGGAAGAAGTTGCTGTAGAGTGAGCATCTTGAATTTTGGTACAGTAGGAATGTGTTTAGGATGGAAAGATCCAAAATAGGTCTCCAATCTTTTCCCTTCCTTGGCACCAGAAATAGCCTGGAATAAAAACCTTGACCTTGTTCGTGTGTAGGTACCTCTTGAATAGCTTTCATGTTTATAAGATCTGAAATTTGCTTTTGTGCCTCTGCCCTTTGATTGTGTGGCAGTTTTGGCATGCCTCTCATTTTTGGAAGGGTCTGAAAGTGGAATTTGTAGCCTCTGTTTATAATGTCCAGGATCCATTTGTCCTTTGTGACAACATGCCAATTTTTCCAGAATAGTGCCAGCTTTCCTCCTAAGGGGGCTGCCATTTGAGACCTGGTTGGCCTGCAAAGGGGAAAGTCATTGGGTTTGCTTTCTGAAAGATTGTGAGTTGTCCTCACCACCTCTTGGTGTCGGAGCTTGCCATTGTCTGCCTCTGTATGATCCTTGTGGTTGTCCTCTGCCCCTCGGGCGCCTGTATCTGCCTCTTTGGGGTCTGTCCATGGCGGGAAAGGACCAGTTTTTGGAAGGCCAATTTCTACTAAAACGTGGTGGTTGAACCTGCAGAAACTCTTTCATCGTTTGCATTGATTTAGCTTTTTCCTCCATTTTTCGTAATACTTCCTCAGCATTTGCCCCAAATAGTACATCCTTTTGAAGAGGGGTGTCTAGTAATTTAGCTTTGACATGATCAGGCAAGGTTTGTTCCTTGAGCCAAGCATGCCTGCGTATGACTGAGCCTGTAACAGCAGCTCTACATGAGGCCTCTAGAGCATCAAAACCACATTGGAAGGTATGTTTACCCACTTGTTCTGCACTATGCATCAAATCCTGCAACTCCTTCAAGTCTGGTTGTTCAGGTTGTGACATTTTACTTTTCAATTGAGATAACACAAACTGTTGGTATTTTAGCATATGAAACTGACAGTTTAAGGCTCTCATGGTTAAGGTAGCCGAGGTATATACCTTTTTTCCCCACCTTTCTAAGGATCTGGAATCTCTCTCGGAAGGCAATGGATTTTTGGCAATGGAAGCCTTAACCCCCCCCTTGGGTCCCTGTGAGATGGTTTCTAGGTCAGCAGCATGGCTTTTGTAAAGAAATTGGTGTGAGTCAGGAACCCTGTAGTACCTGTCAGGCTTAACTGGAGCTGGAGGTAGAGAGTCCGGGTTAAGGCAGGCCTCCGAGTAAACATCATCTAGGATGTCCAAGACAGGAGGTATAGCCAGAGGCCTGTGCTGGGGTAACAAAAGAAATTCCCTGAGCCTTTTCTTGGAATCTGAATAATCCTGGCCTTCCCAGTGGAAGTGTTCCCTTAAGGTATGCAAAGTTTCCCCAAATGAGAAATCCTCAGGGGATACAGAAGGAATAGACTCCTCTGCATCAGAGTCTTCAAAAGGGGAGTAAGCCTGTTCCTGATCATCAGAGTGTTCTGAAATAATGGATCCCTCATCAGAGGAGGGGGAATCTTCCTCCACTCTGGGCCTTTTGTCCGGAGGTGGCTGAGAACCTCTGATTAGAGTAATTAAATCCTCAGCCATTTTAAGCATCTGTCTCTTATGCATGGGGCCTGGAGATGGGCCCTGTGTAACTGGTCTCTTAGGGTGCATGGTTGCTTTAGACTTGATGAAAGCCTTGATGGAGAAAGAAGAAGGTCTGAAGACACCTTGAGTGGAGGTGGACCTGTCCACATTCTGTGTTTCAACGCCAAGAGTGGCTTCGGTATCTGTAGTCGGTGTGTGGGCCGAGAAGCCTGCGACCTCGGGTACAGGAGACACTGTGTCGTCGGTAGTCAGGGGCTGCGTAGGCGCCTCACTGAGAACTGGACCACGTGTAGTCGGCTTTGGCGTGGTGTCGGTAGAGGCCGCGGACCTCGGGTGTCGGTCCTTGTCTTAGCGGTTTTTAGACAAAACCGGTGTCGGAGTATCCGACGACATGGTATAGTTAAAAGCTTTCCCAAAAAAATGCTGGACGAACTCCACCCAATGCTTAATAGTGCGTTTGTTGAATGTAGCACAACAGTGACAGACCGAGACATTGTGGTCTGGGACTAAACAAGGTATAAAGAGGGAATGGAAATCCTTATGTGGGATTTGCTTCCCACAAGAAATACAATTATTAACTTTGTCTAACATCGGTCTGAGGCAAGAAAGGTTTCCCCAACGGGGTACTTAGCTTTTAAGAAGACTTCGGTTTTCCAAATTTTTCGTAATCTCAGGAGCTGGCCGACCGGCACTTGCGAATTGCTTCTGCTTCGGGCACCGCGCAGCAAGAAAGACTGAAGAATATGGCATCGGCTGGTTCTTTTATACCCCTGTAGCACTGACATCAGGGAAGAAGCGACGACAACCGACGCCGGACCTAGACCTTGGAATTCGGCCGACCGAGGACCCGCCTGACGGCAGGAGAACCCATCTGTTATGACTGCAGCTGTATGCACGATGAACATCTAGATTTAATGTTTGGCAAACAGCATCCCAGATGGATTGGGGATTTACCTCTAACAACATACACTATGGAAAGAGGGCAATCAACAGGAGGAGGATGTGCCTGACCTGACTACAGACTGTAAGTGCTGCTATACTGCATTTGGAGTATTGTTGGTTTAACAGTGTTTGTCTGGATATGCCTGTCGTACATGTTGCAATACCTCCCATGTCAGTTCCATGTATATGAGGAATCTCCATCTGCAGACTGGGCAGTGTTGTGCCTATGGTTTCATGTGTTAGTCACAGTGTATCAATCCTTGGAATGCAGAAGGTAGTGTGAGGATTGCAGTCTGTAGATGGCGAAGGCCGTGACAGTTACTGACTTCATATCCCTCATAGGACATATGTTGCAACAAACCCTGTTACAATGGAAATTATATGGGGTTATCACAGTAACACGTCTATACTGGCCCTGTGTATGTGCTGTCAGCCGCACCTCTGTCAACATTTGTACATATGGCATGCATGAAGTGGTGCATATGTGCTGTACACCACAAATACTGTTATCATATCTGAAAACAAGCCAGTGATATATCAGACTGCTGCACGTCAAGTACAGTAGTGGATATATTTCATGACATAAGCTGGACATTCTGTGGAGGTCTGTGTAGTGATGGTGAATGTCGGCAGTGTGTGTATTGTTAATATGTACCTCAGCCTGTGTACAGACTGTGGTGGATGTCATTGTTCTAGCTCCCCTTCTCTCAGATGTTACATGCTGCCCCACTGTACAGTACCATTTTGCCATACGTTTGTAGGGCCATACACACACATGTCCCATACCACAGACAGCCATCATGATAAACTGTGTAGCAGCCCAGTATATGTAGGGTCATTCTGTGAGTGGCACATATGAGGATGGTGTAGAATAGATAGTCCATATACTGTAATATTATGCTAGCTTACCATATGTGGCTGTGGCTGTGTTCACATTGGTTGTGGTTATGCACTGTCACAAAGGTGTATCTTACCCTGTGCTGTGACATGGCTGTCGAGTCTGCTATATATGCAGGTACATGTGCTCATACGAGATGTAGGCCAGTGTTAAGCCAGTCTGCCTGTAGCCTGCACAGTGCATTGTTACATGCCTAGCAGCTTAGTGTACTTAACCAGAGGGATGTTATGTGCAGATACTCACCAGATGTACTGCTGCTGGGCCTCCCTTAAACATTATGTATGTCAGACAGAGCAGTGGGATGCTGTACAGATGTATGTCAATATCTAGTGGGTGGTATGTGTCCATGGCACCCCTGCACCAGCGGTCATTATGTGTCAGGCCAGAAAGGAGTGTGTGTGAATCCAACACCTATGGTGCCAAATGTATACCAGTCGTTATGTGTTATACCCATCTACATGGCTGTCTACATCCATATTGTCAGGCCTGGTACACGTAGTGCACTAAGGGATCATGTGTATACCTCTGGACTGTACAGGGTGTGTCCGAAGTTCCACATATAGCATGTGGCCGTGGACCCTTTACATTTCCTGCGTGATGGACATCCGTCCTGTGTGTGGGCATCAGTGATACAGGCAGCAGGTAGCAATACCTCTTACAGGAGAACCTGCACACTCAGAGTGGACACATATATGTAGGAGGTTCAGGAACTACAGACAGACTGTGGGTAGAGTTGTGTAATGCTTTGCATAGTACTGGTGTCACAGGGTGTGTGTGTGTGTGTGTGTGTGTGTGTGTGTGTGTGTGTGTGTGTGTGTGTGTGTGTGTGTGTGTACATACTAGTATACCTTGGAATGCAGTCTGTCTGCATAGCTCACTACTGTGGACCTAACCTCTTGCTGAGCAGAGGTATTCCTATCATGTGTTGTCCATCCACCACACAGGTCCTGTGTCAGATAGGACACTGGCAGTGTGTGTGTTGCATGCTATCAGTACATGACTACATCCATGTCTACAGCTAACCTCAATTCCCTGACTAAGGGTATGTTGCAGACTATCCTGTAACACCAGCGCCTTGCTTAGTGTATGGCAACATTGTTCCACATATATGCCTGTGTTCCAACCTCTGTCCCCCATCTACATACCAAGCTGTGCACATATGTCATGCTGTTGGGGGTTGTTCTGTAGTGGGCTGTGAGTATATCACACTGCCATTGCTGCCATTAGTCCACTGCTGTTGTATCCCCCACACATACAGTGGGGCTGGGGCCATATATGTGTGGGTGTCACCTATACAACACATGTGCGCCCTTATGCACTGCAGAGGCCAGTGTATGTAACAAGTAGTATATGATCTTGTATTATTGAGTCCGGGTGGGGAGCACCATAAATGACCTAGGCTGTTACAAATGTGGGGGTATCAGGGGTGAGCTGCCACAAGGTATGTGGATATACAGTACCATATACTCCACCTATACTGACATTACTTACATGACTTGGGGTACTGCAAGCCTACTGCCTCCTGCCATACAGACTGTTCTGTGCGTTATGCCTTGTTATGTTCCAGGTACAACCCATTTGATCACAAAACGTCATTATCTCCCATGGAATTTGTACAGAGTGTAGATAGAGGCTACTGAGCTACACACCTGCAGTACATACTGTTGATTGTGTGGTACCCTGTGGCCCAGTCTGTCAGCACTATTGTACATTCTGAAGGGCTTGGCATGGACTGCAACAGCTGTGAACCTTTCCAGACTACTGTACAAGTGTAACTGTTTCACAGCTGCAGTACTCCATTTATATGGTTGTCACCATTTGAACAACTATATGATATGGCATATAGGACTGTTACAGTACACAATTAAACGAGTCCCATTTCTGCAAACCTGTGTGTGGTATCTTTCCTATGACCTTTCTATGGGTATATGTTGCAGGCAATGATTGAAATTAGTATGTGTAGCCCATACAGTGTCCAGTTGTTCAGGTGTTAACTGTAGGCATAGTGGCCGTTCCATATTGTGTGCACCTCCTACTTATGCATCTTACTGTACATATATCTGCATGTGTATTTGTAGTCACATGTGTATATATGGGTCTACTACTAAACACCGACACGACGATTCCCCGACACAAAACTCACCGACGCCAAATAACCGACATCACACAAACCCGACAACGCAAAACACCGAACATCATTACACCGACACACGGAAAGTAAACAACACACTACACTACATAGCATACACACTAGCCCTGACCCAAACCCTAACCCTAAGGTCCGACACTATCGCACACTTCACCTACCTGCACCCTAACCCTAACTCACTTAACCCACCCCTAGCCCAAGCTCCGACACTAACGCACATCACCTACCTGCACCCTAACCCTAACTCACTTAACCCACCCTAGCCCAAGCTCCGACACTAACGCACACATCACCTACCTGCACCCTAACCCTAACTCACTTAACCCACCCCTAGCCCAAGCTCCGACACTAACGCACACATCACCTACCTGCACCCTAACCCTAACTCACTTAACCCGTCCCTAAACTACAGTCCCTCACTAACACACACTTACCTTACCCGAACCATACCTCCGACACAAACACACACTCACCTTTCCCACAGCCTAACCCGACATCCCACAATCTCGAAAGCACTTACCTGACCGCTCCTAACTCCGTCACCATCGCACACTTACGGTCGCGATCGCACATTCCCTTGTCGGTCTTTCCGCTGTCGGCAAATAACCCTGTCGGTAAACTTACCTGTCGGTCATCTCGCGTCGGTGAATATCCTGTCGGGGAATCGTCGTTTCGGTCATTAGTCGTAGACCCATATATATATATATATATATATATATATATATATATATACACACACACACACACACACACACACACACACATATATATATATATGTACATCTGCATCTGTATATATGTATCTGTATCCTGGGGACGTTGACGGCTACCACATATTACATGTCCTGTGGGAGGCAGACTGTACTTGGTAGTGTATTGCAGGGCGCATGTGTTTGGCTGTGGGGGGATAACTATTCGTACAAGACGTATAGTGTGTGGGGCCTCAACTCCATTAACGGTGCATGTGGACATAGGTGTATTTGTTAATCTGCAATTGCTATCTACAGATGTATGGCCATATATACCTATATAGATATATTTATCTGCTAACAGATACATAGATATATGTGCATAGATAGTGATATATATGTATACAGAGTTAGTAAAACAACATATATATTTGAATATATGTGTATCTATACATATATGGGTATGTTGCATCTGTTAAGGTTGCACTATAGTTACACACGCAGGCATCTAGATGTTAGTATACATTCTCTGTACTGTTGCATGACAGGACTGGCTGATATGTTTCTGAAACACTGAATATCTGTGTACCTGTCATGGCTTAGTGGTACATCGGTTTGTCTAGGGTGTGCAGGGTCCTTGGTTTGAGCCTTGCAAGAGCTGTTTAATTTGTTGCTAGCCAGAACATGGCCCGTTGGATAGAGAGTGATTAAGGCACAATAAAAGCAGTTGTAAGCAGGTTTGTGTGTTCTGCCCAGCAACAAAATAAACAGCTCCTGCAAGGCTCGTAACCAGGACCCTGCACATCATACACAAAGTGATTTACCACTAAGCCATGGTAGATATGCATAATCATGATGTTTTCACATACATATCATCCAGCCTAGGTATACAACAATGTATTCTGCCATGTAAATGCATTGGTGTGTGCGTGTGTGTGTGTGTGTGTGTGTGTGTGTGTGTGTGTGTGTGTGTGTGTGTGTGTGTGTATATATACATATATATATACATGTATATATATATTCATCTTTAACTGGTTATAACACATCTATATACGTAGATATAGACATATATATATATATATATATATATATATATATATATATATATATACACATACATACATATATATATATATATATATATACACACACACACAGATACACATACAGCCATTTATATGTATATATCCACATGTCCACATATATACAGCACTAGGAATGCATATATGTCAGCCTATATATGGCTCACCTTTCAAAGGGAGAAATCCATGTGTCCAGAAGCTGGAAGGCCAAATGTATGTTCTCAACACTGCACAATCTACATGCATTGAATGTGCAATGAGCGAATGTCACTATGCATTTGCTCACTGCAGATTAGGCAATTTCGTTGTGGATGCCACTATAGTGGGGAAGGGGAATAATTGCCGATCCCGACTGTAGTGCACACTAGGAGTTCGTATATCGCAGTAGGGTTGTGTGGGTGCAGAGAGTCATGCCCCCCGCCATTACAATATGTATTCCAACTTGCAGTTCGAGAGTCAGCGAAGGTGCCTTTACAACTGCAGTTCTCTTAACTGTGGTGCAGTAGGAAATGACGGGTTAGTCCTTTCGGTTTGCAGAAAGGGCCGTTCAAAGGAACGATTGTCCCTCTGTCAAAGATGAACACATATATATCAATATAGGTATATATGGACATACATCTGTAGATGGAAAGTACAGCTGTGTACACTTACCATAAATGTAGATGTTCGAGTGTATTCACTGTTGCAGTCATTACATTTCGGTTATCTGCTTGCAGGTTGCCCTCAAGTCGGTCTGATTAACAAAGTCTTGGGTCCTGCGTCGGTTGCTGTCCCTTCTTCCATGATGTCAGGTCGTCAGGGGGTATAAAACATGCAGCCGATGCCATTACAATAGTTTTTCTTGCCCCAGATGTCAGGTGCCACCCTAATGGGAAGCAATTAAATATAAAAGCACAAAGATATACCTCCAACAAAAAAGCAAATACACCAAAAAGGCTTTTAAGCATAGTAAAGGAAAGTAGAGGTATAGTCAAAAGAAGTTAGGGAGCTGGAGGGAGGGTAACCAGGACTGCAACAGTGAATACACTCAAACATCTACATTTATGGTAAGTGTACACAGCTGCACTATGTTCTTCGTGTTTTACTGTTGCAGTCATTACATTTGGGTAGATTCCCAAAGCTATGGTTGGGAGGAGGAGTTTAGATAGCATTAGGGCTAGGGCCAGCTATAAGGCCCTGCAAGATGGCAGTGGCAAAGCCAGCTCTGGATTTAGAGAAAATTGGCAAATGATAATGCTTGGTGAAAGCAAGTACAGAACTCCAGGTAGCAGCTTCTAGGATGTCCCTGGTAGGGACACCTCTGGGAAAGGCTGCAGAGGTAGATGCAGCCCTGGTGGAGTGAGGTCTGATCCCCAGGGGGATAGGTTTTCCATGGTGCTTATAGCAGAAATGAATGCAATGGCTTATCCATTTAGTTTGCTTTGAAATAGCCTTCCCCTCTGCCCCTGCAGCAAATGCTACCAGCAGTTGTTCAGATTTCCTTTGAGGTTTAGTCCTATCCAAGTAGAATCTAAGTTGTATGTGCACATCTAAGGAATGCAGTATCCATTCCCCTTTATTCTGTGGATTGGGAAAGAAGGTTGGCAAATGAATGGACTAATTAAGAGCCACACTGGATACCACCTTGGGCATGAATGATGGATTGGTTCTGAGGGACATTCTGTCCGCATGAAAGATGATAAAAGGCTCCACTGCCATAAGGGCCTGTAACTCAGATACCCTTCTAGCTGAAGTGATTGCGAAAAAGAAAGAAATTTTAAGTCTGCAGTAGCAGCTGGCTCAAAAGGGGGTAGAATGTGTTTCTCCAAGACAAAGTTAAGGTCCCAAGCTGGGGTTGGAGCTCTCCTGGGTGGTCTCAAATTTTTGGCCCCTCTGAGGAACTGCTTGAGCAGTGGATGAGAGAAGAGGGGAGGTTCTGTGTTACAATGAGCTGAAATGGCTGAGGCATGGATTTTAATGGAGGAAAAAGACAGGCCCTTGTGAAGCATCTCAGTTAAGTATTGTAAATCTGAGGTAAATTGGGAGCCGTTGTGCTCATCCCTTGAGATTGGTTCCAGGCACAGAATAGATTTTCTAGTACTAGGCCTCCTTACCTCCAAGATGATATCCATCACAGGTTTGCTGAGGGATGGTAAATGAGAGATTAAGTAATTAGCCAGGCTGCAAGGTTCAGTGTTGGAAGCTGAGGGCGCAGAATCTGATTCTCCTACTGAGACAGCAGGGAAGGAGTCTGAGGCAGGTGCCATGGAGATAACGACACACTGCGCAGGAAGGGGTACCAGTGTTGGCGCAACCAGTCTGGAGCAATCAAAATCATCCTTGGTTTGTCCTGTTTGACTTTTAGTAGTGCTTTGGAGAGCAGAGGCAGAGGGGGGAAGGCATAGACGGATAGGTTTTTCCAGCTGAAGGACAGAGCAACCACTTTCCAGGCTTGTATGTGGGGAATCCTTGTACAAAATTTGACCAATTGGTAGTTCTGGGGAGAGGCAAACAGGTCTATATCTGGGCTCCCCCATTTGCTTGTCAACATGTTGAAAATCCCCTGCTTATGTACCACATAACAGTGGTGTTGTCCATCTTTACCATTAGTTGTCCTGGAATAATGTGGTCCTTGAAGGCTGTCAAAGCATTCTGTACAGCTAACATTTCTTTTTGATTGATATGCAGGTGCATTTGACTTGGGTTCCATTTGCCCTGAATGCACTTCCCTGCCAGGCGGGCCCCCCATGCATAGACTGATGCATCTGTTGTTAGGGTTTGGGCGGCAGGGGGAGGTGTGAAAGGTAGTCCCTTGTTTTGGTGGCAGGCCTCTGCCCACCAAAGGAACTCTAGGCGTAAGCAAGGTATGATAGGAATCATTGTTTCTAGGTTCTGAGAATGTTGACACCATAGACTTTTTAGATACCACTGTAGTTTCCTCATATGCAGTCTTGCATATGGAATTAGAAGAATGCAGAAGGCCATGAACCCCAAGGCTTGCAGTATTTGTCTTGCAGATAGCAGGGTTTTGTGGCCACTTATTTGAAGTAGGTTGTCAAATGAATTTGCTTTTCTAGCGTGAGGTAAGCCATCTGGGAAGTTGTATTCAAGCTTGCTCCCAGGAATATAATTTGTTGACAGGGTACCAGGTGTGATTTCTTTTCGTTTATGGTGTACCCCAGACAAGTTAGAAAGTACAGTTGTGTACACTTACCATAAATGTAGATGTTAGAGTGTATTCACTGTTGCAGTCATTACATTTGGGTAATCCTGCTGGCAGGTTGCCCTCAGCCGGCCTGAATTCCAAAGTCTTGGATCCTGCGTCGGCTGCTGTCACCCCTTCCCTGATGTCAGGTCGTCAGGGGTATAAAAGAAGCAGCTGACACCACTTTCTTCAGTTTTTCTTGCCCCAGATGTCAGGTGCCCCCAAAAAGGGTAGCCAAACTTTATATATATATTCAGAAATACACCAATATAATTTTTTTACCTTCATCTATAAGCAAATACACCACATAGGTTGTAGAAATCAGAGAAGGAAAGATAAGATCCAAAGAAAAAAAGGGGGGCAGGCGGGTGGGTAACCTGGACTGCAACAGTGAATACACTCGAACATCTACATTTATGGTAAGTGTACACAACTGTACTATGTTCTTCGTGTTTCACTGTTGCCGTCATTACATTTGGGTAGAGTCCCAAAGCTATGGTTGGGAGGTTGGAGCTAGACAGCAGTAACAGCAGCTATGAGGCCCTGCAGAACTGCAGTGGCAAAGCCTGCCCTGGATTTAGAGTAGAGTGGCAGATGATAATGTTTTGTAAAGGTCTGCACTGAACTCCAAGTAGCTGCCTCTAAAATGTCCCTGGTTGGTATTCCCCTGAGAAAGGCTGCAGCTCTGGTGGAATGTTGCCTAATGCCCTTAGGCACTGGCTTGCCATGGTGTATGTAGCAGAAACGAATGTAGTGGCCTAACCACTTAGAAATAGTCTGCTTTGAGATAGCCTTTCTTTGTGATTCTGCAGCATATGCCACCAGTAATTGCTCTGTCTTCCTGAAAGCTTTGGTTCTGTCCAAGTAGAATCTAAGCTGTCTGGGTACGTCCAAAGAATACAGAATTCTCTCCCCCTTGTTCTGTGGATTTGGGTAAAAAAGTTGGCAGATGAATAGTTTGGTTAAGAGCCACACTGGACACCACTTTAGGCATAAATGTTGGGTTTGTCCTCGGAGACCCTGTCTGAATGAAAAATGATAAAAGGTCCCACAGCCATGAGCGCCTGTAGCTCTGAAACTCGTCTTGCAGAGGTAATTGCTAGGAGCAGAGCTGTTTTCCAAGATAAAAACATTATATCAGCAGTAGCAGCTGGCTCAAAAGGAGGCAGGGTGAGCTTTTCCAAGATATAGTTGAGGTCCCATGCAGGTACTGGCAATCTCATTGGAGACCTTAACGTTTTGGCTCCTCTGAGGTACTGCTTTAATAAGGGATGAGAAGTGGTGGCTCTGTATTGTAATGAGCCGAAATGGGAGAGGCATGAATTTTAATTGATGAAAAAGATAAGCCTTTGTCCAGCATCTCAAGTTAAGTATTGCAAAATCTGAGGAATATTTGGTACAGTTGTATCTGTTCCTTGTGCCTGGTTCCAGGCACAGAATCTCTTCCATTTTCCAGCATAAGACTTTCTAGTACTAGGCCTCCTGGTTTCCAGAATAACATCCATCACGGCTTTACTGAGAGGTGTTTTTTGTATGACTACATTATCCACCATGCTGCCAAGGTTAAAGTCCCGAGTTGGCTGTGCAGAATCTGATTGCTTTGCTGGGACAGTAGACGAGGTATCTGAGGTAAGGTCCAAGCTGGGTATAGAGACAAGTTCCTTAGGATTGGATACCAGTACTTGCGTGGCCAGTCTGGGGCTATCAGTATCATCTTTGGCTTCTCCTGTCTGACTTCTAGGAGTACTTTGGGGAGGAGAGGCAGTGGGGGAAAGGCATATACTGACAGGGCATCCACTTTCCATGCTTGTCTGTGATAAGTCCTTGTGCAGAATCTTTTTAGTTGGTAATTGTGAGGGGAGGCAAATAGATCTATGTCAGGGCATCCCCATTTCATTGTTATCATGCTGAAGACTTGTGGATCCAGCTTCCACTCGTGGGGATCCATGAGGTTTCTGCTTAGTCCATCTGCCAGAGTATTTTCCTTTCCTGGCAGGAACTGGCAGGAATTGTGCCTGCAGATGTACTTGGTAAGTCAAAGCTGTGTCCCACATGGTCATGGCTAGTCTGCAAAGGGGGTAAGAATGTGTGCCCCCCTGCTTGTTTAAATACCACATGACCGTGGTGTTGTCTGTCTATCAGTAGTTGTCCTGGATGAAGTAGGTCCTTGAAGGCTGTCAGGGCATTTTGAACAGCTAGTATCTCTTTTTGATTGATATGTAGATGCATTTGGTTGGAGGACCATGTGCCCTGAATGCATCTTCCTGCCATGTGGGCTCCCCAGGCATAATCTGACGCATCCGTTGTTAGTGTCTGCCTGGCTGGGGGTAATGTGAATGGCTGTCCCTTATTCTGGTGACAAGCCTTTGCCCACCATCGAAACTCCTGTTGCAGGCAGGGAATGAGAATAATGATGGTTTCCAGGCTGTGGCAATGTTGAGTCCAAACACTTTTTAGATAACACTGAAATTTCCTCATATGCACTCTTGCATATGGAATTAGTAGGATGCAGGATGCCATGAAGCCCAAAGCCTGCAGAATTTTTCTTGCAGATAACTGGGCCTTTGTTGCCAACATTTTGAAATAGGTAGTCAGTTGCCTTTGTTTGTCTGGTGTGAGATAAGCCATTTGGGCAGTTGTATTCAAGCTTGCACCCAGGAATATTATCTCTTGAGAGGGTACTAGATTTGATTTCTTTTTGTTGACTGTGTACCCTAGGCATGTTAGAAGTCTTTTCACAAACGCCAGATGTTGAAGAAGAATGTCCTTGTTTTCTGCTCGAATTAGACAATCGTCCAAGTAAGGATATACTTGCATTCCTCTTTGTCTTCAGAATGCAATTACTGGTGCCAGACACTTTGTAAAGACCCTGGGCGCAGTAGATAAGCCAAAGGGCAGTGCAGAGAATTGCAAATGCATTGAACCAGCCTTGAATCTGAGGCATCTTATGCATGACTGTCTGACTGGAACATGCAGGTATGCCTCTTTTAGGTCTACAGTCACAAGTCAAGCATTCTTGCCCAGCATGGGCAGAAGCTGCTGCAAAGTCAACATTTTGAATTTTGGAATATCCAGGAATGTGTTCAGAATAGATAGGTCCAGTATCGGCCTCCATGCCATGTCCTTTCTGGGTACCAAGAACAGTCTTGAGTAAAATCCTTGTCCCTGCTCTTGCTCTGGTACTTGTTGAATGGCCCCCATGTCCATGAGGGATGAGACTTGTTTTTGTGCCTCTGCCCATTGATTTTTTTGGCAGATCTGGCCAGCCGTTTGCCTTTGGCAGAGTATGGAAAAGGAACTTGTAGCCTTGTGACACTATATTTAGAACCCACTTGTCCTGGGTTATAATGTGCCAATTTTGAGCAAAAAGTGCTAATTTTCCCCCTAAGGGTGCTGCCAGAAGATAAGTGCTTGGTGCAGGCAGGGGGAAGTCATTGAGACCGTTTCCTGTATGTTTGTTATTTATCTTCTCCAACTTTGGTAGAAGCACCCCATTGCTTTGACCTGTAAGAACCTTGCGCCTGGGGTCTGCCCCTAGGGCGTCTGGATCTGCCCCTTTGAGGTATGTCTGACACAGGAAAGGACCAATTTTTTGTAGGCCAGTGTCTACTAAACCTAGATGGCTGTACTTGTAAAAAATCTTTAACAGTTTGCATAGATTTAGCTTTGTCCTCCATTTTCTTTAACACCTCTTCTGCCTTAACACCAAACAAAGTATCATGCTGCAAAGGTGCATCTAGTAATTTAACCTAAACATGATCAGGCAGATTTTGTTCCTTTAACCAAGCATGTCTCCCAATTTCAGAACCCGTAACTGTGGCCCTGCACGAGGCCTCCAAAGAATCAAAACCACATTGCAAAGTATGGTTTCCAACTTGTTCAGCTGCATGCAATAAATGCTGCAAAGGTGCATCTAGTAATTTAACCTAAACATGATCAGGCAGATTTTGTTCCTTTAACCAAGCATGTCTCCCAATTTCAGAACCCGTAACTGTGGCCCTGCACGAGGCCTCCAAAGAATCAAAACCACATTGCAAAGTATGGTTTCCAACTTGTTCAGCTGCATGCAATAAATCCTGCATTTCCTTGTTTTCTGCACATTCAAAGTTTAACAACATTTTCTGTTTAAGCAATCCCATGACATGTTGCTGATACTTGAGCATATGAAACTGACAGTTTAAGGCCCTTATAGCCAATGTTGCAGATGTGTAAACCTTTTTTCCCCATCTATCCAGTGCCCTTGAATCTCTGTCCGAGGGGGTTGGGTTTTTTGCAGTGGAAGCCTTAACTCCCTTTGGACCCTGTGAAATAGTTTCTGGGTCAGCAGCAGGGTTTTTAAAAAGAAATTTGTGTGAGTCAGGAACCCTGTAATATCTCTCAGGCTTAACAGGAGCTGGGGGTAAGGAGTCACGGGTCAGACTAGACTCAGAAAACACAATCTACAATGTCTAATACAGGTGGAATGGCTAGAGGCCTGTGCTGTAGTAGTAAAAGGAAATCCCTGAGCCTCTTTTTAGATTCTGAAAAATCTTGGCTTTCCCAGTGAAAATGCTCCCCCATGGTATGCAAGGTTTCCCCAAAGGAATAGTTATCAGAAGGAGATGCTGAAGGTATAGATTCTTCAGCATCAGAATCCTCATAGGGGGGTAAAGAATATCCCTGATCAGAAGAGGAATCAGAAGAAATAGAAACCTGATCTGAAGATTCATAGTCAGTGTCTTGCCTAGGCATCAGGAGAGGGATGGGAACCCCTGATCAAGGTAATTAAGTCTTCGCCCATTTTGATCATCTGTTTTTTGGGCATAGTGGCCTGTACACGTGGCTCTTGAGTTTGTTTCCTTGCTTTAGAAGATACTTTAGTCTTTGCCTTTGAAGCTGAAGTTGTTTTAATGTAAAGATGTTTAGGTCTGAATACACCCTCAGAAGCCGGTACCTGCTCAGCGGCTCCAGACCCATCTGAGGGATTAGCGTCCAAGGCTCCAATACCTTGAGTTTCCAGCGGCATGGCCGACTCCACGTGGGAGTCAGTAGCGGCCGGCGACTCTAAAGTAGCAGGTGTCAGGGGCTGCAAAAGCGCCTTACTGAGAACCGGCGACTGGCTTAGGAGAAGCTTTGTCGTCAGTTTTTGGCCTCGGTTGTTTTTCTCTATCCTTTTCTTTGCGTTTTTTGTAAACTCCGGTAGTCGCATGGCTATCCGACGACATTTCAGGATAATTGAACCGGCTACCAAAAAACTTTAAAGCAAAATTATACCGACGCTTAATAGTGCATTGGTTAAATCTAGCAGAAAACCAACAACCAATAACGTTGTGATCAGGGCCTAGGCAAGGAATACAGTAAGAATGAAAATCCTTATGAGGTCTTTGCTTTCCATAAGAAATACAATTATTAACTTTTTCTGATATTGGTCTGGAGCAAGAAAAAGTTTCCCCAACGGGGTACTTAGCTTTATTGAAGACTTCGGATCTGAAACTCAAACACGAAAATCTCAGGAGTCGGCCGACCGGCACTTGCTAACTGCTTCTGCTTCAGGCACAGCGCTGCAAGAAAGACTGAAGAAAAAGGCGTCAGCTGCTTCTTTTATACCCCTGATGACCTGACGTCAGGGAAGGGGCGACAGCAGCCAACGCAGGACCCAAGACTCTGGAATTCAGGCTGGCTGAGAGCAACCTGCCAGCAGGATTACCCACATGTAATGACTGCAACAGTGAAACACGAAGAACATCCCTTTTTACAAAGGCCAGATGATTCAAAAGTATGTCCTGGCTTTCTGCCTGAATTAGACAATCGTTCAGGTATAGGTATATTTGAATATTTCTTTGCTTGCAAAATGCAATAACTGGAGCTAGGCATTTTGTGAATACCCTGGGCGCAATAGATAAGCCAAAGGGCAGTGTAGAGAACTGACAGTGGGTGTAGCCTGCTTTGAAGCCTAGGTATCTTCTGCAAGATTCCCTGATTGGGATGTGCAGGTATGCTTCTTTTAAATCTAGTGTTGCCAACCAGGCATCTTTGGCTAGCATAGGAAGTAATTGGTGAAGAGTCAGCATCTTGAATTTTGGAATCTCCAAAAAGGTGTTTAGAGTAGACAGGTCCAGGATAGGATGCCATGAATCATCTTTTTTGGGTACCAGGAAAAGTCTCGAATCGAAGCCTTGTCCCTTTTCCTCTTCTAGTACCAGCTGAATAGCCCCAATGCTTAAGAGAGAAATTACTTGTTTTTGGTCCTCTGCCCACTGATTTGGGGGTAGGTCCGGCCACCCACTTGGTGTTGGCAGTGTGTGGAAGTGAAATCTGTATCCCTGGGACACTATATTTAAAACCCATTTGTCCTGGGTAATGAGTCCCCAATTCTTTGCATGAAGAGCAATCTTTCCCCCCAAAGGGGCAGTCAGATGAGGAGTGCTTGGTAATTTTAAAAGGAAGTTATTGAGACAGTTTACCATTGGGGGGAATCTTATTATTCCCTGACTTGGAAGTGGAGGTCCCCCACTGCTTAGTTCTGCGAGTCCCCTGGGACTGAAACCTGGGGTTTTTGCTGTGTCTGGGTTTGGTTTGAGAAGACCTGGAAGGTGCTGGAAAGGACCAATTCTTCGAGGGCCAGTGCCTACTAAATCTAGGAGGATGAACTTGTAAAAAAATATTTAACAGTTTGCATAGACTTAGCTTTATCTTCAATCTTTTTAAGAACTTCCTCAGCCTTGTTGCCAAACAGGCGGTCCAGATTTAAAGGAGCATCCAACAATTTAGCTTTAACATGATCAGGCAAAGATTGCTCCTTAAGCCAAGCATGCCTTCTGAGCACAGACCCAGTAACAGCAGCCCTGCAAGAGGCCTCTAATGAATCAAAACCACATTGCAAAGTATGTTTTCCAACTTGTTCAGCAGAAGGCATTAAATCCTGTAATTCTTTATTTTCCACAGAGTCAGGAATCAACATCATTTTCTGTTTAAGCAGTCCAAAACATGTTGCTGATATTTTAACATATGAAACTGGCAGTTTAAAGCCCTAATGGCCAAGGTTGCAGAAGTGTAAACCTTCTTACCCAATCTATCCAGCGCCGTGGAGTCTCTATCAGAAGGGGTAGGATTTTTAGCAGTAGAAGCCTTAATGCCCTTGGGCCCCTGTGAAATAGTCTCTGAATCGCAATAGGATTTTTGAAAAGGAACTTGTGGGACTCCAGGACCCTGTAGTATCTGTCAGGTTTTCTCGGAGCAGGAGGCAGGGAATCAGGGGCCAAACTAGATTCCGAGAAAGCATCATCAACAATGTCTAGCACAGGAGGAATAGCTAAAGGCCTATGCTGAGGTAGGAGAAGGAAATCCCTAAGCCTCTTTTTTGAATCAGAAAAATCCTGGCTTTCCCAGTGGAAATGCTCTCTTAAGAGTATGTAAGGTTTCCCCAAAAGAAAAATCCTCAGGAGGGGAAGCAGAGGGAATAGAGTCCTCTGCATCAGAATCCTCATAAGTAGGTAAGGACAAATCCAGGTCAACAAAAGAGTTAGAAAAAACAGAATCCTGATCAGAAGATTCATAATCAACCTCAGTCCTAGGCCTCTTAGAAGGGGGGGGGGGGTTGGCTACCCCTGATTAGAGTTATTAGATCTTCAGCCATTCTCATCATTTACTTTTTAGGCATAGAGGCCTGAGCATGTGACCTGGACGTCATTTTTTTTAGACATGGATCGAGATTTAGGCCTAAGTAATGAAGAAGGCGTTGATTTAATATGCAAATCCGTAGGCCTGAATACACCCTCAGAAACCGGTGCTTGCACAGCGGCTCCGGACCCATCCAAGGTAGCGACATCTGTGGGTTCCATAGTTGAAGCATCTCGCGGCATACCGGACTCCGAATGGGTCTCAGTAGAGACCTGCGAATCAGAAGTAGCGGGTATCAGGGCTGCGAAAGCGCCTCACAGAGTACCGGCGAATTGGCAACTGGCTTAGGAGAAGCGTCGTCGGCAGTTTTGGACCTCAGCGGCCTGTCTTTATCTTTGCGTTTTTTTGGAATCCTGGTAGTCAGATGGCTAACTGACGACATTTCTGGATAATTAAACCGAGAACCGAAATATTTAGAGGCAAAAATATACCGACGACTGATAGTGCGCTGATTAAATAAAGCACAAAACCGACAGCAAGGTACTTCGTGGTCAGGGCCTAGGCAAGTAATACAGTATGAATGAAAATCTTTATGAGGTATTTGCTTTCCACAAGTAATGCAATTATTCACTTTTACTGACATCGGTAAGGAGCAAGAAAAAGTTTCCCCAATGGGGTACTTAGCTTTAGTTGAAGACTTCGGTTCTGAAACTCGAAAATGAAAATTTCAGGAGTCTGCCGACTGGCACTTGCGAACTGCTTCTGCTTCGGGCACCGCACGGCAAGAAAGACTGATCTAATGGCGTTGGCTGCATGTTTTGTACCCTGATGACCTGACGTCATGGAAGAAGGGACAGCAACTGACGCAGGACCCAAGACTTTGTTAATCAGGCCGACTGAGGGCAACCTGCAAGCAGATAACCCAAATGTAATGACTGCAACAGTGAAACACGAAGAACATCTGGGAATGTAACCACAACATATATGTCCCCATGCACCACTGATGGGTTTGAGAGACCCAAACAACAAACATCCGACACGGATAGGTACCCCCCCAGCCAAATATGTCTGGCCTGCAATACAATACCAATCTTAGTAGATCCCATAAGCAGGACCCTACACGACAAGGGCAGTACATGTTAACAGTACTCCATTCCACCTGTAGGATGTAAGGCTGGCATTACTAACATATCATGCAGTACAGTCAAGTGACGTGTCATGCTTGGGGGAACCCCCTGGGCAGGTGCAGTAAGTAGCTGGGATCCCTCACACAATCCAATAGCCCTACACCTGACAATGGATTCACCAATGTTGGCAGGGGCATCCACAAACCCACCATGTCAGCTGGGAACTACCACCCAGTAGCCTGATGACCTTGGTCTGCAGGGACATGGAACATATCAACAATGAACCCATGTCCAATGTCATTGGTTATCTCAACACATGGGACCCCGCCAATGTTGGACTTGTCAAAGGCAGAGAATACAACCTGAACCTGGTATACCTCCTTAACCCAATCATGACAGGTGTAGAGCAGGGTTAGGAGGCGCACAATGCCTATTGTAGATCATAACAGGCTTTTGTACACCGTCCCGCTTGTAGGAATGTGTGAAGTTGTTACGGGATCTACCTCCGTTCACAGAATATGTTATCACCAGGACTGCTTGGCATATGCTAACATACCACAGGTGCCATCCCATGGACATACTGTCCTTCACAGGTCATAGATGTGTCAATGCCCTCCTCCACAGTGTTGAGGTGTGCAGCACTACTTGGGTTGCTATAACTCACTGGGTGTGGCTGTTGTGGACACGACTGCCATTATTGCAGTTACTGTTGTGTCTATCCCCCCACATAGCTGTCTTTAATACTGTACAGTGTATGTTATCAGGTTGTTAGTTATTATTTACACTATTCACAGTAGCTGAGCGCCTCACACCCTCCTAAGGGTAGGGCTATGCCACCGGCATTGGCACACACATGTTACTTAGGCGAGGATCGCAGTAGAGTGGGGAGAGGGACATACACCCTGTTAGCATGTTCAATGTTATCCACATTGCAGACAGCATGTACAGCACTGTGTGGTTATGCCTGTCCTGTCTTGGTGGGATTACATGTGCAACAGATGTGTTACCTGCATGGGGACATACCTCCATGTGCACAGTCCTGTACCTGTACTGCATCCAAACCAAAGGCACTGTGTGTTGTACCCAGCCATGGCATGTGTACCACCCACTACACTTACTGGTGTCCACTGTAGAAGGCCTGCTGACACCACTACACCCATCAGCCATGTGGCACATGGACAAAAAACAACACAATCAGAACAGATACTGGTGACAACAATACATTGTTAATTACAGCTATGATGCATCACGGCTGCACAGCTACACCTTCCAAGATATTAGCATTTCACTTTACTGCTGACAACATGCTACACATCATTCCATTGCTACACTGTTGTACAGTCACCCCGTACATCAGAACCATGATGGCCTGTCCCTGCATCGATATTACAGATGTCAGGGAGTGGCACAGGTATCATCATATGCACAGGGTGTGTTATTCGTTTGCCAGAGGCCTAGGCTGAGCCAAACAACTGACACCATATGTGTGTGTGTGTGTGTGTGTGTGTGTGTGTGTGGGCTGAGTATTGTTATGGGCCACTGGTAATGTGTGTGCAGGTATGTGGTTGCCCTAGGTTCGTTGTTTATCTGTGTGTGTCTGCATGCACATAGTACCTCCATGTAGCTGCCCTATACAGGGAATTGTGGGACAGCTGCAGACTGTACCTGGCAGGGTTTGCAGTTCACCATCGCCGGCCACGGACATGGGACCTGTGCCTGGCAGGGGTGCTACAGGCAGTATCAGGTAAAGAGCCAGACCGAGTACTGCCCCTCGAGTTTGACAGATGTCCACTGGATCCAGGTCCCTCCTGGGACTGGCCAGAGCCACGTGCACATGGTCTGCTATGACGGTCTGTGGACAGCCCCCCCCCTGAGTAGTAGGGCTGGTACTGCCACTACAGGAGCGGCTGTAACTGGTTGGACATCCACGGCGACCTCCAGCTGCTGGTGTTGCTGGCATACGTCCAGGTGGCCGTCACAACCGTCTCACCCTGTCTTGATGCATGGACATGACATTGTGGATGAGTTCCAATGTCTCACCCCACCGTCTATCCATGACCTCGGTGTAATTACGGATGGCACCTGCTAGGTCACAGATGCTGTCAGTTACAGAGGTGTGATGAACCCTCTGCGCCCTTAGACCCTGCCTGGTGTACCGTTCCATTTGTGCCTGTGCCTCCATGACAGTCTAGAACATGCGTGTGGTTGAAATAGATGTGGCACATCTGCCAGGGGCATGATGACCAGCAGTGCTCCTACGAGCACCCCTACACATCTGCCTATGTGATACCCTGCCAGACATCTGGCTATGGCTGCTGTATCCTGACACACGTGCCACAGATACCACACTGTCCTGCCAATGCCAACCGTAAGCTGTTCCTCAGCTAGGGCCAACGGTGATGAGGTGTGTAGAGGCAGTGTGACTGTGTGCGTGGATGGTGTGGATACATGTGGGTTGTCAATTGGTGGCCCAGCGGCAGCCCCTGACGACCCTTCCTGTGCCTCAACACACCTATCTTCATGGTCACTGTCTGTATCAGTGACATCAGATTCCTACTGGGGGGGGACAGCCCACACCTCGCCACCTGTGAGGGGAAAACAGGGAACAGACAGTAAGACACTGTACAACACCGCTAAACAGTACACACACACACACACACACACACACACACACACACACACACACACACGTGCAGACATGGCCACACATACACACATGCAGTCGACATACATGGCAACCCATACTCTCCACCAGACAGCTCCTGCAACCCCATAACACACACAATAGCAGGTGATGGTGAAGTACAGAATCACACACATATCTGTAATTACACACATCAGCATGCAGGACAAGTGGGGCTCAACAGCATGCAGAGCAACTGTAGTCAATCCCAGTTACCAACATTATACATGGCTGTAATGCATGGCTTCTGTTTGTGGTGATGGCCCTTCCCTGAAACTCACTGCACCCATGTCCACCATACCTCATGGGTGTACACACCATTGCAGGATGTGTCTCTATGTGTCAGTTGTGTTTCCGCTGCTGCTCACAGCCTCTGTGTGTTCCTGGATCACATGTGGACATGTGTTCAGTGAATGCTTGATGTGTATTCACGCCATCATCAGTGGTGCATGTAAGAGTGGTGGACTACCATTAGACCGACCACAAACACAATGTACTGTACCTATGGTGAGTGTAGAGACCATTATTGACCATGACTGGGCATTGGCTGATGTTGCCTGTGGTACACATAAGTTCATAAATGATTACTGGTCTACTGGTCTTGGGGCCTACATAACCCTAGCCATAGGGGTTCCCAGCCATGCACCACCCACTAATGTTATTCCCCTGTGCCCCTGACAGGCTGTGGCACAGACATGCTACCCAGGGTGTATTCCCCATTCCCCATCCAAATGCCAAGTTTCTGTAAAGAGGGCCAATGAGTAGCGTTGCATGATATGTATGGGTAGTCCGTTCCAGAGTGTGGGGATTCCCCAGGACAGGGCCCTATCCCTCCAGTATGTTCTGTGTAATGTGTTGATTAGGTTTAGGACCCTGGAGCGTATGTTAGCAGAGGGAGTGGGATGTCATTATATGTAGCATGTTCAACTGCTCTGTGTATGACATAGCTGTGTATGTTGGGCAGATGTCAGCTGTGCCTGAGCAATGTGCACTGGAGTGTAGCCACAGTTGAGATGTACTGTGTAGTGCATTTGTTTGAGGCTGGTAATGTCATTAGTGAGGTGTGTGCTGTATCAGTGCACATGTACAGCATGCGTTATGGTTAGATGTGTACATGGCCTACACCTTAGCTAGAACATGCACAGTAAATTGCCAAGCATAACCTTAAACCATACTCAACAGCATCCGGCCGCTGCCTTGCTGGTATCCCAGAGGTACCTACATTGTGATAGGATAGAGTTGATGCCAGTGGCCACAGCTGTGGCATTGCTACAGGGTGGCTGCAATATTACAGTACAACAACAGATGAAGTCCACAGTACTACAATTTATGCATTACTGCTTATTGGTACTACACAGCAACACACCCCACATCTCACATATGCTTGGTCTACCTGTACAGATGCATACACTACAGTAGTCTACTGATATGCCCTGGAACCTTACCTGCATGCTCAATGTGTGGTGTGTGAGTAGCACCCACCTCCATGACTGTATAAGTCTGGAGCTCTTGCAGGTGGGCAGGTGCTACTAGGCTGATGAGCAGCTCCTCTACTCTGGTGAGGGGGGATGGATGTTATGGCCCCACCCCCATTGCAATGTGGTCACCCTGCACGGCAGAGGCACAACGACATACTTGCCGGAGCAGGTCACTACAAGGGTGGTGGACCTGCTCATAAGTACGGCTGTGCATCCCCACCTCATTTCACACTGCAGACCACATCAGTCCACATGGCTGCTCTCTCCTGCTGGTCCTGGCTTGTCTGTGAGAACAACAGCTGATAGTTGTGGATGATGCTGGTGATGACAATCTCCTCCTCAGCGGCACTGTACGCGTGGTTCCTTGGGTGCGCTATACTCCCTGAAAGACTTAATGATGGAAATATGTCTGAGCAACTCATTTGGCAAGTTTACCATAATACAATACACATATCAGTCTCCCGCCACAATATCAGCTCCAACATAATGTTCACACTGCACTAGTGGTATGTGTCCGGTATGTGTACCATTGGGCCATATATTGTATTGTACAACACTTTCAGCTATGTGGTTATAGACATGCTTCCTGTGGAGATACTAGAGTTGCAGGGCTGTTACAGGGTATTTCACCTGCATGCCACTGTCACTGCCACTATGTTTCCACATATGCATGTTGTAGGCCTGGTATGCGATTGCTACACATCTGCCATTCTGTGGTACTGAGGATATCTATGCATGCTGTTGGACATTTTCTGGGATTGTGTGGACTATAAGCCCACATATGTTCCATGACAATTACACATCAGTATGTGTAGGGGTTATTTGCCAGCAGGAACATCACTCCAAACTAATGTGCACGTTACTAGTCCACATCACATCCGTGGCCCACCATGGAACCTTATTATCTACTGTTCCATCACTTCCTTCATGTGGAACCACCTCGGGGGATGGTGTCCCCCCTCCATGGAGCACACACAGACATGTGTCTGTCACCCAGTTAGGTTGCGGGTATTGTGCATAGGGAGCTCCACAGAGACATGGGGTATGTGCTACATCACCTGGAGGCATGCAGTACACATACACAAGGTTAGACATGCATGCCCCATCCTGCCCAGCACACAGCCCAGGCACCTTTATGTCCATGTAGATGCTGCCATGACTGTCCATGGGAGAGCACCATGTTCCCATGTGGGGGCTAAATGGCCTCCACATTCCAAATGTAACTACCAGTCCACAGTGTTTAACCACCATGTGTCATATACCAGCCCTGTATGCTGTCTTGTCACCCAACCAGACATACATACCAAATATGTGCCTAATACCCTTCACCAACATATATATCCCACCATCTCACCCCACACTCCATCTTGCAGCCATGTACTGGTGTGTAGGTATGTTTTGTATTGATGTGTGATGTTCTCTCACACGTCATTGCAGGGGAAATGTATTGACGTGTGTGAGTGTGTGTGTGCGTATATATATATATAAAATTTATATTTATATATCTATACATATATATGTAGACATACACACACACACACACACACACACACACATATATATCTGAATACAGATATATGTATGTATGTATGTATATATACATATGTGCATATATGTGTAGATATCATTTTGTGTTGTTTATATACCTATATGAATGTATAACTGTCCGAGGTTCTGTACACATACACAGCTGTGAATATGTATCACACATATATGTATCTGTATATGGGGTGCATACGACCATCTAGACCACACTCATGTACCCTCTTTACTTCACAGCTGAACTGTTCGACCTTGCTGTGACACAGACAGGTGTCACATGTGAACACAGACTAACATTGGGGGGGTATATATGGTGACAAACATTAGATAAGCATATTATACTGCTATGGCAGTTGGGCTTGCTATGCTACACTTTAACATAACTGTCCTGCAGGTGGTGTGGTCTCTCATCCATATCTCTATCATGGCAATATGAATGCTCCCACCAGCCACTGGCCACAGTAATTTACAGAGCACAGATATCATGAGTTACATCTTTGCCATTCACTGCTGGTCTGCACATTTGCCAGGTATGTCCCACTGCCCAGAGGGACTGAAACTACTGTCCAGTGCAGTTGTTGAGCACAACATCATTACAGGAACAAGTACTGATGGCACATACACATCCATCCTATTATTCTATTTCATATACTACATGCCAGTAAATGCATATCTATTTCACATACCTGTTATGTTGTTTCTGCAGTAACACAACCCCGAGCTTTGTGAACTTTCTTGAAGGTTTTATTTAGTTTTTGTTCCTCCCTCTCTCCCAGTCCCTCCAGTAGAGTGAATGAGCTGGTATGAATAGATTGCAGCATGCTTTTGTTGGTACTGCACATGATCAGGTGGTGGCCTCTGCACCAGTGTCCACCAGTTGTTAATTGCATGCAGCCTGCTATGTAGTACTTCAGATAACCACTGTCATGGCAACCCTGTACTATAAAGTGCTGCCTTCTGTGGGCATTGTCCCTTCACCTTTACAGTATGGATGACATCCTTCCTGTGTGTGGACATCTGTGTTACAGACAGCAGGTAGCAATACCTCTTACAGCAGAACCGGCAGACATAGGGCACATCCACATTTGGGGAAGGTTCCAGACCTACAGACAGCGTGAGTAGTGTTGTTGTGTGCAATGTATCTTGCTGTTCTTACAGGGTTTCTGGGTACTTTTTCATGGAATGTTGCCTGTCTGCATAGCTCTCAACTGTGGGCCTATCCGTATGATACCATGGGGATTGTCTGTTAGGTTTTGTTTGTGCACCACACAAGTAATGTCCCAGATAGCACTCAACAGACAGACTGCCACAGATCTATCAGTACATGGCTGCATCCATTTGTATTTCACTGTCGTATCCCTGCATAAGGGTATGCTGCAACAAATCCTGTAACACCAGCAATTTCCAGGGTGTGTAACAACAATAATGTAAATATGGCCCTATGTTCCGGTCTCTGTCCTCCACATATATGCCAGTCTTTGTCCTGCTGTGATACAGGAAGGGTTGTTAGGTAATGGCCTATCATTATTTACCGCTAGCATTACTGCTATCATCCCAGTCAGGTCGTGGACTCCCACACCAACTGTTGGGCCAGGTCCATATATATGGGGGCAATAGCTAAAGAACACATACGTACCCTTGTACATTTCAGAGGTAAGTGTGTGGTACACAGGGTTCCTTGCCCTTGTACAGCCTTTTATGGGGGGGGGGGTTCTATGCCAGTAACCTAGGCTATGGCACCTTTTCAGGGATATAACTGTTAAGATGAGGGACATTCAGCGTGATAGTGAGATGTTTGGTTAAGCAATGTTATGTACAAGATACTGTGACATTAACACAAGTGCTACTTTTCCCCCCTAGGGCTTGACTACAGGGTGTAATTGGAGGCTGCTGAACTACATCTGTAATTGTTGATGGTTACGTATTCTGAAGGCAAAACCTGTTTCTACTGTTGTACTAATTGAAGGCCTTGGCCTGGACAGCACATTACGGTATATATACACATTGCTTGCATCTACTGCTTTGTGTGGGCCTTGCATTCATGACTGATTACATATTTCAAACCTTATGTGGTGTCAGTACTGGCATACATTATTGTATAGTGCAGGAATAAAGGTTATCTGTGTATGCACACCTGTGTGTCATGTCATATTCTTTGAATTGTGGGTGGGTATATGTTTAATGTCAGTATTCTCAGTGGTGGGAATGGTTGCCACACTACACATTTCACAGGTGCCAGTTGAAGGGCTTGTGGCTGAGAGATATACTTTGCAGCCAGTACTTCCACTACTTCTACATATGTATGACTACTGATACCGTGTGTGTGTATATATATATATATATATATATATATATATATATATATATATATATGTGCATGTACCTATATATATCTCATACGGCTATAGCTATATACATCTACAGATATATATATCTGTATATGTATGGATATATATATATATATATATATATATATATATATATATATATATATATATATATATATACACACACACACACACACACATACACACACACACACACATACATATGAACATATGTATTGCATCTATATACAATTGATGTTATATGATTATATGCGAGTCATACATTAATATATAGCTACATATAGGGTCCTGGGTTTGAGCCTTGGAGAAGCAGTTTATTTTTTTGCTGGGCAGAACAAGGGACATTGGCTACAGAGTGATTATGGCACTTTTAAGGGGTTGTAGGCAGGTTTGTAATTGTAAGCGGGTTTGCGCGTGTTTGCGTGATGGTAAGCACCGCCAACTGACGCTTATGTTTCCTTACAATCAGTTAGCTTTGAATTTCTCAACCTGTGTAGGCATAGCTTACTTCCGTGCAAACCTGCTTAACGGTGCCTACTGCCGCTTACCCCTGCACTAATTCCTTTTCCTTTAAAAGAAAAGAATAAGGGGTTGATAGGACAGTGGTGAAAAACAGGGCACAAAGCGGGTAAGACAGTAGGGAAAATAGTTAGGCATGTGCAGGAAGGGTATAGGAAAGGTCCATAGCTGCCCATTTCTTCTACAGCAATAGCTGTGCATATACACTATATTTGCAGGTAGATTTGGACCCTCGAACCCCTGGGAGAGGGGTGAGGACAACATATATTCATTGTGATGCCAATTAGACCAGATTACATGTGTCCAGTGGACACGTGTGCGAAATGGACAGCTATGTGTGGGGAGTGATTTTTTTGTGGGACCAGATTGCACTTTTTCTTTTTTTCAGGTGACAGTGGGATATTGGGGAGAGGTAGTAGGTATACTTGGGGAGGTAGGTTGGGTAAATTAACAGACAAGACACACAAGATGCATACAGGGCCGCTATATGACACATGTGGGGGGTAGACACCTTGGATGGGAAGGGGTGTTTGGAAGTCGCAAGCCCATAAGCCCCCAACTGCAAACAGTGGGACTGAGGTCCCCACCCATGGGCAGTCACCACTGCACCTTCATGGCCCCAAAGGTGGCTGTGTAGGAGGGGCAGGCTCACCCTCTAATAGCACCACTCAGCCCTCAAGCTGGCGTAGCCGCTCTCGATACTCCAGATCGAGCTCCTTATGCACCACGGCCTGGACCTGCTGATGGGTGACAGGTTCCCCTACGTGCACACTCCAAGAGGGGAAGAGCCCCATCCCCTGCAGCGGTTCCACCCAAAAGGTGGCACAGGGCCCACAGAAGAGGAGGTCCCAGGCTGGGCCCCAGATGTGCTGGTGTCCGGTGCCATGGCCAGCTGAGGTGGGACTGGTGGGTCCACTGGGACCGGCCTTCCCATACGAGCTATGTTGTCACAGGTTTATGACAGATATGGGTTAGTAACAGTCAATAGCATTCAGAATTAGTTATAACAGCATGCATAGGTATTCCCATTAACCCAACACACCAGATTTAAACACAGTTGCAGAGCAAGCAGAACACATGCATATATGGAACAACAGTGGCCATTACAGGTGCATGCAGCTTTCGTTGATGGCAACAGGCCACCAATGTGGGTGTATTTTCACATGACACATACATAGAAACAAATGTGAATATTTATACACCATTAGGACATATGTCCCAACAAAAGTGTGGAGTGTACACATACCAGTTGAGGAGTGTCATTGGGTTATTATGCACATGGTAGGGGTGAGAGAGAGAGACTTCAATTAACTAATATATCCTTGTAGTTTACACAACATTCTTAGTCACTGCAGTGGTCTTTCCCTTACATGTATTATTACACTACACAATGGCCTTATATTGTACACTGGTATGTTTATAAGTTATTATATATGTGACCTGCATCTTACATACAGTCGTGACAGGCTGCAGGTGTTAATGCAACATATGTTGAGTATTGCTGAAATACACTTTGGGTGAGGTGCTAGAATGACAGGCTTGTTTCCATATACATTCTCTGACTATGTACATGTTTGAATATCAGTTATATGTCATTGACAGCTGCCTAGATTTCTTGGAACATCACACTGGATTTTCAGGGGAACAAGATATCAAGCTGGTGATATGGGCCATTTATTTGGACATGCTGGACAGATTGGAACAGTTGTGTGGTATGAATATGCATACAACTTGCATTTTGAACATTCTAGCAAATTCTATACTGTTTTTGGGTGTAAGTATGCATACAGTTTTATATCTGGACATTGTATCACAATCTGTACAGTTGTGGGGTATGATTATGCATACAACTTAGTAGCACTCCCAGGATTCAGACCCCTGTTGCGTGTGACAAACTATTATAGCTAACATCACAGTACACTGTGCTATCAGGGAATTTGATGTAAAGCTTTCAAGTGTTTTCTAAGTCTCCCTAACTTGTACAATATAACAGACCTCTTGGCACTTCCAACATTGTTATGCAGGACTTCATGCCCATTTTATCTGCATACCAAGGTGTGGGTGACACTGCTTAAGATACAACATTACTATTTATAGTATGGAATAGGTCGCCAACATATGAGATAAGAAGCACTCCAGGGGTTATACCTTTATTCACAGACTATTACACATTTATTTCTACTGGTACAACACTTTCTAAGGCTCTTACATTTATTTATGACAGTACATGCAGACTGATTACTAACCTGCCTCGTGACGCAGCCTTTGCAGCCTAGCATCATGGGCTTGCTGGTTCGCAGGCCACTCATCTGCAGCTGTCAGAGAAATGCAGCGATATTTAGCCATACCTATCCATAGTGTACACAATCTAGGCAATTATTTACTACTTAGTAAAATGAGTACTTACTCAGTCCTGGGGCATTGGGCATCTGCCGAGACTCCTGGATCCACTGTTCCAGTACATCCCCCTTCCACCGCTTCAGGTCAGCATGGTGGTGCCTGACCTGCTCACCAGTCCGGGGGATACCTGTGGCACTGGTGAGGTCATGGGTGAGACTGTCCCAGGCCTCCGTTTTATACTGCGAACCCTGGTACTGGCCCTGCAGTAGTCTCTGATCATGGTGTTTTACCAGGAGCCATACCATGATTTTTGACTCTTGGATGCCCCAGCGCTGCGCTCCAAATCAAGTGCCTTCACCAACACCAGCCATTCTGCCTGCAGTAGGGAGCTGCAACCAGTTATGGGTAGTATTCCCGGCTGTGGGGTTTAAATACGGATATTTGCCTGCACTTCCCCGTGATTGGCCAGTTTTGAAAAGGCTAAGCTATGGGCAGACCTGCTTACATGAGGTTGGCACTGCTTAAAAGAGGTATACCACTAGGCAGATTGAATTGGCTCACCTACACATTGTTTACACTTACTAACTTGAGCTGTGTTGCGGTTAGCATTGCTTAATGGTTAATTAGCACTATGTTTGCCATTTGCAATGATTTATTCTTCATTACAGGTTATATATGTGTCTGGTATCCGTGATTCATGTGTACATACACTGTATACAATAACACTTTGCAGCTATGCTTACTGCAGTACTCCAGTTCACATACTTAAGTTCTGTGGCAGGTTATGCAACATCACACTGTACACAGATGCAGTTCACATGTTTGGTTTGATTTTCCTGTGTTGAGACTTAGTTTGCTGATGCCTCATGCATATCTATTGCTATGATGGCTTGGTGGTTAACTACTGTGACTATAGCGTACAGGGTCCCGAGTTTCAGCCTTGCAGAGGTAGTTTATTTTGTTGCTGGTTGCTAAATACAAGGGTTTCTTCGTTTTAGTTCAATGTACTGTTGCTGCTGAACACAAGGGGACTGTTGGTGGAGATATGCAGACACCTATGAGCAGTTTCGCTCATTTATTTACACTTTCTTCTGTTCTACTTTGCAGGGGCGTGTTTATTCCGAGAGCTCTGCTCTCAGACATGCCCCCTGCACTCGTCCAGGCTCGGTGTAGGATGTGGAGCTCTGGCGGCATGCCTTCATTATTATGCATGGAGTGCTGCCGTCCTCCTCTTAAACTGCCGCTTACATGCAGGACTAGTTTAGTCCTGCACGGCAGATTAGTGAATCCGGGGCAAGTCTTTTGGAATCCAGTCCCTGGTATCAGCCTACTTTACACAGAAAGGCCTTACACCAGAGGAGGTCACTTACACCAAGAGTGAGTCTTTCGAATTAGGGCAGGCGTACACTGCAGTTGGTTGCTTACACTGAAAACAAGTCTTTTGGGATCGAGCCCCAAATCTCTTCAGCTATTTTATTTGTTTACAACTTGTTACCCTGTTTTATACCTTAAATCTTGTAACATCACTCTGTTTCCATGAAATTCATTTCACCATAAAACGGCAATCTTAAAGTCAGAAATGCACTTTTAACATTTAAAAAACATCCTGAAAAGGACTAGAAAATATACCACCAATTATGTCAACAGTACATAGTTTGTAGCTCGTCGTGAGTATAAGTCCCAACAAATTTCCCTGGCAGGCTGATGAACCATACATAAAAAAGAAACACTAGTAACTAAAAAAAAAAAGTTTCAAGTCAATTTTATAGCCTTGTTTTCAACCGTCTTGATATGTTCCTTTGTTTTTTATTTTTCACTGTTGATGGGCGTTGTGAACAATTTCTTATAATGGTTTTGGTATGCTTGTTACTCAAAATTGTACGGTGAAAAAATCTAGCTAAATATCCATGAATCTACAGGATCTGTGATTATACAAAAGGGTTGAAATCACTAAGAATTATGCTTCAAAGACTGTAAAATAGTTGAACACAAGTCAAACATTTACACAACCTACAATGATTACAGTACACTGCAAAAACTACCATGGGATATACAGACAGAACGTAAAGTTAGAGTTAAAGTCATCTACCACACTAGGTGAAAAAACAGCATTACTCAAAATGAGATAACACCCTCTACCCACCAACCAATCACATTCTATGTTAGTCTTCCCACTCAAGGATTTGCAAATTTATGTATTTACTGTTTTTATTAACTAGGTGAGTGGGCTGGTACAAGTCCATTTTCAGCTACTTTCCAGACCATGATGTAAGGATAAAAGGAGTAACCGTTATGCACAGATGACAGTAAGCAGTATGTAAGAAAACACATAAAATATAAAACAAATCAAAACAGTATAAAAATAAAATGTCATAACATAAACAATAGAGACTGAACAAAGTTGAATACAAATCAGGCCTACAGCGCATGGATAGTGCTTCTATAGCAAAAACAGTATTTTCCCTAGAATCAAAAATCATGAACCAAGTCACAGAGGCCGAAACTTAGGAGGCAAGACGTAGTCAGCTAACCAACATTGCAAAAACACTTGAATTTATATTCTTGTCATAAAAAGCTGACATTTTATCTAAGAATAACAAACTGAGTACGGTTACATCTTTAGGAACAGTATTCCAAGCTGCATTAACTAGTTTATGGAAAGATCTTCACATGCTGTTCGACAGCTGCAATCTGTTTAAATCTTTTTAACTGTATTGAGTTACAAAGCGCAAATCATGTTATGGACAAATAATGTATTTGAAAGACATGGGAAATATCCTTCTTTCATTACTTACATGCGAGGGTATTTCAGGTGCGTGGCCTCAGCAGCAGCTGGTACCCACTTAGCCCTTTGTAAGGTAAAGCAGTAATATTCAGTGAATTTAGCTAGTTTTACGAATCTCAGGATCATATTTTCTGTGGTTTGGAGCAAAGTTACATTTTGTCCACATGGGGCTCGGGGCAATAAGTAGTGTATATTCAGTTCTGAGAATAAGGCCCTTGATAATCAATGGACTTTCTTGCTTCGGGGGTGAGGAAGTGTGATACCTGGTAGATTGGTTTGAGATGTTATAAGAGTTTACTAGCACTCTGTTCAGTATGGTTGTAAAAGGACAGAAAATTCAGGCAAGGAATTTGAGCCTGAAACTGCAAATGAGCTACTAGCAAGCAATTTGAGAAAGACAATGTTACTTCAGTGCAGAAACCATGACCAAACAGTTCGTTGATTAACAGTATCAAAGGCCTTTTTAAATCCAGAAGGATAGTACTCGTTAACAGGGCTTTTTCCATGTTGGAGTAGAGTTGAGTTGCAAGCATAAAAATAGCCAACTGTGTACTATGCTTGGGGCAGAAATCATACGGTCTACCAGACAGACATGCGCATTTTTTTTATGTATTCCAGCAAGTGGTTGTAAATAAGCTTTCCTAATAATTTGACTATTGGACAAAGGTCTGCCATAGGTCTACAATCTTCTAATGTGGTGAGAGCTGGGAATTTTGTGATACGAGTAAAAAGGATAAGCTTAAAACCTGGGGATTACCTTTGTACTAAGGTATAGAATATAAATGTGTGCTAATGGTTTGCAAACAGAAGCCTCTTGAGTTGGGATCCTTGTGTGAGGGTAGTAGAACTGCTTAAACTTGTAGTCTACACATCTGATGTATTCTTCTATTTTCTTGAATAAGAGTTTTAAAGTTAACATGTAGGGTAGTTACAAAGATTACAGGGACAGAGTGGTTTATTGGGTTGTGAAAAATAAAAGGAAGTGATGGATAACGTCAAAGAAAACACTGAAGAGGGAAAAGTTGACCCAACCTTGACTCCTGCAATATCATCTTTTCACAGCACTGAGCAGGATTCTAGACTGGGGAGTATTCTACTGGAGCGCAGGGGTTTTATGCAATATCAGAAATTATCATTCTCTCATTATTCCTAACTCTGAAATTGCACCCATTAAACCCACTTCAATAAAAAATAACCATTCAGTTAGGTTTCTTACAGAGGCTCCTAGCAAGTTAACATTAACACACTCCATAGCCAAGTACTGCTGAAGCAAACACTAAACTTTCCAGATACCTTAACTCCACCAAAAAGGAGAAATTAAACTATTTATGTTCTTAACAAGAACAGCTCAGTCCTGAGCCTAGTGATACAGCCATAATAGAGGGACCATTTCTTCCCAAAACATAATACCACCATGAGCTTCAAGTAATAATATTGGCTCAAACAGTTACGTTAGTAAAGTAGCTGGCATATAAAAAGAAATGAAAAGATACATGAACACTGAAATGTATAGGAAAATAGGATCAGATGTGGCAATGCAATCAAATTTTGTGCATTGTAAAGTTACAAGTCTAGACTATCTACTACTGCATAAAGCAGTCCACACTTTCACCTACTCTTTTTATGAAATGGCAAGTGATAACCATTATAAAACTTTGCATAATGCAGTGAAAAAAGGCAAGACTGCTCTGATCCAAGAAAGTGGGTCTGAACATTGAGAACAGAAGAAAACTGTATACTAATCCTTTTCAGTCAGCTGTGAGTTAAGTGCTACTTAAATTGCTATTCACCTGTGTCAGGACTTATTCTCTTTATCTCAGTCAAGAGCCATTCTCGAATGCTCCTTGTGCATTGAGTTAATGGTCACACTTGAGAGTATTTTCTCCTTTTCTGCAACATCAAATACCTATACAGATTTCTGTCCATCCCTTTTTATATTCAGTACCATCTGGTAACCTGTCACTGAATGTAGACAGACATGGATAACAGTAGGTTCAAATGATGCAAAAGAAAGCAAATCTATTAGTGATTACTGTACATATAAAGTTTGACAAGTGAGTCCCATCTCCTTAAACCGTGAACAACTACTGGCAAACGCAGCACAAATACTACACTACAGCAGCACTCCTCATCAGTTACACACACACACGGAAATCTTTCACTGTCTTACTTTAGTTAAAAAATTAAAATAAGACCTGACAAGCAAAGCAAAATTCATATACTATAAAACGTGGTAAATGCACATGTACTGAACAATGGAAACCTTACAAACCTAACTCAGTTAACAGGACAGAGAAATAAATGTACAATCAGCCAGCTGCAAAACCAGGAAATAACCACAGCTATCATACCTTGTGATACACCAACAAACTGATAGAAAAACACCAACAGAAACAACATGTAATATAAAGGGCAAATCAAATACTTCAACTAAATGCTGTATTATAGTTTTACATCTGAAAAAAATGTACCTGTTTTATAGCATATCCTTGTCTTCTTTCGGCTTTTCCCGGTTAGGGTTCGCCACAGCGGAACTCCGGTCCGCTAATGATTAGCAGTAGATTTTTACGTACTGGCTTGCC
Source organism: Protopterus annectens (assembly GCF_019279795.1). Classification (NCBI taxonomy): domain Eukaryota; kingdom Metazoa; phylum Chordata; order Ceratodontiformes; family Protopteridae; genus Protopterus; species Protopterus annectens. The sequence goes on along the minus strand of NC_056745.1, from coordinate 1,303,931,719 downwards.
AGGCCTAACGCACAACCTTCAACGAAGGAATGCCCATTCACGCATGTCGCCACACAGAAGACGCTCTAACTGAGAATCGAACGGGCAACATCTAACTGTGAGGTGATAACGCTACAGCAGCACCACCACCACAGTTATAGCAGTTATAGCATATCCTTGTATCTGTAAATAAGTTTTGTTAATTTCTTATGTGATCCTATTCACCTGGGCTGTGCCTGCAAATGGTCCACTGAAATCAGTGCACTATCCCAGTAATGTACCTCATGGATAAGTCAAGCTATCCTGTAACGCTATACCAGGAGGAAGGTAAACAGAATGCTGCACAGTACAAATAAGTGGTACAGTAATGGGAGGCAGACTATGCTCTTCTACTATAAAAGGTATAGCAAAGACAAAACCTGGCATACAGTACGTATTTATGGAAGGTTAAACAGAGAAATGGCTGGTAAAGAGTGTGTTAAATAGCAATACAACGACTGCAGATGGGTGTCTGACTACACAGACAGTCCTTGTACATTCTGGGGGAAAGAATGGAGCAATGAGACATGCAAGAGACGCCATGCACTGTCAGGGGTCAGAAGGGTGGTACAAATGAAAAGGAAGGGCAGGAGAGGGGCAAAAGTTGCATAAATAAAGTGAAAATTCAAGTCAAGATTAAGAAGACACACGCACACACAAATAAATAAAAAAAAAAATATATATATATATATATATATATATATATATATATATATATATATATAGGCAATGCGATCTAAACAAGCTAGAGACCTGCTACAACAAAATCGCCAAATTCGCCACAGGGGCATCCTACCGTAGTCACCACTGTCTCTCACTTGCTGAACTGGGCTGGCTTGAACTCCCTCACCTCCTTCAATGGTATCAACTCTCACTCGCCCACAAACTAGTAAACCATCCACTAAATTTCCCATCCCTCCAGAATCTACTCCAACCCTATCGCACCACCAGACCACTAAGATCCAACAACAGAAATCACTTGCAGATAACTAAAGCCAATAACTCTGCTGGTGAAGCACTATTCTCTTGCGCCATTGCCAAATTATGAAACTCCCTCCCACCCACAATTACCTCCATACCATCATGCACCCACTTCAAAACTTAACTAAAAGCACACCTAAAAACATGCTGGCTATGCCCTTGCAACTCCCACTCTAATATCATCCACCCCATCCAACCACTACCTTTCTTTCCACTCCAATAACTACCTTGATTATAGCAAGCTCAGATGCTCATAAGCCTAGTACTTATTATACAGCAGGAACTTCTTATTGTAACATTTGTTAATGTCGGTTATGTACTTCACAGGTAAAGATTCTAGTTGTCTACTGATGTACTATGTTCTTCATCTGTAAATATGTTGTAAGTAATTGCTATGTAAATTGTTAATAGCTATGTAATCCAATGTAACTACTGTCTGTTTTAACTGTGGAGCTTTTCTCCCCGGGCCTCCGCTGAAAATGGATCTACGTCCAGTCGGACACTCCCGGTCAACAAATATATACACACACACACACACACACACACACTTTTTTTAAAACATGTTTACAGCCTGGAATGACCTACGCAACATAGAGCCAGTGATAAACGGTAGTTCGACAGCATGATTCAAGGAGGTCAAAGAAACAGAAAAAGTTTGAGGAATGTGGTGTTGCAGGAATTTGCTGAAACAATTTGACAGAATCAGACCACTGCTTTTCTACTTACATGTTCATAAACAAGCTGATTAATATGCCTGTTTTTCTTTGTATACATGTAGGGTTGCCACCTTTTCAAATGGCCAAAGTGGGACATTTTTGGGACAAATATCAGATTTTACAGGCCGACACATACCCACGGTCAGTACAAAGGTTCATAGGTTGATACTAGGCTATCTGCCCTAGGGCATTTATAAGCCTAGCCAGAGTGTGTTTGGCTTTCGCCACCCTTTTAGATTAGTTGACTGTGCCTCTGTATAGTAGGTCACAGAAGGTAGTCCTTTTAAGGTTAGTTTACTGTACCTCTGTCAAGCAGGGACACAGAAGAGATCCCAGGGGTAAACTTACGATCTCCCATCCGCTTGTCAAGATTTCTCTTGAAAAGGGTCAGTGAGGGGCTCTGCCTAACACAGATTGGGATTTTGTTCCAGAGTGAGGGGAGCCTCTGGGATATGAATCTGTCCCTCCAGCATGTCCTATTTATTTCTGTGCTGAGGTTCAAGTCCCTGGAGCGTGTAGCTCTAAGGGATTTGGATTTCCTGAGGTGAAGCATGTCCATTAATTCTGGGTTGGACATGGCTTTATACGCCAGACACAGATCGCCTCTGAGTAGGCGGTATACAACTGAGTAGAGTTGGAGTTTCTTTAGCCGAACTGCATAGGGCATGTGTTTGAACCCCTTAATCCTCTTGGTGAGGTACTTTTGGGGTCTTTCCAGTTGCTGCAGGTGTCGGGTAAGGTACATCCCAAATGGGGCATTGTATTCAATTATGGGCCTGATAAGTGATGGGTAGAGGGGCACAATGACCTCTCGACCTAGATGTGAATCCTTTTATGATAATGTGGGCTATATAGAAGGTCTTTCTAACCACTTTGGCAATGTGATTGTCAAAGGAGAGACTGCTATCTACTTGGGTCCCCAAGTCCCTAATTACTTCTTCCGTGCTTAATGGATTACCACCTATGTGGTAATTTGTGGGCACTTTGTTTTTCCCAAAGGGGATGACGATGCACTTTTTGGCATTTAGCTTTAGGCCATGGCTCTGGCACCAGTTATCCGTCTCTGTGAGACCCTTTTGGAGGATGCTTGTGTCAGCCAGAGAGTCGATTACGGCACCCAGTTTGCAGTCATCTGCGAACTTGGTCAGCCATCGTCCACCCGTGTTAGCCTGTACCTTGGAGTAATATATACCGAACAAGAGAGGTCCCAGGACTGAGCCTTGTGCGACGCCACTTGTAGCTGGTTTAGAGTCTGACATGGCACCTGCTATTCTGACCATGTGGGTTCTATCCCTGAGCCAGTTTGCAACACATCTTGTGACATAGGGGTTGATATTTAAGCTGGTGAGCTTATTTATGATGCCCGAGTGGGGTACTGTGTCGAAGGCTTTTGTGAGGTCCAGGTAGGCTGTGTGGACTACCTTCCCTTCATCTATGGCTTTGGTAACTGTTTCAAAGAAGTCGACCAGGTTCAAGAGGAAAGACCTGCCCTTAACAAAGCCGAATTGGGTAGGATCCAGTGTCTGGAGGTTCCCAATGTCTTTGTTTATGATTTCCATGATGATACACTCCATAGCTTTGCAGACCAGGCTAGTCAGGCTTATAGGGCGATAGTTTCCGGGGTCTGTTGTGGCACCACCTTTGTGGAGTGGGACCACTGTTGCTGTACGCCATTCCTTGGGTACATATCCTGCAGTAAGGCTGAGATTGAACAGTGACTTTATATGAGGGTTTAGTTCTTCTTGGAGCTCGTGTAAGACGCTGCCCAGGACACCGTCTGGTCCCATTGATGCTATGTTTTTTGCTTTGGAGAGGGCAGCTCTCACATGTGCATCTGTGAGCTCAGGAAGGCTACACTCTGTTGGGATAGACATTTGCTCTTTTGGGGGGAAGGGGGGAGAAGTTTGCACTGAACCTTTCTGCCAGGATGTTGGCAATGTCTGTGGGTTCAGTGTATTTTTTGTCATTTTGCACTAACTCAGAGCATATCTGGGAGTTGCCTCCCCGGTTTCTGACATAACTAAAGAAGGCCTTGTGATTATCTTTAGTGTCTTGTGCAATTTTTCTTTCAAAGCTGGCCTTAGATGATTTTATGAGGAATCATAGTTTCTTGCTAGTACTGATCAGACACCTTCCCTTTTTGGGATTTTGCTCCATCATGTAGTAGCTTTCTCCTTCTGTTGTATACCTTATTTATGGCCGGGGTCCACCAGACAGGTCTCCTGCCTTTGGAGGAGTGAGTCTTGGTTTTATTTGAGATAGCATGCTCCATGCATTCCTGTAGGTGTCCATAGAATGCTTTTGTAAAGGATTCTGCATTTTGTGCCGTATTTTCCACTGGCCCAGGGGCTTTGAAGGATTCCACCTCGGTTTTGAGAAGTGTGAAGTTTGCTTTTGAGAAGTTCTTTACCGTGGTTTCCTTGGCTAGGGGTGGGGACAGAATATGGATGTCCAGTGAGATTAGTTTACGGTCTGATCTTACCAATGAGGGGTATACCTCTGGTTTGGAACATAGAGACCCCATGTTGGTGACGACCAGATCCAATATGTTTCCCCTCTTGTGGGAGTGGCATTTGAGTTTATAAATTCTAGGAACCATTGGGCGAGGGTGTTTGGGCTTGAGTAGTTTTCCCAATCAATGTTTGGGTAGTTGAAGTCACCCAATATAATAGTGTTTGGAGAGACCCTCATATTCTCCAGTGTTCTCAGGAAAGCTGAGTGAGGTTCCTGTGTTTGGGAGGGTGGTCTGTAGCAGGCTACAAACTGAAAGGCAGTTTTGCCCACTGTTAGTTGCACATGCATGGTCTCCGATGCTTCGTGCAGTGCCACTAACCTGGAGGTGTGGGTATCTTTGATAAATATGGATACTCCCCCTCCTTTTGTGGTTCGGTCCGAGTTTTGGGGCCAGAAAACATGGTATGAAGTATAACCTGTTAGTGCTGGGGTGCTCTCGGAAGCCTTGAACCAGGTTTCTGTTACTGCACAGATATCGATATTTTCCATACTGAGGAGAGTCTCGAGTGCGTGCATTTTGAGGTTTAGACTTCTGGCGTTGAGCAGCATTACCCTTAGTTTTTTTTTCTTTGTGTTGTCTATGGAGGTGGGTTTGTCTTTTGAGCCTTGCCTAAAAAGGCACTATGGGGAAGGCAAGATCCATTGCCGGTATTCAAAAACCCAGGGGTGACCGGTGCAAGCTGTCCCTAGTGAAGCAACGTGGCTTATTGAGCATGTCATCCCAGGCTGACAGACACTGGATCCCCTTTGAATGACACCAATACTTTAGCCAATTGTTAAAATTGATAATTTTGTCTTTATACTGTAGCATCATTCTTGGTGAGGGTAAGACGCTACTCAAGGTCAGGGTCATACTGGCCTGGGCTACATGATCAAAGAGCTCCTCTATGTCTTTTTTCATGTAGTCCAGGGAGGTACGTCTCAGGTCATTCACACCAGCATTGTGAGCTATGTGGGTATTGTTTTGTGGTAGGGGTTGCTTGGATGTCTGCCTTGGAGATCTCTGCTGCTTAGGCAGAGTTTTATTTCTTTTATTATTATTAATTTATAATTAATTAAATATTAATTATTTAAATATTTATAATAAAATTTTATTATTTTATTATTGTATCTCCTGTCCTTTTCAAACAAAAACTTAGACTCTACCTTAAGACTGAACCTATATATTTGACTACCCCCTCTACCCCTTCATCTCTGTGATCTCTCCCACCCTCTGTTTTTACTTCCTCACTATTCTATTACTTACCCCTCCTCTTTCCTTCTCCTTCCTGATTATATTTCTTAGTTTACTGTAGGTTTCAAGAACTTATCTAATCTAATCTAATCTATTCTAATCTATTTACATAGTTGTCTTTAAATACCCTTATCTATTTTTTTATGATGTTTGACTTTGCTATAAATGTTATGTCTGTTTTCTGCTTCCAAGAACGATGAGTACACTATTGTATAACTGTTTATTCTGTCCATAGTAAGTTTGATTTTTTGTATAATATTTTCCTGACACAGTATAATTTTTTTTTTTTTTTTTTACTGCTCTTTATTGTATCTTTATTGTATCTTATCAAATAGTTACTATGTCTATGTGGAGCTTTTCTCCTCGGGCCTCTGCTGAAAATGGAAATATATCCAGTCAGACTAGCCCGGTTAACAAATGTAAAATAAAAATAAAAATAAATAAAATATTTAGAGCCTCCGACTATGTTTTTTTGTGTTTATGTGTTTGGTTTGTTGACATGATAGGTCTATGTGAGACTGGATTTGTGGTGTGTGTGGTTACCTTCTCCTCCTGACAGGCTGTGCCAGTACAGGGTTGAGAGAGCTTAGCCTCCAGTTTGGCTATATAGTTGCATCTCTCACATATATTTGAGCTTGTTGAGAGGAGGAGAGGGTGGTCTGTATACATAAGGCAGTTGTAACATTGCCTCAAGATTCCCAGATTCTCCAGCTGGACTGGAGAGTAAACCCGAAACTGACCTTTGGACATGCCTGAATAATATAGGGAATTACTTATTGACTGATCAGAAAGAACCAATAGAGAGCAAGTGCTTAAAAGGAGTATAAGAGGATATAGTGGATAGAACTTAACTTTTTTCCTAAATAAAAGCTTATTCTTGTAGCAGTTTAGTTGCTTATTATGTTTCTTGTAACATTTAGGTATTTTAGATACAGAAATAACTATTTTATGCAACTATTACATAAAATATGGGACATAATTATGACTTACAATCTCAGGACATTTGCACTTTTTAATATTTTTGTCAGGACACAACAGCCCAAAGAGGGACTGTCCCTCTCAAAGTGGGACAGGTGGTAACCCTATGTACGTGTATTACCAGCCACACAGCAATTTATATTTCTACCACAATGTCATTACTATTGTTAGATGATGATGTCCCTTAATACTATAAAATATATCAATCTATTTATAGCGTTGTAGTGCCACTATTTTAAAAAAGTATGCTATTTTGCAGTTTGCATACTTATATACAGCTTTTTATACATAACAGTCACGGTTTCTTTCATGGTTCACTTTCTAATTACCAGTACAATGAAACTAACTGGCTACCACCTGCTAACTAACAAAAAACATCCGGGTGAATAGCCTGACGTATCTTAGATTGCAGATGCTCTAATGGTGTGTGGGTATGTGTGCGAATCAGCTCAAGCTGAAGCATATTAAACCAAGCACTGCAGATCAAGGACAATGAAATAACACACAATGACTGAAAAGTTGCATCTTCATTATCCACCACCACTGATTTTTAAGAGAGATACAAACTTTGCATTCATCAATTTGAATCTGCAACTCCCGACTTTCTCAGAAGCAGCACAGTCTCGGGCAAATGGAGAATACAGTTCTTTGCACCTAGAGAGTGTATGGCTGTTTTGCCCAAGATGTATAACTGCAGCTTGAAAATCTGAAAGTAGTATATGACAGACATAGTTTTGCAGAGACAGAAATATCTATTCCATACACTCTCTCGCTCTCTGCACGTGCATGCTTTGTGCAGATACATAATGTACGAATGCATGTACCAGAAAGAAATGCAAATATAAATCCATGCGTACTCATGGTTACTATGACACATACTTAAAAGAAGGCTTGCTAGTTTTTCACATGTTTAATAGTACAGGACATTAACAACACTACTGGCAAGGAAATTCAAAACCATGAAAAGACTTTTACAGACATTCGGCACCCAGTTATTCCATTACGCTTAAAATAATGACCCACACAAACCTCTTCTTCCCATTCGTCATCTGGTTGGGGTCGGGATACCATATACTTCATTTTATTCCTCATAACACGTTTACTAGTTGCCATTTTGATCTCGACTAATCGATTACCGAATCACAACAAAAACGATTGTCATTAGATTCCCCCAAAACAGAAGCGACAGTCTCGCCCTACGTCATTGGGCGGGGAAAAGGAGTTGAGGACAACTCGGCTTGTCGGGAAATGGAAACGTCTTCTTAAATGCTTGCAGTTACTGTATAAAATTCATACTTCTCAACTTCTTAGCGCGAGAAATCTGAGCAAAGTCGTTGTTTAGTCAATTGACTTCAATCCTAATGATTTGCCAGAAGAAAAAGAAAAACACATTTTATGTGGAAATGACCAAAAAAAGTGATGCCAAAATCTGGACAGTGTGAGGAATAGAACGTTCACAAATATGGACAGACTCTAAATATTGCTTTTATAAACTTAAACAAGTGCAAGAGTGACATGATTTGGGTTAGCATGTATTTTTCTGAATGATATGAATTCTGAAACTCAAATGTAGATCATTATTTAGTGACACAACTTCAGTCCTCCTCAGTGATTTGCCAGAAAGCCACAAATTTTGTGGGGAACCGACCAAAAACATGAGGCAAAAATTTGGACAGTTGAGTGTTATGTGCACATCTTAAAGTTCATGTTGTGAGTGAAAATACATCAGTATTTTTAATAACTGGTATATACTTATATTTTAATAGTGACAATGTATAAATCTGTATTTTTAATAAATGGTGTATAATTATATTTTGTATTCAATTTGTGTTATTTGTCAGGGCTGTTGTTGGCATTCCGGGGGTGGTCAACAAATGTCAAGTTGAGGGCCGCCTGGACACCTCAGTCTAAGTATCACCCTGTTACTGCCACCCCTCCTATGCAACCTTTTAAATCATGCAGCAGAGTTTTATGAGACGTGTACAGACAAACCTGCAGCTACAATGCACTTACATAAGGACAGGCCTGTGTAGCATACTATGTTGTCCCATCTGAGAGGGACTTTCACGGCTACTGGTATACTGGTATTTAGTCGTATGGTATTCTGAAGAAGTCTGCTTATGAAGCAGACGAAAAGCACTTTAAGAAATAAATTTTGGTGGTTTAAACTTCAGCCTGGTGGTCTTTGAGTGGTCAACGACCAGGTCCTAAAATACTATTATCAGTTTCTGGACCCATTCTGGATTTATCCATTCTAAACACCTTTCTGGAAATTCCGAAATTCAAGATGTTGACACTGCAGCAGCTGTTGCCTATGCTAGGCAGAGATCACTGGATGGTGACTTTGGATCTCAAGGAGGCCTATCTTCACATTCCTATCAGGCCCAGTTGCAGGAAATTCCTGAGGTTTCGGACTGGGAATTTGCATTATCAGTTCTCTGCATTGCCCTTTGGCTTATCTACTGCGCCCAGGGTATTCACAAAAGTCCTGGCTCCAGTAATAGCTTTTCTCCGGCTAAGGGGAATTCAAATTTATCCTTATCTGGACGATTGTTTGATACTGGCTCAGGGCAAGCACGAACTTCTTCGACATCTGCAGTTTGTGATGACAGTTTTCAGATGCCTAGGGTATTCTGTGATCGAAATAAAGTCCAGTCTAGTACCCTCACAGGAGATGTGTTTTCTGGGTGTGAGACTGAATACAGCTACTCAGATGGCATCTCTTACCCCGGACAAACAAAGAAATCTTCACCTATACTTCCAACAGCTATCCGTAATGTCCAGGCTGACTGCAAGGACAGTCCTTCAAGCCTTGGGGTTCATGGCATCTTGCATTCTAGTACTTCCCAATGCCAAACTGCATATGAGGAAGCTACAGTGGTATCTCAAAAGCGTTTGGACTCAACACAGCCACGATTTGGATACTGTCATTCGATTCTCCCTTGCATTCAGAAAGAATTTGTGTGGTGGGCTCAGGAATGTCACCTAAACAAGGGACTCTCTGTGACCCAACCGGAGGCAAGTCAGATATTAACGACAGACGCCTCGAGTCAGCCTGGGAGCTCATTTCAAAGGAAAATGGATTCAAGACCTTTGGCCCCGGAGTTGCTTCACTTGCATATCAACATGAAGGAGATGCTGGCGGTTCAATTTGCCTTAAAAGCATTCAAGGATCTACTTCGACCGGGACTGGTGTTGATTCGAACAGACAACACAACTGTCATGTGGTACATCAACAAGCAAGGGGGTACTCATTCTTACCCTCTTTGCAGACAAGCAATGCTGTTATGGGAAACTGCTTTGGATCTGCACATCACTCTTCGAGCACAGTTTCTGCCAGGAGCACAAAATTCGTTAGCAGATGTTCTGAGCAGACAGATGGTGGATCCTCACGTATGGAAGTTGGATCCTCAGGTATTTCGTCAGTTGACCATGGCTTGGGGAACTCCAGACATAGATCTGTTCGCTTCTCCTCTGAATTCCCAACTGCCTCTGTTTTGCACAAGGCTGTTTCATCCGAAAGCCTGGAAAATGGATGCACTATCCTTCAGTTGGAGCAACCTTCACGTGTATGCCTTTCCTCCTCTGCCTCTTCTTCCACAGGTCCTGTTGAAAGTCAGGAGGGACAAACCTTGCATGATCCTTATAGCGCCGGATTGGCCTCGTCAACATTGGTACCCTCTGCTGAGGAGCCTAATTCACGGGACACCTTGGCCATCACCGCGGATTCCTCACTTATTGTCTCAAGAAAACAATCATTTTCTCAATGTCAGGGTGCAATCCCTACATCTGACAGCCTGGCGCATTCAGTTTTAGAGGATGAGGGCCTTCAGCTCCCTCAACAAGTTTTGGATGTCCTTTTGGAAGCCAGGCGTCCTAGTACTTGGAAAGTTTATGCTGATAAATGGAAGAGATTTTTTCTTTGGAGTTCAGCTAAAGGCCTTGATGTCACGTTGCCTAATTTGAGTTGTACTTTGCAATATTTGACTATGTTACTGGACAAGGGTTTGTCCTTCTCTTCTATAAAAGTGCATGCTGCAGCTATTTCTGCTCACTATGATGGTGATCCTCCTTTATTTTCACATCCTTTGCTTAAACAGTTTCTTAGAGGGCAAAGAATATAAGACCCCCACGACGGGCTCCTACTCCTGCCTGGGATCTTAATTTTGTTTTGGAAAAGCTGACTCTGCCTCCTTTTGAACCTGCAGCTACGGCTGAATTGAAGTTGTTGTCCTGGAAGACTGCTTTTTTATTGGCTGTTACTTCTGCTAGAAGGGTGTCTGAATTACAGGCTCTCATGGCAGTGGAACCTTTTCTGATTTTTCACCAGGACAGAGTTTCCTTGCGTACTAATCCTACTTTTCTGCCTAAGGTAGTTTCTAATGTGGCATTGAACCAATCTATACATTTGCCTACTTTTTATGCTAACCCCCAAAATGAAAGGGAAAGAGTTTTGCATTCTTTGGATGTGCATAGGCAGTTACGGTATTATTTGTTCAGAACCAATGAGTTCCGGAGATCTCAACAGTTATTTGTTTCGTTTGCTGTGGCTTCAAGTGGGAAAGCTGTCTCGAAACAAACTATTTCCAAGTGGATCGGCCATTGTATTGCCTTTTGTTACTCTCATCATGGTAAGGAGGTTCCAGTTGGGATCAGGCCTCATTCTACTAGGGCTACGGCCACCTCTACTGCTTTTTTGAGAGGGGTAGCTACGAAAGACATTCTAGAGGCAGCTACTTGGAGTTCTGTACATACCTTTACAAAGCATTATCATTTGGCTCTTTATTCTAGGTCTAGGGCTGGGTTTGCCACTGCAGTCTTACAGGGCATGTCTGCAGCTCCTCCTGCTATTTAGTTGGCCAGCCTCCCTTTTTCCGTTGCTCTGGGATTCTACCCATTTGTCAGGACTGCAGCAATGGGAGGCAGCGAACATAGTACAGTTTTGTACCTACCATAAATGTAGATGTTCGAGGATCTCCATTGCTGCAGTCCTATTTTCCCTCCCTCCTTCCCCTTTTTCTTTTTACATTGGGGTTTTTTGGGTGGTGTTTTCTTTTTTGCATTCTGACGTCTGAGGCAAGAAAGACTGAGGTTATGGCGTCGGTCATGCGCATTTGTACTGACAAGTACTTACGTCAGTCTCAGGCGCCCGTGACCGACGCCAGTTCTAGCCCTTTGGTATTCGGGCCGATGGTGGGCAGCGGAGTACCCATTTGTCAGGACTGCAGCAATGGAGATCCTCGAACATCTACATTTATGGTAGGTACAAAACTGTACTTTAAGCCAGGGTCCCTAGAGTCCATAAGAGTTAAAGATGCTCTGGAATGCATTTTTGAGAATTTTCCCAGTATTTTATTCCAGTGGTGGCCTGAACAAAAGTCATGTGTAAATAAGAATTTCAGTTTTATTTTTTTCTTACAAGAAGACATAAATTATGTCCAAGGCTTAATTTTGAAGCTGACAAAAAACTAGCTCACAATACACTATCAAGGCAATTGTGAGGATACACAAATCCTCTCTGGGAATACTTCCTGTCTCCCCCCCAACCCCCCACCCACCAAAAAAAAAACAGTCCCTTCCTGTGCATCTTTCTGGTGTTAGATTGGGATGGAAGAAGAAGTTCAAATGGCCACAGTCATGTATTTCAAGTGGCTGCTATCAATCATATACATAACATGCCTCCTTAGTCGTTACCACTACCATCCAAAGGCAGTCATCTGTATATATGCAGGATGTTTGATTGTGTGTAAAGTGAGAAAAATAATGATTACATCTATGTGTTCCACTTTGTTGCGTCTAGATAGTACACTACCTCTGCACTAGCTATAGTAGCCTTCTTTGTACACTTCTGAGGTCTGTGAGAAAAGTAAAAGAAACAATGACCACATTGTGCCCAGCCCAAACACAGGCTATAATGACCTTCTAGGTACATATCTAAGGTTTGATTGTGAGGAAAATTAAAGAAGTAATGATCACTCAATCCCCTGCCTCCCAAATAACGTATAGCAATCTTCTGTACACACATCTGATCAGGGTTGGTTTTAGAATGAGTTTGGCTGTGGGCAATACCACCACTAAGTCCATGTCAAAATCCATTTATACAAGCTGGAGTGTGGGGGCCACCAGAATCCTAGAAGCTGTAAGTCTGTGAATGTTCTGTGACTCTCTCTCTCTCACACACACACACACACACACACACAAACAACACATGCACAAGCATAACACATATCAATGCTAGCTTTGCATGTATTTCGGCAAATAGGAAGACATTGAACAACACTGGTACAGCCATACCGGATCAACAACTGTTGTTTAGCATTTACCAAACAGCAGGGGTAAGTCACTTTGATTTACCTGATTGAGGAGTAATGCATATCTCTCACTGTTCCTGATTTTCCCTCACAATTTTGCTCTGTCCCTTGTAAACAAAGTTAGATTTGCTGGTAAATGATTTAAGATTACATAGTCAATAAATCCATATATCAGAGTTTCATACTTCTTCCATCCCTCCACTATTTCTTATTTTCCAAAAAAATACATGATGCAAAATGTTATTATATTCACTTTTTAAGTGAATTAAAATAATATTTAAAAAGTGTTACTGGTTTTGATCCTTTATTTTCCTATTATTTTTGGGTTTGCCTGAATTCTTAAGCAAAGGAGTTGAGAGTTGTATCTGATGTTCTGCCAGTATTTATAAACTCCTTAAAAAAGAAAAACATCCCTGAAGTTCAGAAGCATCAGCTCTTCTTAAAATTGAAGGCACGTACTGAGACTGATCACTCTGAGCTGCTGATCTTTAGCACTTACCTTGCTCATGTTCATTCACTGATTATCAAATTTATCCTAACAGGGTTACATCACAAACCTGTTTCAGATAAAGAGCATAATCGGAAAATGAATAATTTTTTTCCTCCTCATTTTTTCCTCAGCCAGCAGCAGCTTTTGTAGGGCACCCACACAGTCAGGCATGATTAGGGCCCTCACCCTTCAGCCACAGATATTACAGGTTCCTAAAGCTGGCTATAATGTTAGTTTTAGTGGAGGGAATGTCCACCAGCAGGATTGAATTATGTCAAGAGCACTATCTCAGAGGTAAAACATTTAATGAAATTGTGATCCCTGTGACTTGACAAAACATTGTTACTATAACCAGAGATGTCTTTGAATTTTAAAAGCAATATAAGAGTTCTTATTACCCATCTGATTTATTAAGTACACAAGATTGCTATACTACGCTTTATTGGTTTGAGAAATATATAACAAAATATCAAAATAAGATAGCTTGCTGTGGTTGGGGGTCCTTCAGTGACTGGTGCCTAAAGTTGGTTATAGGTTCATAGGTTGGTACTAGGCTATCAGCCCTAGGGCTTATACAAGCCTAGCCATAACAATTCCCTGGCTATTTCTTCCCGCACTATTTACTTCCCTAGACCTCTGTCTAGCAGGGCGACTGACGTGATCCCCAGGGTGAATTTCCTTTTGCCCATCCAATCGTCAAGGTTCCTTTTGAAGAGGGCCAAAGAGGACCTTTGCTTAACATGTATGGGCAGTCTATTCCAGAGTCTGGGGAGCCTCTGGGTCAAGAACCTATCCCTCCAGCATGTTTTGTTTATTGTGATGACAAGGTTTAGATCCCTGGAGCGTGTGGCCCTGAGGGATTGGGATTTCTTTAAGTCTAGCATGTCCAACAGCTCTGGGTTTGACATGGCCTTGTATGTTAAGCAGAGATCGCCTCTGAATAGATGATATGCAACAGAGTATAGCTGGAGTTTTTTAAGGCGGTCAGCGTAGGGCATCTGCTTTAGGCCTGTGATTCTTTTAGTGAGGTATTTCTGCGACCTTTCCAGTTGTTGCAGATGTCTTGAGAGGTACATACCAAATGGGACATTGTATTCTATAATGGGTCTAATGAGGGATGAGTACAGTGGGACAATGACCTCCTTTTTCCTGGATGAAAAGCCCTTAATGATGAGGTGTGCCCCATAGAAGGATTTCCTGACTGTTGTGGTGATGTGGTTATCGAAGGTGAGACCACTGTCTACCTGTGTCCCTAAGTCTCTTATCACACTTTTGGTGTTTAGTATACTGCCACCTATGTGGTAATTCACAGGTACATGTTTTTTTTCCCAAAGGGGATAACTATACATTTCTTGGCATTGAGCTTGAGCCCATGGCTCTGGCACCAGGCTTCAGTTTCTGTAAGGCCCTTTTGTAGAGTATCCACATAATTTGGGGATTCAATAATGGCTCCCAGTTTGCAGTCATCTGCAAACTTTGTTAGCCAGAGTCCCTTAGTGTTGGCATGTACTTCAGAGAAGTAGATGCCAAACAAGAGCGGTCCCAGGAATGAACCCTGAGGTACTCCACTTGTCACTTGTCTGGAGCTGGATTTAAAGTCGGCTACATTTACAGTGTGGGTTCTGTCAGTAAGCCAGTTGGCAACCCATCGAGTGGCGTAGGGATTAATGCTCAGCTTAGTAAGTCTATCTATGTTTCCAGAGTGGGGGATGGTGCCAAAGTCCTTGACGAGGTCCAGATAGGCTGTGTGGACCACCTTACCCTCGTCCACAGCTCTGGAGACTGATTTGAAGAAGTAAATCAGGTTCAGGAGACAAGATCGGCCCTTCACGAATCCAAACTGGGTGGGGTCCAGTGTTTGAAGGTTGCCAATGTCTTTGTTTATAAGTTCCATGATAATACGTTCCATGGCCTTGCAGATCAGGCTCGTCAAACTTATGTTATTTGTAAACATAAAAATGTTGATTTAAAGTTAAAACTTGTTTGCTGCATGTATAGTCTGGCTATGAAAGTGTTTACATAAGGGGAGTAGACCATTCACAACAAGACAATGGTTGTGGAGCAATGTAATTTTGTATAAAATGTAAATGTGTTTTTTTTTTAATTTCTTATCATCATTTTGTAGGAACTATTGATAAGTTTGTGGATGTCAGATATGGGGAGTGGGTTGGTCATAAAATTGTGTGTGGGAATAATTGTTCTCTATAAGCTATTCTGTAATACTGATTTAAATTTAAAATTATTTAGGTACATGGATTTGTAATAAATGTGGTTAATTATAGGGATTAATTTGCTGTGCTAAAGTAGTCTGTTTATAACTGCAGCTTCAGGTGTGAGGAAACATGCTATGCTTTGTAGAAAAAAATAATATGCATTTTTATGTAAAACAAAGTTACTGATTTAATTTAGTATGTGTAACTGAATGCTTAAAAGTGTAAGTGTATTATTTTTTTTACTTGATTTCTGTACTTAACTAAAATGTTGTGGAGAATATATTTATAATCACTAAGTGTAGATCAATGAGTGTGTATATATCTTTAATAAGCTATCCAAGGGCTTGCACTAGAGTATAAATACTCCGAACGTGCGAGCCTGACTGCCATTTTGTGGTTAGCTGTTGAGATGTGAACATGTATGTATGTAAGCTGTTTGCGAGTTAGTTCATTCATATTTAATGATGCTACTATCCATCCTGATTTTGTATATATTAAAGCATCTGAACGAAACCACAAGCCTTCTTATTATTTGTAATAAAGATGAATGAGCGACATGGTGTCAAAACTGGCATGTTAAAAGGACATGGTGGCAGAAGTGGCATATCCAAAAGGACATGATATCAGAAATGACATATCCAAAGGGCCTGCAGTCAGAACCAGCATACTAAAGGGGCATGAAGTTTAAAATGCCTTGGTGAAAATGATTTAAGGCACTTATTCAGATGTTGGTGGAATATAAACAAGTGGACCATCCTAAAACTGTGCATACTTCGTAAAACAGGTCAGAAACGAATTTCAGGTATTAAATCTTGGTCAGCACTATTTCTTATTGAATATGAAATGAGGCATACAGAATGCTCTAAATAATGTTCGCATAAACACATATGTACGATATTGATAAAAATATTCAGTTACTACGTCAAATGTTTGAAATGAAGTCTGAATTGCATGAAACGAATAAAATAAAGGGAAACTACCGCATTTTTTGCAGATCATATGTATTTTTTTTATTAATTAACGATATCTGAGTTTTTAGAAGTGTATAAAGTGTTCATATGTTTGCACAGTGTTACAGTAAATCTGTTTCACAAAGTGCAGCCATTGCAAGGCATATTTTACAAAGTACAGCCATTACAGAGCATATTTCGCAAAGTAAAGTATTTTAAAGAGTTTATTGTGCACTTGAATGTTGTTACAAGCTCACAGAACAGTTTGTTCATACATAATTAAAACGGCTGTATTTTCAGTGTGTTTGTGTATATTTTGTGGGCATGGCAGAAGGATTTCAAAAGCCTAGTGCACTTGTGTTTGCCAGTAATATTGCTGAGAATTGGAGAGTGAGCAAGAATACATTTTCATACAGGCTGCATTTTCTAATAAAGATGACTGTACAAAGGCATTTATTCTACTTAATTTAGCTGGGTCAGAAGTTATAGGAAGGGAGCGCTCATTTGTCTATGCTCTTGCTATTTATGCTGGAGAGGGGGAAAACCATCATATTCTTGTACCGGCCGAGTCAAGAGAGGATTTGGAGTGCTTAAAGCATAAATTTAGAGAAATGTGTAACCCTCAGACAAATGTTACAATGGAAAGGCACTTATTTTACACAAAGGATCAAAAGCCTGGTGAAACTTTTGCAGCATACATAACTGACCTGAGAAATAAAGCTATAATGTGCAGATTTGTTGACTTTAGGGATGAGTTGATAAAAGACAGACTTATGTGTGGTATAAAATATGCTGTGAGAAAGATTTTGCTTCGTGACAGTGATTTCAATTTGAATAACGCTATTGAGGTTTGTTAGATTTACGAGCTCACAGAAAAGCACACAACTATGCTTACAAATGAGCACAGCTCTAGAAGGCATAGTGATAAAGCTCATGTTGATAGTATGCAGCACGTGGTTAAAAGAAAGAGGCCCAAGCACATGGCAGCTGTAACCCCTGCAGCAGTCACTGGTAAACTCCAGAACTTTCTAGCGCATTCCAGACTTCACACAGTCTCAGTGAAGCACAAGAGCGAGTCAGCACACTTAAAGCATGTGCCCCACCCACTTTCACTGTCCACTGTCATAATTGTGGCAGTAATCATGAATCTAAAAGGGAAAATGTTTAGCTTTTGGTCAACAATGACACAAATGCAATAAATGGAATGACTTCAAAAGATTTTGTAAGTCAAAAGATCGTGGGCACTTTTTTATTAGAAGGGAACATTTTAAGAAACAAGTTGATCATTTAGACTGTGACAATCCTACTCTTTATGTTGATGATATGTCAGTGCTTCACAAAATGGTTAATGCAGTTGATTTAAGGGCAATGATTGAAGTATTTTGTACTGTTTGCAAAAATGGCAAACCCACAGAGCTCAAGGTTGATACAGTTTCCAAGTGCAGTCTTATGCCAGCAGAAACATTTGCCAGAGTATGTAAAGGTAAAAGGCTTGATTTGGCAAGGTGTGTGAAACTTGTTGCTTATGGAGGTGAAGAAATTCAAATCAAAGGCTCAGTAGTGCTTTCATGTTACTCTTCAGGAAGAAGCTACAACTTACTATTTTATGTGGTCAAGAGGCACATTCAGTCATTATTAGATCTCAAAGACTCGTTGAAAATGGGACTGATTTAATTTAATAAGGAAGTCAATCATGTTAGCTTAAAAGACCACTACTCTAATTTTGCTCAGCACATTTTTTCCTACCTATGCTGATCTTTTCGAAGACAAACTAGGCAAACTTCCAGTTGTGTACTCCATGAAGTTAGAACCAGAGGTCAGTCCAGTTATCAGGCCAGCACATAAAGTTTCAATAGCCATGCAGGACAGAGTCAAAGCTGAGTTAGAAAAACTGGTGTGACAAGGTGTAATTTGTCCAGTGGAAACTCCAGCAGAATGGGTCTCTTCCATAGTGGTAGCTCATAAGAAAAGCTCAGATAACATCAGGATATGTATTGAACCACGAGATTATAACAAAGTACAAAAGACCCTATCATCCAATGTGCACAGTCGAAGAAGTCGCAGCCTTGATGCCAAATGCCACTATTGTTTCTGTCTTAGATGCAAAGAGTTCATTTTGGCAAGTTCAGCTCGACAAGAAATCCTTGTTTTTCACTAGATTCAGTACTCCATTTGGCAGGTACAGATTTTTGAGAAGCCATTTGGGATAAATTCTGCAAGTGAAGTCTTTCAGCGTGCAATGGAACAAATTTTTTCTGGCTATCCTTGTGCTATTATATTAGATATAAACAACAAAACTTAAAGAACAAACTTAATAAATGAAAAAATAGGTACCAACTGCAGACCAAACGAGAGTTTTACGAAAATACTTTACTTTGTACTGTGAGCGCTTTCATGCAGATAATCTCCACACTTCTTCAGACAAAATTACAAACATATGACATTCATTATATATGCTTTACAAAAGTAATTAACCAATTAAACAATTTAAACAGTTGTTCTTATAACAATTAGAATTCCCTTACTTTCATATTAAAAATTCATAAAACCAAGTTTAAAATAAACTATAACAAAGGACAGAATAAAGAAAAGAAAAGAAAATAATAAAGGAAATAATAATAATAAATCCAACACCTACTCCTATATGGAATATTCGTATATTATTCTATTAGTTAATATATTTCCGATAAAAAGTATACAAATATTTCCAAATATTTTTTGACTTATGATTAATATTTTACATAACATTTAGAACAGCTAAATAAATAAATGAATTATCTCAAAAGAGCTCTAAGTTTCAAGAGACACTTAATAGAACAGGTCTCATTGAGACCTGGAAAAACGTGTGCATTTGTCTTGAGTTGCCATAACAATTCTTGTTCTTCTAGCAACAAATTCCAGGGACCACCTCTTGGATCTCTTTTAATTTTCTGAACCACCAAAACCAAAAATTTATGGTTTCTGTTATTTGAAATATGTTTCGCTAAAGCATTAATGACATTGTTTTTGGCAATAGCGTATAAATGTTCATAAATACGTTGCCTAAGTGGGCGTTCGGTTTTGCCAAAATAAAAGGCGTGGCATGATTGACAAACTGCCACGTAAACTACCCCATCTGTTTGACAATTGTATTTATCATTAATGTAATATTTTTCTCCTTTAATATAAAATGTGGACCCAGTTTGAATATGCTTGCAATAATTGCAATGTCCACATTTAAACATGCCTTTATTAGTTTTGTATTGCTGAAAAGGACGTTCCAATAGTGTCTTAAGAGATGGTGTTCTTTTAAAGACCACTAAAGGTTTTGAACCTAAAATTTCACTACATTGGGAATCTTGCAGGATCAATTCCCAGTTGATGTTCAAAATGTTTCTAAATTCCAACATATATTCATTATATTGGGTAGATAGACAGGATTTATAGTTAATAAAATTATTAACTTCTAAGTCCAGTCTCTCATTAGCCGACGCAATACTTAGATCTTGTACTTGCGTGTCAATGTTATTATGTGTTAAAAGGGGCGCTAGAGACCCATTGTGACGTTTTTGTTGTACTTCCTTTGTCACATTGTCCAGTAGTCTACTAGGATACCCTCTATTTATAAACATCTGTTTGAGAAGTGCACATTCTTCATCAAACAAGTAATCCTCTGAACACATACGTGAGGCACGGACTAATTGGCCCTTTACAATGCCTCTTTTTTGAAAATAAGGATGGTTACTAGTAAAGTGTAAAAAAGAATTACTATACAGATCTTTTCTATAAATGTTGGTAACAAAACGTTTCCTAAGTGGATCTTTACTAATCAAAATGTCTAAAAAATTGATGGATTCCTTTTCCAATACAAAAAAAAATTCCAAAAAGGCAGTAAAGGTATTCATACTTTGCATTAAGTTCTTTATCTGGTCATCACTACCATTAGCAATCATAAAAATATCGTCTTGGTACCTTGTGTACCATACGACTGTTTGTTTAAATAGAGCGTGGTTAAACAAATAGGTACGTTCCCAGAACGCCATAACTGAGTTAGCGAATGTGCCACCACATGGGGAGCCCATCGCTACCCCAGTCTTTTGCAAATAAATTTTGTTTTTAAACAAAAAATAGTTATTATTTAACACTAATTCCAACAATGTAATAATTAAATCAATGTCATTGCCATCATAATGTTTAAACAAGAGGAATTCCCTGACCCATTCAAGGCCAATGTCCTGCGGGATAACTGTGTACAGGTTCTTAACATCTGCAGTAATAAACTTATAATCGTCATGAAAGGGAATAGTGTTAAGGTTTTTTAATACATGCCACGAGTCAACACATATTTGGGGCTCGGTCTTCAAAACTCCTTTCAATTTATTATCTACCCATTTTGCACAGGCATATGTAATCGACTGCCTACCATCAATAATGGGTCTAAAAGCTAAGTTATTCAGTCCTTTGTGGAGTTTAGGAACTCCGAACATGACAGGAGTACGGGGGGCTACCATGTCTAAATAATGATATAGGTCCGAAGTAATACTTCCCTCGATAAATAAATCATTTAAACTATTCTTAATTTTCGAAAGAGCTTGATTAAGCTCATTTCTGGAAATTCCTACATAGTTATCTGAGGACAACATTGATTCCATATAGTTGTTGTAGTCCTCTTCATACATCAAGACTGCACCCCCGCCTTTGTCGGGTTTCATAACCCTTATCTGGTGACTCTTAACTGATTTAATCATGTCATTAACTATAGTGTCCCTTTCATGAGTAAGTTTAAGCTTGTTATATAAACCCCTCAAATGAATTTCAGAAACTTTCTCAAATGCTGCTAGATGGTTATTGAGAGGTGGATTGTATACACTGGGTACACGTTCATCGTTTAAAATAGCATTACATCCTTTGAACAACACATTAAGATTCAGTTTTCGTGTGTACAATTTAAGATCACATAACACCCGCCCTATATTCAAACTGCCAGGTAATGCAAAATTAAAACCCTTTGCTAGAATGTCAATAAATGCAACTTCGGGTGTAAATAAAGTATAATTGTATACTTTAAAGTCTTTACTGGTATTATAAACAATGACAGGCATACCGTGCACACAGTCAGTTATTACTTCTTGCGACGGTTGAAAACTTTCCTGTTCTGGTTTCTCCTGTTGTTCCTGTTCGTATTGGATTTCGAAAAATTCCGGTGTTGTTGAAAACCCGAAGAAGAAGATGAATTTTGGCCATTCGCACCATTTTTTTGCTGTTGATGAATCCTTTCGCTTCTTCTAACTTCTGAGGGTATGTCACCATTGTCCTGTTGAGAATCTACTAACAATTGTGGGAATTCATCGAAATCCACATCAGAGACTTGGTCAACATCATTGCTGATGTTGTCGTTTTGACGCAAAGCACGTTGAGACTGAACCATAGTGTTGTTCAAAAAAGGTGGATCAGGATACGCTATGTTCTTATTATAGGCTAGTTTGTCTCTATTAAATTTCCGCTTCTTTGTCTCATTTATTTTATTCAATAAAGAGTTTATACTGATAAAGATCCGACCATAGTCATACTCATAACTGTGAAAGTCTTTATCATCCTTTATTTCTTTCTCAAGTATTTCCAATTGAGTCTTGAGATCCACCATTTGGTTATTATAGGCGCCTATAAGAAGTTCCAAAAAGTTCAAGCCTTGCTGATTAAAAAACTGAATTAATTGTTTATGAAAGGCTGAATCTTTAATGACGCCAGATGGATACTTCCATTGTCTTAACCCCTTAGGTACGATACTATGTTTGATACACTCGCGAAAATACACAGTTTCCGCTTGTAACTTTTTATATTTTAATAAAGCTCCATCAAATTGTTTCAACTTGGAAACAATGCTGGTATTATTACTGTGCCCATCATGTTCAGAATTTTCAGTTTGCGAGTTGTTATAAAACATATTGTCGGAAGCATTAATAAATTCGTGCAACAGGGGAAAACCATTATTGGATAAGTGCGTATTACTAGTACCTAAATGATTTGTACTGTAATTCTGATCAGTTCTTGACCTTAATGGAGCACCACCATTACTTGCACTTAGATTTTGCCTTATAGGTTGTGCGTTAGGAATATTATCCATTGTGTTAAAAGTTGAATCTCGCTGTTCTAAACTATTTTCCTCTTGTGCAGACCTCGAAGTTTGAGAAAT
The DNA here is from genome assembly GCF_019279795.1 of Protopterus annectens. NCBI lineage: Eukaryota > Metazoa > Chordata > Ceratodontiformes > Protopteridae > Protopterus > Protopterus annectens. The sequence goes on along the minus strand of NC_056745.1, from coordinate 1,303,909,142 downwards.
CTGCTGGAAAATAACTCCTGTTCTCGGACGAACCGCAGGCATTAAGTCAGAAAACCGGCTATTAAATTGTGTAGCCAAGTCGTCTACCCGTTTCAGTTTGCGAGTTGTTATAAAACATATTGTCGGAAGCATTAATAAATTCGTGCATTAATAAATTCCCAACGGAACTGGTGGTTTGTATGATGGGGTAGTTTACGTGGCAGTTTGTCAATCATGCCACGCCTTTTATTTTGGCAAAACCGAACGCCCACTTAGGCAACGTATTTATGAACATTTATACGCTATTGCCAAAAACAATGTCATTAATGCTTTAGCGAAACACATTTCAGATAACAGAAACCATACATTTTTGTTTTTGGTGGTTCAGAAAATTAAAAGAGATCCAAGAGGTGGTCCCTGGAATTTGTTGCTAGAAGAACAAGAATTGTTATGGCAACTCAAGACAAATGCACACGTTTTTCCAGGTCTCAATGAGACCTGTTCTATTAAGTGTCTCTTGAAACTTAGAGCTCTTTTGAGATAATTCATTTATTTATTTAGCTGTTCTAAATGTTATGTAAAATATTAATCATAAGTCAAAAAATATTTGGAAATATTTGTATACTTTTTATCGGAAATATATTAACTAATAGAATAATATACGAATATTCCATATAGGAGTAGGTGTTGGATTTATTATTATTATTTCCTTTATTATTTTCTTTTCTTTTCTTTATTCTGTCCTTTGTTATAGTTTATTTTAAACTTGGTTTTATGAATTTTTAATATGAAAGTAAGGGAATTCTAATTGTTATAAGAACAACTGTTTAAATTGTTTAATTGGTTAATTACTTTTGTAAAGCATATATAATGAATGTCATATGTTTGTAATTTTGTCTGAAGAAGTGTGGAGATTATCTGCATGAAAGTGCTCACAGTACAAAGTAAAGAATTTTCGTAAAACTCTCGTTTGGTCTGCAGTTGGTACCTATTTTTTCTATTATAGTAGATGATATACTGGTAGGAGGTCGTGATGAAACCAAGCATGACAGAAACCTCAGAAAAGTTCTAGAAAGTGCACGTTAAGTGAATCTTAACCTCAATGCACAGAAATGCAAATTGAGGCTACAAGAAGTTCCTTATGTTGGTCATTTATTTACGAGTACAGCTCTACGACCAGATCCTTCAAAGCAAAACAGACATTCTCAAGATGCCAGCTCCAGACAATTTTCAAGCCCTGCAACGTTTTCTTGGTATGGTCAACTACCTAGGCGAGTGCATTCCAAACTTGAGACAACTTTCAGTGTCACTCAGAGAGGTGACACATAAAGATATATCCTGGTCTTGGTCACAGCAACACCAAAGAGCATTTGATGTCCTGACATTGAGAATTGCCAGTCCACCAATGCTCAGATACTTTGATGTTCACAAACCAGTTACACTTTCCTGTGATGCTTCAAAATTTGGACTTGGTGCAGTTATTCTTAAGAGGATCAACCTGTTGCCTATGCATTGAGAACCTTACCCAAACTGAACAGCAGTACACCCAGATTGAGAAAGAGCTTTTGGCAATTGTGTTTGCATGTTCAAAGTTCCATGTGTATGTTTATGGTAGACCTATCCAGATCAAATCAGATCACCAACCACTATTCCCAATCCTGAGTAAGCCAATGGATTCAGCTCCAGCCAGACTGCAATGTATGATGCTGAGATTGCAAAAGTACCATTTCAATCGTGTCTACAAGAAAGGCAAACTTCTTTATTTTACTGATACATTATCCAGATCACCTAGAAATACCACTGAACAGAATGACAATCAAGGTTCTGAATTGCTTGATGATTTTGAAGTTATGGAAGTGAGAAAGTTTTCTTCCACATGTCTTGATGAGCTGAGAGAACACATAGCCACAGATCCAGTTTTACAAAGGCTCAACCACTTTATCAGTCAAGAATGGCCGTCAGAGCAAAGTAGTTTACCTCAAGAACTGCAACCTTATTTTACAAACAGAGATGAGATTTTGTCTGACATTGACAACATTATGAAAGGTCCAAAAGTAATTGTTCCAAAATCCTTGCAACCTGAGTACATTACTGTCTTGCATTGTAGTCACTCAAGGGATTAATCTACCAAAAGAAGGGTGAGAGAGAGAGAAAATATTTTGGCCTTCTGTGTCACGAGACACTGAGAGAACACTTTTTTCTTGTTCAGTGTGTAACAGTACTAAGCCTCATCAACAGAAAGAACCACTTCCGCTTAACTAGATTACGGAACTACCTTGGTCGAAAGTAGCCACTGATATCTTCAAGTAGAATGGTCAACATTATTTGGTCTTAGCAGACTCTTACTCCAATTGGTTTGAGATTGACTTACTTCCTAACCTAACATCTAGTACTGTCATTACTAAGATGGATCATCATTTTGCTATTCATGGAAGCCCGCACAAAGTTATTTCAGACAATGACACACAGTTTACAAGCCAACAGTTCAAACGATTTGCTAAAGAATGGGACTTTACTCATGTCACAAGTAGTCCTGAGTACCCGCAGTCAAATGGTTTGACAGAATGCGCAGTTCAAAGTGCAAAACAATTACTTGAGAAGTCAAAATGAGATAATACGGATGTTTTCCTGAATCTCTTGAATCTCAGAAATGTTCCTCGAGATAAACATCTTGGTTCACCTGTTCAGAGACTTCTGTTGAGACAAACCAGAACCACACTACCACTCAGTAGTCAACTGTTGGTTCCATGTGTCAAGAACAACAGATCAGTGAAAGCCAATCTGTTGAGGAAGTGCCTATCCCAGAAGTCCTACTACTATAAGACATGTAAACCACTCAGTCCATTATGAAAGGGATAAGTGGTAAGGATGCAAACATCCAAAGGTTATGATCAGATTCGTGTCGTGAAAAAAATTGGTCCAGAGCCAAAATCATACACTATAGAATCAGAAGGAGCAACTTTTGGGCAGACTTGGAAGCATTTGAGACCGATACCCAAGCATATACCACAGCAAATAGCCTGTGAGAGAGTCTCTTTATCTCAGAGTGAGTTGTCTGATGTTTTGCTACCTGCAATACACAGAATGTTTGCTCAGTGCATGTGTTGTAAATCATTTTACGTAGGTAAAACTAAGTGTAGGTTAAAAGATAGGATATTTAAGCATCTATCAGCTATACGTATGAATGACACACACAGTGGTTTGTTTCAACACATTCATAAATGTCCTGGACATTATTTCAATTTTATGTTGCTGCAGTTTGTTCATACTAATAAAAGGGGGGGGGGGTTTAGTTGGGTATAGGGAATATTGTGAAACAACATTATTACCTTGAGAGCTGACAGAAGCCCAGGGCTTAATGGTGTTGTGCCCTTAAAACATGACCTTAAAATAGGAGTAGACCTCACTTTTAATTGTTAAATTAATTAAACAATGTGATTGTTTATTTGTATTTTAAATAATGTCTCTGTGTTATCATGTGGTTGTCTGATGAAGGGTTTTCACCTGAAAGCGCTAACCATCATTTTCTTTGGATTAAAAGTTTTATGTTTTTAGGCTGGTGATCTGCTGTGTTTCTTTTTCGCTTGGTTCATTTTTTACTACAACAGACCTTTGGTGCCACGGTATCTGGTTTCTTCCTTTTTAACTGTTATGTCACGGGATATGGTCGAGTCTCTAAACCCTGTAGCAGATATCAAGCAACTTGGACATGAACATTGTATTTTGTTTCTAATGTAAATAGCAATGCATGCCTATCTCTGATATTCTTTTGCATAAGGGCAATCTTTTATGAGGGAGGATGTAGGTCAAAGAGTGTGTAGATACCTTTAAAAAGCTATCCAAGGGCTTACACTAGAGTATAAATACTGAGCACGTGCGAGCCTGACTCCCATTTTGTAGTTAGCTGTTGAGATGTGAACATGTATATATGTAAGCTCTGTTTGTTAGTTTGTTCTTATTTAATGATGCTGCTATCCAATCCTGATATGTTTATATATATATATATATATATATATATATATATATATATATATATATATTAAAGCATCTAAATGAAACCCCAAACCTTATTATTTGTAACAGAAATGAACGAGCAACACTAAGTATGAATATACATTATGTAATTGTGTCAAGCTGTGAAAAGATAATATTTTTATAATTTTTTTATTTGTTGGGGATGGGATACGTGTTAGTTTATTGATTCAAATTACTTCATTGTTTTCTCTTTATTTGATTTTTTTTTTTCTTTTGAGTTGGATTCTCATACTTATTTTTTAGAGGTGGGAGACCAATTGGTAATCATTAATTCTGAATGCAAAACTGCCAACATTCATATGTTTATCTGATTTATTTATTTGTTTAATTATGTATTTTTGCCTGTTTGTAGGGAGTGAAATACCTGTTAAAGAACCAATAGGGACAGAAACTGAAAAAATATATACTTTTTATATTACCACAGAGTTCTTCACAATTCATACCTGTCAGGACCATATAAGTTTTCCCAAAGCCCAAATGCCCTGGGGAGGAGGGGCAGATATTCAGAACAAATCTTATTTTCTTGGAAACCTGTTTGTTGACCATAACACAGTGTGAAGCCACAGGTAATGTATTCTGTGTTTGAGCCTAGTCCCATTCACTTTGAATGGTAGTAATGAGAAATGCTGTCAAGTTTGTGAATCCTTAGTAAAAATGTCAGTGACAGTTTTGCAGTAACTCTTGCATGTATTTTCTACACATGCTGACACCATATCTGAAAAGGATTACATAAATGAGATAATGTAATCTTTTTAAGAAATAATATTTTGAAAGTTTCAGGCCTTGTCTTCCTTTTCTGAGTAAGCCAGAGTGTTATATTTCTTGCACTGCAAAGATGAATTCATTAGTGTAGTTAATCTTGATATTTATCAGGTTTATTTACCTTCAGACTCTAAATAGTCAAGCACAAATACTTCCTCAGAAAAGAGAAAGAATGCACCTTTATACAGCAGCACAAAATAAAAGAGTTGCATTTTTTCTTCTCCTCCCCACAGCTCACCCTCATTTGCTACCAGCTCTTAACCTTGCTCATTTTGTCCACCAGACCCATCTTTGCCTCCCCAAGCTCAGTCAAACTAATGTACTTGGATGATGAAGAGATTGAGGAAGCTGATGCAACATTGTAAATTTTGAACCTAAACAGCTTTATGACCTCAGTGGTTGTGAAATAAAAAAAGAGCTACAGGTGCCTTGCTGCTTTTGATTTCCTTGGGCAAATAGTTTGGGATGTAATAATGCACAGCAATGCAATCGCAAGTGAGACAAATTCCTACTCAAAGTATAATGTGATTTCATTCAGCCCCAGTATGGTGTCCACTGTGGAAGCTGATAAGGATAGAAATGTTAAAGAGTGTGACAAACTGCTAAGTCATACCTTTTTAATATGTGAATATATGGGAATTATCGTCCCCAAAAGGAAATCCACTCTCTGGAAAGGAAATGTTTCATTTGGTGCATAATTCTTTCATTGATTGCATTTGTGCCTTTTTTTCTTTTAGTTTGTTTAAATGAGTGTGCAAAAGTAAATGACTATGTTTGTGTGCTTTGATTGCTAGCTAACACATTGAAGATTGCTTCTACCACCTGTGCACACCTGCATTACAGCAAAAACGAGCAATGCTTCTTTACTCTGCACATGCATGCACGCTTCTTCATATACGAGAACAATGGGCACCATCACCAGCTTCGGCAGCCAGAGACCACACACTTAACCTGGTATTGGCACTTTCTTTCCAAGTTTTGGGCCTCTGCTGTAGCACTGAACTGGCAACTGAGCTGGCTGGGAATGACCACACCCGTCTCCCAAGATTAGTTCACCATAAATACTCATTCCCACTCCTTCCTGCATGGCTGTTCTGCCACTCAAGCTGGTAAACAATTTCTGGTCATCTGAGTCACAGTCAGTGTTTTATTCCTGCATGTAACACAGCCCACATTTTTTCAGTATTTAAATGTTATTTTTTCCTAATCTACTGGAAGACTGAATCATGCTAACGCGAGTTCAATGGATGTTGACAGTAGCTGGAGGGATAGTCTGGTAAAAGTTGTTGAACACTGCCATGCTGTTTCTTTCAAAGGGAGAATTCATGCCATTAGTAGAAAATTATGCTAATATACTGAAACTGAGACTATACATCAAATGGTTAGTAATATAATTTTTGATACTGACAGGTGACATTGATTTTAAGAGGAGACATTAATGTCCAACAGTTACAGGAGATGTGGAGAATTTAGCTACAAATTTTGTTAAGAGGTGAGCTGTGGAGATGATAGCATATAAATGCTTACGGAACCTACGGAAGTATTTTGACTGGCTCTGAGCCAACTAATCTATATCATATCTAACATTAAGTATCCTGTTTTTTTGCTTATTTCTGAGTTATTTATAGCACTTTTGTTGTCTGCATATACTTTGCCAGCTAGTTTCACTGTGTGTGAGATATTAACTAGAAATTTTCTACAATTGTTAAGCATCTGGTTGGGTTTGTTTGTTTGTTCTGATTTTTGTTTCCCACCCTCCCTCTCTATTGGTATCTTGTTTTGATACTTGGTGGCTTTGCAGTTGCCCACCCCTACTGTAAATTTGATCTGGGACACTCCTCCCAGTCTAGCGTCATTACCTCATTCTACCTAATCCAGGGAGAACATTTGAGAAGACCAACCCAGTTAGTTTCTGCTCCTCCTTTCCCGTTTCCACTTTACAAAAAAAAAAAAAAAAAAAATTCTAAGCTTGTTTCCTGCCTTTCCTGAAAGTTGTGTAGTCCAGATACAGATTTCTGTATCTAGGACTATTTGTAAGCTTCTGAGCCCCCAAGTCTTTCTGTGTAGGAGGGAAGCCTTCTAGCTTAATTTTGTTTCTTAGAACTAACCAGTTTTCAAGTTTCAGCACTCAAATCTGTTTCTTTGAGCTCATCACTTGTTCAGAACTCATTGTAAGCACTGAATAAGCTACAAATTACTACAGCACTCAACTTTCCTCACTTGTCTAGAGGAAAACAATTTTTAGTACTTAATAAATAAGCACCTATCCAGGCATGTCTAAGGGTCAGCTCCCAGTGTTTTCTCCAGTCTACCTGATGAATCTGGGCATCCTGGGGCAATGCAGCAATTGCCTCATGTACACAGACAACCCTCTCGTCCTACCACCCAACACTACAACCTGTGAGAGATGCACCTATATAGCCAAACTGGAAGCAAAGCTCTCTTCACCCAAGATTGGACTAGACAGTCAAGAGGAGAAGGTAAACACTTGCACCACACCACACTCATCACATAGTTCCTCAAAACCTACACCACCAAAACACACACATAGGAACACAAAACACGCACCTACATTCACGGAGGCTCTCAAAAAAAATCTACACAAGCAACAGGGACCTCCAAAGCAAAAACGCAAGCAACCTCCACCCCCAACACAACCCAAATGACACATAGCCCACAAACTCAGTGTGCTCCTCTACCACAGCCCATAAGGCATAACAACGTACCCAACACTCTAGTCATAGGTGACTTTATAGTCAGGCACAATGATGTTCCACTCACCAGGCTAAACAAGGAGAAAGTTACCGTCAGCTGCCTGTCAGGTGCCAGGATCCACCACATAACGCATGCACTCAGGTCACTCCACAACAAGTAAAAATGTGACTCTGTCATTGTCCATGTTGGTGTGAATGACCTCAGATATACCTCCCTGGACTATATGAAAAGAGACATGGAGGAGCTGTCCAATCTTGTAGCCCAGGCAGGTATGACCCTAGCCCTGAGTAGCATCCTGCCAATACCCAGAATGATACCACAGTGCAAGGACAAAATGATTGACTTCAACTATTGGCTAAGTTTCTGGTGTCATTCTAAGGGGATGCAGTATCTGTCTGCCTGGGATGACATGATCAACAAACTACGATGCTTTTTTCCAGAGATGGCCTGCACCTGTCATTCTTGGGATTCCGGATACTGGCTAAGGCTCTTGCCATCCCTATAGTGCCTTTTTTAGGCAAGATTCAAATGACAAATTCACCACCGTAACAGGTACAAGCAAGCAAAATCTGAGGGTAATGCTACTTAATGCTATAAGTCTAAACCTCAAAATGCACTCACTCGAGGTACTCCTTAAAATGGAGAACATTGACATCTGTGCAGTGACAGAGACCTGGTTTAAGGCTCCAGAGAGCACCCCTGCATTACCAGGCTATAATTCATACCACACCTTTCGGCCACCTAACCAGGACCAAAGTACTAAAGGCAGAGGCATGTCCATATTCATTAAGGATATCCACACCTCCAGACTAGTTGCTCAGCATAATGCATCCGAGATTATCCAAGTGCAACTAACTCTGGGAAAGACTGCTATCCAAATTGTAGCTTGCTACAGATCCCCCACTATGCCCCAGGATTCCCACTCCTCATTTCTTGATACATTGGAAAATATTAGGGTACAACCTAACACCCTAATAATGGGTGATTTCAACTACCCCACCATTAACTGGGAAAACTACTCATGTACCAGCTCTTGTGCTCAATGTTTTCTGGAATTCATAAATTCCAACGCCTTGGATCAACTCATCCACACCCCCACCAGGGGCAGCAATATCCTAGACCTGGTCATTACCAACATGGGCAACCAGTGTTCCACACCAGAGGTCAATTCCTCGTTGGTCAGATCCGACCACAAGCAAATCACCCTAGACATCCACATCCCACCCCCACCCCCCATTTAGGGAAACCACCATAAAAAATTTCTCCAAAGCCAACTTCACGCTTCTTAAGACAGAAGTGGCAAACTTCTCAACGCCCATGCTGACGGACAATAGAGGTACGACTGCTGAATCCTATACAATTGCACTTTATAAGCACTTACCCGAGTGCATGGATCGTGCAATCCCTAACATAACCAAGATGCTATCCTCCAAATAAAGGAAGCCAATCTGGTGGTCCCCTGCCATAAACAAACTCTACAAGAGAAGAAAAACACTGTTGCAAAAAAAGAGTAAAATCCCATGATTGAAGGAACTCCGTGGTCAGCCTCATTAAGAAGCTGAGATCCCTCATAAAATCCTCTAAAGCTAGTTATGAAAACAAAATCACCACTGATTCTAAAGACAACCACAAAGCATTCTATAGCTATGTCAAGAATCTCAATGGCAACACTCAGATCTGCTCTGAGTTACAGCACAATGGCACTAAATATACAGAACCAACTGATATTGTCAACATCCTGGCAGATAGGTTCAGTGCTAACTATACCCCTCTCTCATCCCCTAAAGAGCCCATCTCTATACCAGAAGAATGCAAAGTTCCTGTAATCACAGCTGCACAGGTAAAAACATACTCTCCAAAGTCAAGAACACAGCATCCATGGGACCTGACAACATCTCAGGCTGCGTTCAACATGAACTACAGAACGAACTGGCACCCCACCTAAGTACCATGTTCAATCATAGCCTCACCTCAGGCTTTGTGCCCACTGAATGGCGCACAGCAATGGTTATCCCACTCCACAAAGGGGGAGCCACCACAGACCCCAGGAACTACCACCCCATTAGCCTGACGAGCCTGGTCTGCAAGGCTATGGAATGTGTTATCATGCAACTTATAAACAATGACATTGGTAATCTCAAACTCTGGACCCTACTGAGTTCGGGTTTGTAAAAGGCAGATCATGTCTCCTAAACCTGATAGACTTCTTTGAAGTGGTCACCAAAGCCGTAGATGAGGGTAAGGTGGTTCACACAGCCTATCTAGATCTCGACACCATCCCCCACTCTGGAATTATAGATAAACTGACTAAACTAGGTATAAATCCCTATGTCACAAGATGGGTTGCCAACTGACTCACTGACAGAACCCACACTGTGAAAGTAGCAGACTCTAAATCCAACTTCAGCCCAGTAACAAGTGGCGTACCACAGGGTTCAGTCCTAGGTCTTCTCCTGTTTGGTATCTACTTCTCTGAAGTACAGGCTAACACAGAAGGTCTTTGGCTAACAAAGTTCACAAATGACTGCAAACTAGGAGCCATAATAAAAATTCCTAACGATGTGGACATCCTACAAAAGGGCCTCACTGAAACAGATGCCTGGTGTCAAAGCCATGGCCTCAAACTCAATGCCAAAAAGTGCATTGTCATCCCTTTTGGTAAAAACTCTGTACCCATGAACTACCATATAGGCAATAGTCTACTTAACACCAAAAGTGTGATAAGAGACCTTGGGACACAGGTGGACAGTAGTCTCTCCTTTGATAATCACATCACCACAGTAGTCAGGAAATCTTTCTACATGGCACACCTCATCACAAAAGGTTTCTCATCCAGGAAAAAAGAGATCATTGTTCCCCTTTACTCATTACTCATTAGACCCATTATAGAGGACAACGTCCCTTTTGGTATGTATCTCACAAGACATCTACAACAACTTGAAAGGCCACAGAAATACCTTACAAAGAGGATTACTGGCCTCAAACAGATGCCCTACGCAGACGGTCTCAAAAAACTCCAGCTTTAATCTGTCGCATATCACCTACTCAGATGCGATCTCTGCCTGACATACAAAGCTGTGTCAAACCCAGAGCTATTGGACATGATGCTCCACTTAAAGAAATCCCAATCCCTCCGTGTTACACACTCTAGGGACCTAAACCTTTTCACCACAATAAACAGAACATGCTGGAGGGATAGATTCCTGTCCCAGAGACTTCCCATACTCTGGAACAAACTACCCATTCATGTCAAGCAAAGCTCCTCATTGGCTCTCTTCAAAAAAAATCATGATGATTGGATGGGAGATAGGAAATTCACCCCGGGGATCACTTCTGTGGCTCTGCTTGACAGGGGCACAGGAAAATAATTTTCTTGGGTGGCAAAAGCCAGGGTACCGTTTGGCTAGGCTTATATAGGTCCTAGGGCCAATAGCCTAGTACCTACCTATGAATCTATGTTTGGGGTACAGTAACAGGGAGGCAGTGTTATGGAATCTGTTAATGGACCATTAAATGAGAATGGCTGACATAACAGGCAGTGACAGAAACTGGTGGATACTAAATGAGGTTCACCCTAAGATCTAATAGACAAACTGGTTGGACCTAATGATGGTGTGAAGAGGTAAGTACTGTTTTTAACTGCAGGAGAGGTGACAGACACCTATTATAGGCTTTCAGTGCAGTGATGGTTGATCCTGACAGATGATGGAAAGACACAGGAGTAATTGACAGAGGCTGACATGAGTGACTGGATGGATTTGGGAGACACATGAATAGTGCTGTTGATAGGAATTGGGATTATCATCTTCATGAGTGATACTGACAAGGGGAAATACTAATGGGCAGTGCTAACAGGAGCTGTGAAGATGCTGTTTGGATATGCAGAAAAGGTGGTGTTGACGACAACACTGATACAATATTGACATGGCTGTGGGGAAGCAGTGGTAGGCAGTAAGGGTCATGGGAACACAGAGGAGGGCAGTATTGACAACAGCTGTTAAGAGATTAAAGGAGGCACCTTACTGAAATGCTGGCACTTGAAAAGCCAAGTGCCAACACAAAAAAGAGACCAAAACTCCAGGAGAAGAGCAAATCTCTCAATACCGTTCTTCTCCTTTAATTTTTTTTCAGGGGGCAAGCCCCCCTGCACCCCTGATGTGGGATGCAAGCCCCCACCCCTAAACTGGTATATACCAACTCCAAGATTGTCATATCCTGTAGAAAATGGTATATTCCAGCAAATGGCCATCTCAAACTTGGTATACGTAAGTCTGTTTTTCTGGTCATTCAGTCTCTGTGTTTCAGGACTTGCCCAAGCAGGAACCCACATTCCAAATGGTTACTGATTAATAATTTATATTGATAGCAGGGAATGGGCTGTGAGATGCAAGCAGTACAGAGAGGCAGTAGTTAAAAGAGGTACTTTAGGACTGCACCACGTTGCAATTGATTTTTATGGTGGGATACAAATGACTTGGTGACATGGACATGAGAGACAGAGACACTGGGTGTTTGAGGCAAGACACTTGGAGTTTGAAATAAGAATTTCCCAAGAACTGCCACTTAAAAAGTATTTATTACATGTTAGTTTAGTCTAGCATTTAATCTTCTGAATGAAACAGCTCATAAAGGAAGGCAAATCTGAGAAAAGAGCTAGGTAAACACTTTAAGTATGCACTTATGGAGAATGTAAAAAAAATACATTAGAGGAGTAGAGGTAATGATCAAATAGGGAAAATTAGAGCTCAATGCCACTTGAAAATAAAAAGGATGAAGAATGCAAATAGGGACAGATCAAGGAATAAGCAGGCACAGTAGTAGGGCAGCACAGGGGACGTTGATAGAGTAAAAGGACTGTAATGTAAGTATGGAAAATGTGAGTAGGCTGAAATAAGGATGAGTGAATCAGGATGGGAAGCACTGCAACAGAAGTAAGGCTACAGCAGAGACTGGAAGATAAGGGAGAATGACAGGTGAATTAAGTGTTTAGGGTGTAAGACCAGAGTTTGGTTTAGGCATTATAGGAGCTGAAGATTATATAGGGTCTACAGGTATATTAAGTAAACTTCATGGGAAGATATGGGAAATACAGGTGTTAGCAGTTTAGCTAGTCCAGTGAGAATGAGTAGAGAGGCACGCAACAGAGGCTAGTACAATGTTGATGGTTGGAAAGAGCAAGAAAATGCAAGACTAGTGTGAAAAATAGTCGGATATAAGCATTCAAAAGTATATGGGCAAGACAGCAGACACATGGAGAAAGTGGTAGGATGGATGATATGAAGTCTTCTTTTTTGACAGCATTGCAATAGAATAGGTGATATATGTTTTACTTTCTTAATAGCATTGTCATAAGGGGCTGTAAAGCATTAGGCCAGGTGTGTGGGGAATGCTGTTATATGAGCTTCTCCTCTGGAAGGGTGACATGGTGTGAATCTTGGCCTGTCAGACCCTACTGTTTCATTGGCAGAAGCACTGGATTGTTTCAAGCTTTGTTTTATTTTGTAACAGGGAACCTGAGAGGTAGTAGTATGTATCCTCTTCCTGAGAGTGATGGTGAGGAGTTAGGGTGCAAATTTTGGCCAGTGATATGGTATTGTGTTAGAGAAACTGATGGAAGATAATGTGCAACCTGTGGCTAAGTCCAGGCCTGTCGTACAGTATGTGGTCTCCTGGGTTCTCCATGCTGGTTGTGGAGCAGTGTGTGAATCTGTATTTCACAGGACATAAAAATTTCAGTGAGAGTTTCATTGCAATCTGGAACATAGTGATGGTTCATTGGGGATTCCAGAATATGAGTCAACTGAGGTTCTTAACCAGTGTCTTCTAAACTCCATGCCCTTGATTTTAGTGCTAGAGATAACAGAAACTTAAGGTAATCTAGAATTTGGGGTTTGTTACTGGGGAACAATGGCAGAATATGCAGTCCTCTAAGTGGATCGCAGACAGCCAGCATGTCAGACGAGTTCTTCAGACTGTTTGGTCATCATTAAGGGTGGCGTAGTGGTTAAGACTGTCACCTCACAGCAAGAGGTTCTCTGGTTTGCTTCTTGGCTGGGGTGCCTTCTGTGGGGAGTCTGCATGCCCTCCCTGTGTTCCTGTGGGTTTACTCTGGGAACTCTGGTTTCCTCCCACATTTCCAAAGACATGCATCTGAAGCGTTTCTCCACTGGCCTCTGCTGAAAATAGGTTCTGTCCTAGTCGGACTTTCCTAGTCAACAAATGTAAAATAAATAAATAAATAAAAATAAACGATGAGAGTGTAGTCTAGGTATCTCTCTAACCTATCATCAAGAAATTGGCTGTATATATATATATATATATATATATATATATATATATATATATTGCTCCAGGGCTGAGTTTTACTCTCCTACGCTCTATTCAGCTGCTTTTACTGTATTTATACTGTGTCTTTTACTACTTTAATACTTTATTTTGCTTTTGCTGCTATTCTTAAAAGTGTTCAATTGCATTTATACCACTTCTTTTATTATGGCTTGTTAGTAGCCTGACTACATTGAGAACATTGTTTTGCGGGATTGCTGCTTTATACTGTTTTTTGCTGTTGTGACTGTGATTTTAAGCATGTTAAATTTCAGATACCTCTGCACTTTTTAGTATAGGCTAGATTCAGTCTTATGGAATCTAGACTGTCTTGTATCACTTGAACACTAAAGCCATCTCTTCACTGAGATACTGAAAGATCTGAGGCATCCATTGCTTCCAACTAACTATAAGTGCCTGTTTCTGCTCTTATATTGCACTCTTAATTTGTATTTGCACTCTACTGTCTGTTTGAATTGTCAGAACTGTTTTTGGCCACATTTTATTACATACTGTACTAGTTCAGCTGTAGCATAGCCCAGTTCCAGGCTTGCTGTTTCTGGGTCTGTTTTGTAACTTCTGAGCATCAAATTCAAGCCATCTTTTTTGGAGAAGGCCTTTCTGCACCACTGCGGGAGGAGAGTCCTGTCTAGGTCTCATCTAATTGATGGTGATTGGACTAGAGCTCAGAGAGTGCATCCTTATTTGCTAGTTTGAGTTAAAAGACTTATTTCTTGTTTTATATAAGCCCCGTGTCTGCACTTTCTTTTGTGTAGTGCACCATCGTGCACTGCCGCATAGCAGTAGTTACCTTTGATGGTTATAGTAGCAAACGTTTTGCTTATTAAATTTCCCCTTAGCACTTTGCTTGTGGTCCTCCAGAGGTTTTTTGCGGCTCAGCTGTACTGTCAGGTAGAACATTAAGCCTAGCCTCAGAGGTAGCAACACACCTCTCACCAACTAGCCATTCTTAAGTGCGACCTCTCTTCCTGACCATATAAATTTACCTAACCGTATGGATGTACAATTTCCCATAGTTTCTTCAGCCAGATTGGTTGACATGGGCATCCTGACACAGTGTAGTAACTGCCTCATATTCACCGACAACTGTCTGCTCCCAGACCACACAAACTCAACATATGAGGGATGCAACAATATTAAGAACCTTGAATCCATGCTCTCTCACACACCAGTTAGTAATTATGACAATGAGTGGGCTGTCAGCATGCATACTTCACCTTCTACTCCACCCAAACGCACACCACACATACCTACATATGCGGAGGCCCTCACAAGAAATATACCTAAACACCAGAAACATCACAAACACAAGCACACTACACATAATACTTCTTCAAGAGAACACAATACACATAATACCTCACATAACAGTGTCTCACCTGTCAAGCCCTTAAGCCAAAAAACAAAACCAAACATATTAGTCATAGGTGATTTCATCGTGAGACACACAGATGTCCCAGGCTGGATAAAGAAAAGGTCATGGTCAGCTGTCTGTCAGGTGCCAGGATCTGCCATATCACACATGCACTCAAGTCTGTCAACAACAGGTACTGTTATAACTCTCTCATAGCCCAAGTTGGTGTGAATGACTTGAGACATACCTCTCTGGACTATATGAAGACAGACATGATTGAGCTCTTGGACTACGTGTCTCAGACTGGTATGTCCCTAGCTTTAAGCAGCATTTTACCTTCACCTAAGATGATGCCTCAATATAAACTGAAAATGATTGACTTCAACAATTGGCTTAGTTTCTGGTCTCATTCCAAGGGGATGCAGTATCTGTCAGCCTGAGATGGTATGATCAACAGACCTTGATGCTTTTCCAGAGATAGTCTTCATCTGTCACCCCTGGGATTTTGGCTACTGGCCAAGGCTCTGGCCATCCCCATAGTGCCTTTTTAGGCAGTGTCACAAGAACAAAATTTTCGACAAAGGATCCCCATCTAAGAACAACCTCAAGTTTTGCTGCTAAATACTAGGAGTCTTAACATGAAACTGCATTCACTGGAAGCAGTCCTCACCTTGGAAGACATAGACATTTGTGCAGTCACGGAGACCTGGTTCAAGGCTTTGGAGAGCACCCCAGCTATATTGGGCTACACCTCCTTCCACACATTCAGACCACAAACCGATGCCATGAAAATTAAAGGAGGCAGTGTATCAGTATTCATTAAAGATAAATCCACCTCCAGATTAGTTACACAGCACGATTCCCTGGAGATACTTCAGGTGCAGTTAACTGTTGGTAGGACACTTATTCAAGTCTTTACCAGCTACAGGACCCCCTCTATGAATCAGGGCACCCACTCTGCCTATTTGTATCTACTTGAGTCTATCAAGATACATCCAAACACCATGCGTTTGGGCGACTTTAACTGCCCATCCATTGACTGGGGAAATTACTCATGTACAAACTCACTTGCCCAAAGGTTCCTTGACTTCATTAACTGCAATGCCCTGGGCCAGCTAGTTGACACCCCCACAAAGGGTGCTAATATCCTGGATCTGGTGCTTACCAATATGGGGGACCACTGTAGTACCCCATTGTGAGGTCTTCCTAGTGAGATCTGACCATAAATAAGTCTCATTTGAAGTTACTATCACACCTGATCCCCTTAGCACCAACTTAAACTAAAAAACTTCTACAAAGGAGATTATAACCTCTTAAAGGATGGTATAAATAGCTTCACTGCACCTTCCCCCTCAGATGGAACTGGCAGCTATGCCAAGTTCTACAGAAATGCTTTATACAAACACCTAATTAACTGCATTGACTCGGCCATACCTGATAGGACCAAAACAAGCTCCTCAAGGAAGAGCAAACCTGTCTGTTAGACAACTGTCATTAACAGATTTTACAATAATAAGAAGAAATTGCTGTCTAAGAGTAAGAGGGAGCAAGCCTCAAACTGGAAACATTCCATCCTCAGCTTAAAAAAGCAAATAAGACTTCTTGTGACATCCTCCAAAACTAACTAGGAATCCAAATTAGCTTCCTCAACTAAGGACAGCCATACAGTGGTCTTTAGGTATATCTGTAACCTAAAAGGAAAGGCCCAGATTTGTGCCAAACTAGTAGTTAATGACACCACATATACCGAGCCTGTGGACATTGCTAACCTGTTAGCTGACAGGTTTTGTAAAAACTTCACTCCCCTGTCCCTGCCATACTTAACCCAACACATCCCTACCACCTATTTCCTACCTTGTATCTCTAAAGAGCAGATTGTGAACACCCTCTCTAAGGTCAAAAACACAGCACCCATGGGACCTGATAACATCCCAGGCTGCATCCTACATGGGCTCAAACAACAATTAGCAATACCATTGGGTACTCTTTTCAATCATAGTCTAAGCACTGGCTTCATCCTACCTGAATGGGATATCTATTTTTTTACGTAAAGTGATATTTCCCCTTCAAGAATTCCAGCTATTTTTTAGAAAGGAGTTAACTGACTTAGCAGTTAGAAGATCTTGGTAGGAGCCCGATACCTTCAAGGCAGTCCCTCTTTAAAGGTGGTGCTTCCACTGACCCTGGTAACTATAGACCTATTAACCTGACTAGCCTTATCACCAAGGCCATGGAGAGAATGATTATGGACCTTATCAACAAAAATTGTAACCTCCAAATACTTGACCCTACATAATTTTGATTTGCCAAAGGCAGACCATGCCTGTTAAACCTGGTGGACTTCTTTGAGACAGATGAGGGGAAATGTATGCATACAGCCTACCTAGACTTAGCCAAGGCTTTTGATATTATCCCCCACTCAGGCATAATTGACAAACTCACCCAGCTAGGTATCAACCCGTATATCATTAGATGGGTTGCTAAATGTCTCATTGATAGAGCCAGTATGGTCAAAATAGGGGAATTCACCTCCAACAGCAGACCTGTAACTAGTGGTGTTCCACAGGGATCAGTCCTGGGACCTCTACTGATTGGAATCTATTTCTCAGAAGTGCAAGCTAAAACTAAAGGTCAGTGGCTGACAAATTTTGCTGCTGACTGCAGACTGGGAGCAGTCATAGAATCTCCAAATGATGTCAACATCCTACAAGATGGTCTTACACAAACAAATGACTGGTGCCAAAGTCATGGTTTTAACTCAGTGCAAAAATGTATTATCATCCCTTTCAGTAAGAGTGATGTTCCGGCTAACAAACACATGAATAAAAACACCCTAAGTGCGCACTCAGTGTGAGAGTCCTGGGCACACAGGTTTACAGCAACCTTACCTTTGATCACCATGTCTCCACAGTGGTAAGAAGGGCATTCTATATTGCTCATCTCATAAGTAAGGGCATTGCCTCCAGAAAAAAAAAAGAAGTTATAACCTCCCTGTACTCTTCCCTCATCAGGCTGATAATTGAATACAATGCCCATTTTGTCTGTACGTTTCCAAGCACCTAAAGCGATTGAAGAGACCACAAAGGTTCCTCACAAGGAAAATTCAAGGTCTTCAGCATCTGTCCCATGAAGATCATCTGAAATCACTGTCACTTTATTCTGTTTCATACAGACTACTCAGAGGTGATCTTTGCCTTGCATAAAGGAAATCATTGACCCTGCTTTATTGGAAATGCTGCATGTCCGTAAGTCAAATGGTACACGGTTTACTCACTCCAATGGCCTTAGTATGGTATGTGACTTTAATAGAACCTACTGGAGGGACAGATTTGTCTCCCAGAGGTTATTACACCTTTGGAACAAACTCCAGCTTCATGTCAAGCAGAGCACGTCATTGGCCCTCTTCAAAAACAATCTGGATGTGTAACTGTAAATTCACCCCAGGGGTTCCACCTATGTCCCACTTGGACACAGGTGATAGGTGATGATCATGGAAATAAGGGTAAAACTTGGCTAGGCTTGTAAGGGCCCTAAGGTCATTAGCCTAGTAACCTCCTATGAACATATGACCCAGAAATTATAATGTCTTGGTCTCAGTGAAAGCAGTGTTTGACCATTTTAGATATGAAGCCAGGCTCATTATGGTCTGGACTGTTCGTGGATATAGGGATTTTATACTTATATATCTGCTGTGGTGCTTCTGAATCAAGCTTAAAAATCTGGACTCTCATATCTGATGGCTTCAGTCTTCTCTGGATAACTGTAAGATTCTCTAGAATTTAGGTGCCAGCCACAGGAATGAAACTGTACTTGTTTCTCTTACAGAAAGTGTCAGGAAGCCGGTAGTCGCCTTAGCTTTCCATACCCTGTGGTCTTGCATACAATAAATTCTGACCACATCATTCCTCATGCTGGGGGCTAAAGAGACACAAGATAATGATACACAGTTAGGATGCAAATCATGGTCCTCATACCCAAGGGTCTTGCTATGAAAATGAGTAACAACGAACTTTCTCAAGCTGTAAGCCAGACACAGTATCTGTGGCTATATATTTATTCTGTCTTGTGCCACTGCCAACATGCAAACCTGAACCTCATACACCCCACAGATTTGCTAAGATGGTGTTGTACTCTTTAAGACTGGAAATCTAATATGGACACAGAAATGGTATGTGCCTTCCTTTCAGGAAGGTGTTACGGAGCCAGGGTATGCATCTGAGATTATGATACCTGATAAACTCTGCCTCATCTACATTAGCATCAAGTGTCTGAAACATTTCTCCAGGTGTAGGGGTTGCAGTCTGTGTGGTCCTCACAGAGGAGGTTGTGGTAAGGTATATGAACCTTGTTTTCACAAACTATTGTCCTGGTGGCTGTGGTATTGCACCATCTTAAACTCTGACACAATCATGTGACTTCAGCATTATACATGGCCCTCATGTGACTAGTGTGAAGGACAGTTTGAAATTGAGCCTCCAACATTACTCCCATATCATACAGTGTTGTATGCTCTGATTGTTTTGAACCTAGTACCCGACACAAGTAGGAGTACAAAATATGCAGAAGTTCATAATTCTTACTGCTGCAGTAGCCTTTGGTTGTTTGGGGTTGTATCCTACCTAGGATAGAACAACTGGCCAATTTTCAAAAAGCTCTGGCTCCCTCCCCCACCTACACTGACAGCTGACTGGATAAGCCCTTGGAGAGAAATCCTCAGTCAGAGGGTAAATAACTTCAGAACTTTTTATGCCACCTCCAGAAAAAGCAGCTGGGAGGCATCACATGAACAGAAATTGGTTTTAGGCTTTCTTTCTAGCAAGTAAGTCCCTGCAGGCAAAACTTTCCTCAATGGAATTATTGCCCTTTTAGGAGAATTTTATTCTAGCTTATTTCTTACGTAAAGTAGTATTTCCCCTTTAAGAATTCCAGCAATTTTACTAATATTGGATGTTTCTTGTTAAGAACTGCTATTTTTAGAAAGGAGCTTATTCTTTATTATCGGGGCTGTTTTGTGATTAAAATTTACTGCTTTTGAGACATTTTATTGGAAGGTGCTGAATTTAAGGGCTGGAAAGTGTTTTTCAGGGCTGGAAAATTGTGACAACTTACCTTCATTATTTGATTTTTATCATTTTGTGATTTAATGTTTGTGTGCACTTCATGACAACTTACCTTTATTATTTGATTTCAGGGCACTTTTAGAGACAGGGACTTTGAGTTCTAACAGGAATTTTTGCATACTGCTTGTGTTTTTACTTTTGAATTGAGACTGTGTAGAGAAGTGTAAGTGTGTGCTACTTGTGAACACTTTTCTGGCAACTTACCGTCTATTTACGGCTGCACTTACCAGCAATCAGTCTTCTTCCTTGGCTACAGCATGGATACTTACTCCAGTCTTGCTGTTTCCTTTCCTGCTGTACTGAAAAAGAAAAAAAAAAAGCAACAGAAGAAGAAGCCCTTGCCTCTACCACAGGCTTAAACTGTGCCTCAGCCACTGGTGGGTGATTCTGTTGTAGTGATTTGTTGTTCCTCAAACCATTCACTGATTTTTTCTGGGTTCCTCTGGTGTAGTGCCTTCTGCCACCATGGTCCAGGTGTTAACCATGTCCTCTATGGCTGTTCCAGTGTCCAGTTTGGAGAACAGAAATCCATACCATACTGTATATTGTATGAAGATATTACTCAGGAAAGGAGACTTCTGGTATGGCAGCACAGTGAGCAGACGTGGGATTCCCTCCTCCCAGCAGTAGTGTGAAATAATTAGATGAATGTATAAAAAATAAGAACCCTTAAAGGAAAACATCATCTACATGAGCTCAAGGAAAGGTAGGAAGTGAGGGTAAGTCAATAATTGTTAAAAGATAATGGTTAAAAAAAAATCATCTAAAGTACACTCCAGTGAAATGTCCAAGCAAAACAATACCAATGATTTTAACAAAAAAACAAGAGTAAAAAAGTAAACATGTCAGGTATAGTGTTAGAAAAAATATATAGCTAAACGTTATTCTGAAATCTTCTGGATGAATAATACATTTATTTATTTATTTTATTTTATTTTACATTTGCTGACCTGGATAGTCCGACTGGATACTTGTCCATTTTCAGTGGAGGCCCAGGGAGAAAAGCTCCATACATACATACAGAAAAAACTGTCACATTAAACAAGTTAAAACACTGTTACAGATACAATACATAGGATAAAGGTCATTCATTCTGTCATATCTCATTGCATCCAAGTGACGCCTCCAGGTGCATCTGCAGTTACCTCCTACTGCTCCTGTAGGCATCAAATATTACTTGTTCATACTTGCATTAATAATTCCAAACTCATGCTACATACAAGGTATCAGAATATTTTATCTTGAAGCATACATGATGACAACCACAATTGAATTGATATCTGACCTCTGTCAGTCAGTATTTGTTTGAATTCTAAGGTGATAAATTCATTTTTAAAGGCTCAAGCCACACCCACTAGGAGTTAAAGGTACACACTCAAAAGAGTTGTACTGGAGGGAATGAGATATATAAATCTGATTTGTTATAGAGTAACAATTAAAAAGCAATGTAGGGGTGGCCAAAAGACCTCTTTGCACATGTTTATATTGCCAGAGTTAGTCAGGATTATAGTAAGAACATAGTCATTGCCTTTAAAAGTACTGTTTTAGATTTTTTTGAATTGGGTTAGAACGGGTTCTGAAGTAAGCTTAGCAGGAAGTGAGTTCCATGTTTTGCCAACAGAGTTGGCATATAGATGGTCTCCAGATGAGTTGTTGCTTTTGAGGGTTTGGACTAGTAATTTGTTGGATGAGCGAAGTGTCTTGAGGTTGCTGTAAGGGGTGACAATTTTTGCAAGTACGGGTGTGTTTTCAGGTTGGTAGAGAATTTTATGTGCTACTATTAGCTGATTGTACTGAAGTTGGATAGGCAATTCTAGCCACCCTAGAGTCTTTAGGTTCAGACAGTGGTGTGTTCTGTATGCTGCAGCTGCTCCCATGGCATATCTAGCAATATGATTAAAGCAGCTAAAGAGTTTATTAAGGTCAGACTTACTCAAGTTCGTGAAGAGAAAGGATGCATAAAGGAGGGTGGAAAGTAGATGTGTACGGGCAATTACCGTCCTAGCTAGTGGAGTGAGGAAAGGTTTGATCTTGTATAGTGAGCCAAGTTTTTTATTAACTTTTTTAATAGTTTGATTAATATGCATATCAAACTTGAGGTTATTATCAACTATTGCACCTAAGAGTTTGGTATAGGGATCTGGGACAATTACAGTGCCATTGTTAGATTTTATAGTAAAGGTTGGAGCGGAGGCTTTATGAGTGGGGGAGAAAAGCAGTAGCTTCGTTTTGTTAAGATTTAATAGGAGACATCGATTACAGAGCCAATTTTTGACAGTATTAAAAACATTCTGGGATAGAGTCTGCAGACTTAAAGGGGAGGTGGCAAAGCAAATCAAAGTGGAGTCATCTGCATATTGAATCCAGGTGGCTGTTGGGATGACTGTGTACAGGTCATTAATAAAGATAGAAAATAATAGGGGTCCTAATATAGAGCCCTGAGGGATCCCAAGGGTGATAGGTAGAAGGGAAGATAGTTTGTTCTGCCATAATACAGCCTGTTATCTACCACTCAGATAAGATTTGAACCACTGGATAGCCTAGACATCTAGGGGAATAGTTTTAAGTGTGTGTATGAGTAGTTGGTGGTTGACCACGTTGAAGGCTTTGGAAAGATCAAGAACAAGGGCAGAAGAAAGTTTATTGTTGTTTCGGTTTTGATTAATAACATTGGAGAAGGAGAGGTGGGCTGTGGTTGTACTGTGGAATGGTGTGAAGCCATGCTGCAAGATAGCCAGGAGATTGTGCTGAATGAGATGGCTCAAGAGTTGTTGGATGCATTTCTTCATAATTTTAGCCAGGGGTGACAAAATAGCTATAGGTCTGTAATTTGACAATTCAGTGGAACTGCCCCCTTTGTGGAGTGGAATAACATGGGGTGTCTTCCAGATGGAGGGGATACTGGCTTCCGATATAGTTCTATTTATCAGGATAGAGATCGGATATGCTATGGCATCCACAGCTTTTTGTAGATACTCAGCTGGGAAGAGATCCGCTGCAAGGGTGGTAGATTTTAGTTTCTTGATTAGGACACGAATAAGTGATGAGGAAACTGGTTGAAGGTTAAAGGGGAGTTGAGAACTAGGTGTGGCAGCATTAGGACTTGGGCAGCTGGGAGATAGTTGGTTAGCCAGTGACTGGATAGTTTCTGTGAAGAAACTGTTAAAGGAATTGGCAACATCTTCCGAAGGTTTTTGGATGGTAGCCAAGGGGGTAGGAGTTGTGCATTGCCCTGGGCGAATACGGTTATTTATGCCTGCCCAAAACTTTTGCAGATTGGTTTGATGCTTCTGTTGTAAATGGCAGTAAAAGTTTTTTTATCTAGGGTAGTAGATGTTTTAGTGCTGTTCCTTAGTTGTCTAAATCTAAGTTGATCTAAGAGGGATTTTGTAGTACGCCAAGTGGTCCAAGCTTTGTTTAGGTTCATAGGTTCATAGGTTTATACTAGGCTATCTGCCCTAAGGCATTTATAAGCCTAGCCCAAATTTTTGTGGCTTACGCCACCCCTTATATGAAAAAATACTGTGCCCATTAGTTTGTTGTGCCACTGTCCAGCAGTGACACAGAGATGATTCCCGGGGTAAACCTACGATCTCCCATCCACAGGTCTAGATTTCTCTTGAACAGAGTCAGCGAGGTGCTCTGCCTCACATGGACCGGGATTTTATTCCACAGCATAGGGAGTCTCTGAGTGATAAATCTATCCCTCCAGCACGTCCTATTTATATCCGTGCTAAGGTTTAAGTTGCTTGCTCTAGTGGTTTTGGTGGATTTGGATTTTTTGAGGTGGAGCATGTCCATTAATTCCGGGTTGGACATGGCCTTGTATGTCAGGCACATGTCACCTCTGAGCAGACGGTATGCGACTGAATAGAGCTGGAGTTTCTTCAATCTGGCAGCATATGACAGATTTTGGAGTCCCTTTATCCTTTTGGTGAGGAACTTTTGGGGTCTCTCCAATTGCTGCAGATGTCGGGTGAGATACATCCCGAATGGGGCATTGTACTCGATCATTGGTCTGATAAGTGAAGAGTACAGGGAACAATGACCTCACTAGATCTGGATGTGAATCCCTTCATGATCAGGTGGGCAATGTAGAAGGTCTTTCTAACCACTTTAGCAACGTGAGTGTCAAAAGAAAGGCCACTGTCAACCTGGGTCCCCAGGTCCCTGATAACCTCTTCTGTGCTTAGTGGATTGCCACCTATATGGTAGCTTGGGGTTACCTTGTTTTTCCCGAAGGGTATGACTATACATTTTTGGCGTTTAACTTCAGGCCATGGCTCTGGCACCAGCTATCTGTTTCTGTGAGTCCCTTCTGAAGGATATCCGTGTCCGATGCACTTTCCACTATGGCACCCAGTTTGCAGTCGTCTGCAAACTTTGTCAGCCAAAGTCCTCCCATGTTGGCCTGTACTTCTGAGAAGTAGATGCCAAACAATAGGGGGCCAAGGACCGAGCCCTGTGGGACACCACTTGTGACCGGCTTGGAGTCTGACATAGCGCCAGCAACTCTAACCCTGTGGGTTCTGTCCTTAAGCTAGTTTGCAACCCATCTTGTGACATATGGGTTTACATTTAAGCTGGTAAGTTTTTCTACAATACCTGAGTGGGGTATTGTGTCGAAAGCCTTTGCAAGGTCAAGGTAGGCTGTATGGATTGCCTTTCCCTCATCAATGGCCTTGGTGACTGTTTCGAAGAAGTCGACCAAGTTCAAAAGGCATGATCTTCCCTTGACAAAGCCAAACTGGGTCGGGTCCAATGTCTGCAAGTCCCTATATCTTTGTTTATGAGCTCCATTATGATCCTCTCCATAGCTTTGCAGACTAGACTTGTTAAGCTTATGGGGGTAATTACCAGGGTCCGTAGAGGCCGCCTTTGTGGAGTGGGACCACAGTTGCCGTACGCCACTCCTTGGGCACGTATCCTGTGGTAAGGCTGAGATTAAACAGCTGCCTTATGTGCGGGTTTAATTCCTCATTTAGCTCGTGTAGCACACAGCCAGGGACACCATCCGGTCCCACTGATGCTGTGTTTTTAGCTTTAGAGAGAGCAGCTTTCACCTGCGCATTTGAGATGTCCGGGAGGCTACACTCGGCTGGGATAGTTATCTCTCCTTTGGGGGGGGGGAGGGGGGTGAAGTTTGCACTGAACCTGTCTGCCAGTATGTTGGCAATGTCTGTGGGTTCAGTGATTTTTGTATCATTTTGGACTAATTCTGAGCATATCTGGGAGTTTCCACCCAGGTTCCTAACATAGCTGAAAAGGCCTTATGATTGTCCTTTGAATCCATGGCAATTTTTCTCTCAAAATTGGCCTTAGTTGATTTTATGAGTGCTCGTATTTTTTACTAATAATGATCAGGGGTGACTTCTCTTTTATGGATTTTGTTCTATCATGTAATAGCTTTCTCCTCTTATTGTAAAGTTTGTTAATGGCTAGGGTCCACCAGACTGGACGTTTGCCCTTTGTGGAAAGAGTCTTGGTTTTATTTGGGATTGCCTGATCCATGCAGTCCTGGAGGTGTTCATAGAAGGCATTTGTAAGGGCTTCCGCAGCTTGGGTTGTGGTTTCCACTGGCTCAGGGGCCTTGAAGGATACCACACCAGTCTTGAGTAGTGTGAAGTTTGCTTTAGAGAAGTTCTTCACTATGGTCTTTTGTTTGGGGTGGGGGCGGATGTGGATTTCCAGTGAGATTAGTTTATGATCAGATCTCACCAATGAGGGATATACTTCGGTGTGGAGCATTTTGTCCCCATGTTTGTGACAATGAGATCTAGTATATTTTCTCCTCTCATGGGAACAGTGACTAGCTGTTCCATGGCATTTGAATTTATGAACTCCAGGAACCGTTGGGCTAGAAAGTTAGGGCTTGAGTAATGTTCCCAGTCTATATTCGGGTAGTTGAAGTCACCCAATATGATGGTGTTTGGAGATACATTTATACCCTCCAGTGTCTTCAGGAAGGCTGTGTGGGGTTCCTGAGTTTGAGAGGGTGGCCTGTAGCATGCTACAATTTGTAGAGCAGTTTTGCCTATGGTTAGTTGCACCTGGATGGTTTCCGAAGCTTCGTGCGTTGCCACCAACCTGGAGGTGTGGGTATCCTTTATGAATATGGATACACCCCCTCATTTTGTGGTGTGGTCCGGGTTTTGGGGCCGGAACGCATGATATGAGGTAAAACCTAATAGTGCCGGGGTGCTCTCAGGAGCCTTGAACCAGGTTTCAGTTACAGCACAGACATCGATGTTCTCCATACTGAGAAGGGCCTCGAGTGCATGCATTTTGAGATTTAGACTTCTGGTTGAGCAGCATTACCCTCAGTTTCTTCCCATTTTTGTTTTCTAGGGTGGTAGGTTTAGAATTTGAGCCTTGCCTAAAAAAGGCACTATGGGGGTGGCAAGAGCCTTAGCCAATATCCGGAATCCCAGGGTGACAGGTGCAAGCCGTCCCTTGAAGCAGCGTGGCTTGTCAAGCATGTCATCCCAGGCAGACAGACACTGGATCCCCTTTGAATGACACCAGACATTAAGCCAATTGTTAAAGCTGATCATCTTGTCTCTATATTGTGGCATCATTCTTGGTGAAGGAAGGATACTGCTCAGGGTTAGGGTCATACCTGCCTGGGCTACATAATCAGAGAGCTCCTCTATGTCTCTTTTCATGTAGTCCAGGGAGGTACGTCTCAGGTCGTTCACACCAGCATGGACAATGACTGTGTCATATTTGTACTTGCCGTGGAGTGACCCGAGTGCCTGTGTTATGTGGCGGATTCTAGTGCCCGATAGGCAGCTTACTGTGACCCTCTCCTTGTTCAGCCTGGTGAGTGGGACGTCAGTGTGTCTGACTATGGAGTCACCTATGACAAGTATGTTTGGTGTTGTATTTGGCCTTAAGGGTTGTGACTGCTTTGCACACTGCTTTTGTGGTTTATGTGTTGCTTGTGGGGTGTCTTGAGGTAGCAGTTGTTTGGGTGTCTGCTTTGTAGGCCTCTGCTGTTTAGGTAAATTTTTACTCAGAGCCTCCGAGTATGTCTTTGTGTGTTTATGTGTTTGATTCAGTGGAGTGGTAGCATTATGTGAGGCTGGTTTTGTGGTGTGTGTAGTTGCCTTCTCCTCCTGTCTGGTCTTGCCAGTCCTGAGTTGAGAGAGCTCAGCCTCCAGTTTGGCTAAATAGCTGCATCTCTCACAAGTATTTGTGTTATGTGGGAGGAGGAGAGGGTTGTCTGTGTACATGAGGCAGTTATAACATTGCCTCAAGATTCCCAGATTCACCAGCTGGACCGGAGAGGAGATTGACAACTGACCTTTGGACATGCTAGAATAATATTGGGAAATCCTTAATTGAAAACAAGGGCCAGTGGGGAGTGAGGGTGTAGTGCTTTTAATTTTTAGTGCTGACTTATATAATTGCTTTAGTGAGCAAGTGCCAGGTAACTTGAGTGCAATGTGTTACAAGTAACTAAATGCAAAAACAACAAACAGTAACTTTCTTTCAAGTGAAACAAGGAAATAAGTACAGTAAGCAATGCAGATATCACTAGTGATCCACAGAAGCGCTGAGAAGTTGCGTATTAGGTGGAATTAGCTTCCAGGGAAATAACAAGCAAACAAACAAGCATATAAACAAAGCTAGATTCAGCAGGCCTGGATCTAGTCTATGCTAGAGCAAACAAGGTGTACCAATTTCAGTAAGATACAGTTCAAATATTCAGGCACTATAAACCTTTAACCAGAAATTCCCAGCTCAGAAGGGCAGAGTCCAGCCTCTTCTCCCACAAGAGTGCAGACCACGAACCTTCTTAATGTAAAATAACTGGCCTGAAGCCCAAGTGCCTAAACCAGAACTAATACACTTGGACACTGGGCTCTCAATCAGCAGTTCCCAACTTAGAAGGATGAAAGCTACCTGTCCTGCCACCACAGTGCTTGCCACAAACCTTCCTAATGTAAAACAACTGGTCTGAAGCCCAAGTGCTTAATCCAAAAAGACTTGAATGATAGCTACACTTTAATCAAGTTACAACCAAGCAGTAATAAATACCATTGAATACTTTAGAGAATGTCTGGATTAGTGCTCAAGTTACACAAACAAAGCTAGATCCAGCAGGCCCGAATCCAGTCTATGCCACAGCAAACAAGGCACCAACTTCAGTAAGAAACAGTTCAGATATGCATGCACTATAAGCCTTTAACCAGAAATTCCCAGCTCAGAAGGGCAGAGTCCAGCCTCTCCTCCCACAAGAGTGCAGACCACGAACCCTCTTAATGTAAAATAACTGGCTTGAAAGCCCAAGTGCTTAAACCAGAATTAATACACTTTTAGAATAACAGACACTGAGCCCTCAATCAGCAGTTCTCAACCTAGAAGGATGTAAGCTACCTGTTCTGCCACAACAGTGCAGACCGCAAACCCTCTCAGTGCAAAACAACTAACTGGTCCGAAGCCCAAGTGTTTAAACCAGAAGGCTTAGAATGAGTTACACCAAGCAGTAATAAATACAATTGAGTATTTTTAAGATGATGCAAAAGTAAAAAGAAGTAGGTAGAAACACAAGTACAGTAAAAGCAGATGAAATTTTTTTTTTTTTTTCTGAACAAGTGCTGAGATCAAAGAAACAGATTTGAGTGCTGAAACTAGAAAACTGGCTAGTTATAAGAAAAAAAAACAAGCTAGAAGGCTTCCCTCAAACACAGAAGGGCTTGGGGGCTCAGAAGCCTACAAATAGTCTATACCACTTAACAAGAAAGGCAGGAAATAAGCTTAAGTTTCTAAGTATGATCATTTGACTGGTTTCTTTTGAAAGCCATGGAGCAACTTTTGCTTTAGTTCTTATAGAACGTGCAGGTGCATGGGTATCAAGGATGGCTTGGAGTTTGGTGCTGAAACATAATACAGCTTCTTCAACTGGTAGATGTTTTAGGATTGCCCAATTACATGCTTTGAGTTTATTTTGGAAATTAGCGAGGTTAAAGATTTTGTTGTTTCCAATTGTTTTGTAAGTAGGTTGGTGGGGTATGTCAGTCTTATGCCTGATTATATAGGTAGGAAAATGGTCATTTATGTCTTCAGGTCGGGTACCGCCCCTATACATAAGGGGATGGCTATTAATGAGTATCCAATCTAGGAGACCACCTTTGTTGTTAGGTTTACTGATCCTAGTAGGGGAGGATATGATCTGAGTAAATCCATATAGATTTACATGGATGGTCGGAGATTCTGAGCAACAAATATTCCAGTCGATGTGGAAGTCTCCTAGAAAAATGGTTTCTTGAGGGTAGTTAATAGACAGCCAAGAAAGGATATCTTCTAGGGTGTTTGCATTATTACCTGGGGAACTGTAGAGACAAGCTATGTTAATACTTTTGTTTTTATTAATTTGAACCTTGGTAATGAGAATTTCAGCATTATCAACACGAGGTGGTTGTGTGGAATCAGAGGTCACATCTAGAGTAGTTTTGTATAGTACAGCTACCCCTCCTCCCTTCCTAGTGGTATGGTCTAACCTTAGTATGCTATAACCTGGGAGTAAAACCTCGTTATCTGCCATTGATGGTTTTAGCCAGATTTCAGTAAGACAAAGTATATCTGAGAAATGTGTATCTAAGAGTGGTGGACCTTACTATTTAAGCTTCTAATATTTAGGTGACTGACCAGGAGTGTGTTCAAAGGTCTTATTTAAACTTCCTAAGTTAGTGGGAATAGTAGAATTGGGGCTAGGATCAACTAGTGAGGTTGGGCCAGGTTTTGGATGAATGTCCCCATCCCTTGTGAGGTTGCCATGTAGTCTAATTGTAAGCTTCAGGAATTTAAATATTAGTCTTAGGTAATTCTTGGTTTTGGGGTTGATATATCACGATCTAATGGTTTGGTGGTATTTTGTATCCAAGGAGTTAGATCATAAGGGGGATTATTAAGTGGTCTAATTTAATTTGTATTATTGGAGTGGTGGTTTGGCTTCTTGGGTAGTGGTAGCCTAGGTAAGAAAAATTTTCCTAGATGGTGAGAAGATATGGAATTATCATCAAGGGTAGTAGGCAGTATTTTCTTCTCTTCTTCTTTTGGCTTTTTTCTAGTTAGGGGTCACCACAGCAGATCACCTGTCCGCTCATGACTGGCAGGGGAGTTTTACGGTGTTGAGTTGCCAGCCCGGCGCCCATCCTTCCACGGAAGGCACACACACGCATTCACTCACACCTAGAGTCAATTTAGAGTATGCAATCCACCTACAGCATGTCTTTGGGATGTGGGAGGAAACCGGAGCACCCGGAAGAAACCCACGTGACCACAGGGAAGACATGCAGACTCTGCACAGAAGGCACCCCAGCTGAGGATCGAACTAGAGAAACTCTTGCTGTGAGGTGGCAACGCTAACCGCTGCACCACCGTGGCCGCCCTGGTAGTAGGCAGTATAATAGCATTAATTTGAAAGGCTTCATGGCCAACAACAGAGGCATTGTCTAGATATAAGCTTTGATTTTTGCCCAACTTGAGTAGGGGGATAATTAGGATAGGTAGGTCGGTAGGAAGGGTCCTGATAATACCTGGAGAGTTGTTGATTGGTTCTAAAAGAGAGGAGTGGATTTTGAGCTATAAATTTAGGACTAGAAGAGGCGAGTGGGATTTGGGGGCAGGGTGGGGGTGCGGAGCAAGCCTAAGCACAGTGAGGGCGAGCCCCATGAGGCTTAACCTGACCACGAGATCTGTAGGACCTGTATAAGCATGTAAGTACAATGAGACTTTTTTTTTTAAATACTTTCTTACCCAGGAGCGCAGTGGGGCTTAACCTGACCACGAAATCTGTAGGACCTGTATAAGCATGTAAGTACAATGAGGTTTTTTTTTTGTTTGTTTGTTTTTTAAAATAATTTCTTTCCCTTGTTTTTGCCTTCAGTATACAATTTTTTACATAGTATACTGTTAGTAATCACTTTTTGCAACCTTTTTGCACATTAAGCTTTCTTCTGCCAATTTTCTGCTATGTTTGTAGTTTTAGGGCTGCTTAGAAACTTTTCACTAGTAAATCCTTAGAGATAGATATAGGAGTAACCCAGTTTAGTATTTTAGGGTTGATTGTGGGGCTTTGAGAGATTACTGGTAATGCTGTAGACCTGGTATGGCTAAACAATATAGTACATACAGACAGGAAAAGATAATATTAACCTTGGCAGATCTTTTCAGAGTCAAGGGACAGTGCAGGAAAGTTTCCAGTTAGGTTTCCGCAGGGGAACTGTCCTTCTAGCGTTCAAGCCTTTCAGGGATGTAGCAGATAGAGGGGGATAGAACCTGATGATAGATACATAAGTTAGTATATGTGCTAAGCAGAGGGGCCTTCAGCCAGTAGAATATAGCACTGTTAAGAACATTTATTTTCTATACAGCAGAGCAGCAATAATCACAGAAAATGGCCATAACACAATCAGAGCAGCCCAGTAGTTAACACATTTCAAAGCACAATGGTAGTATTATTAAATGCAGCCATGTATTTAAGAAGTAAAACAGTCTAAATAGTATGAAATAGTGTCATTTTGGTTTAAAAAAATCAGCCAATTCAAAGTCACTAGCTTGTTTAAAATGTGACCAGATATTTTAAACTTAAAACAGACAAAGTAGAGTGTAGTACTGGTGTTTTAGTTTAAATATCAGATATCCAACCAGTCTCTAACTATTATTCTTTACATTGCAAGAATACATAAGGAATAATAATAAAGTTAAGGAAATGGAAGACCTGGGCAATCTCCGTAATTAAATTAAAAACTGCCAAGCAAGAACTGCAACAAGAAGAACATGAACTAAGAATAATAGAACTGGGGGACTGATCCCAAAGGGATAACTTAAGATTCACTGTGATCCCTGAAAAGGTAGAAGGCACTGACTGTGAGGAATTTATGGCCAAGTATATAGGTGAATGGACTGGACTATCAGCTCAGGATATAGTGATGTAGAGGATACACGGAGTTTATTTATCTAAAGCTCTCATGAAGATAGGACACAACCGATACTAGATCTTATTTATTCAGTCCATCTGATCCAACATGCGGATCCACAAGCCGCTTGTCAGATCCAGCTCGGCAGTGTCAGTGCTCCAACCATGAGCCCTTTTAAGAACTTCCTTTCCTATAACGTGCCTCTCCCCTAGTTACCTCAGATCTTGTTTGCTGCCTTTGTGATAAGAGGCATGACCACTCTCATCTAAGTGCTGTACCTCATTTTCATATTTTTCTTCAATGTTTCAGAGCTTCTTCTCTTAGCATAGGTAGTTGTAGTTGTTTAGACTGCTTTTTCCTTATAGTGGATAGTTTTTTGCTGTTCTCTTCTGCTTGTGAGTCCCTTTTTCTTGGTGTTCTTCTTCCATTAGTTTCCTTTCTCTTCTTTTTAATACTGAAACATTTCATAGGTAGACAGTTAGGTGTGTTAAGTATTTGATATGCTGTGTTTTGATTCTGATATACATATTTAAATATTAGATAAATAGATATTTGGATAATTAGGCACTCAGATTTAATAGATATTTAGTATTTAGCTTGTGAGGCTGAGTTTTTCAGTCTTTGTGTGGTTATACATATTTGCTGTATTGTTTAACTGTTAATTGATCTTTTGTTAAAATAGGAGAGCATGCCAATTTTAAAAAGTGTATTATGTATGGGCACAAAATTTCACCTCAAGATTTACATGACCTGTGCATCATGTGTCAAGGAGTTCCTCATGTATCCATGAATTGCAAAATCTGTACTTCATCCAGACCCACAACCTTGGTGGACAGAAGGAATAAGTTAATTTTGAAAGCCTCCTGCTGCTGTATCCAAAAGTCTCCAAACCCAAAGACTTTGGACAAATCACTGAAGCACAAAAACGTTGGATCTAAAAAAGAGACCCAGTGATTCTTCATTTCCAGCTGTGGCTTCAGACATTCCAAAGTTCAATGAGCATAGGACCAAATCCCTACTTATACTCCTCCTCCTCCGAGTCGAGTGCTCATGGATCTTATCACCACCCACAACTCCGCAAAGCAGTATTTGTCAGCTTCAGAGAAATTGAAGTGCCTTTCTTCCAGGCCTTCCTCAGCTCTTTCAGTGTGATTAGTTAGGTCTTGCTGGAGTACTTTGGAAGGTGATTTGAACTGTCTGTTGCAGAAGTTCCTTGTTGGTACGTCATTGAATAGCGGTTTGCTTAAATTGCTAACTGGACTGTATTTGCCTATGGAAAGAAGATTTTATTTTTGCTATGTTTTGCTAAATTACCTGAGGCCAGGATCCAACATTCTGAAAAATGAGCTTTAATCCTAATATTTTATGCAGAAGTTCCTCAAGACACAGATTGAGATGGGGTTCATTCCATTTCCTTTCGTGCCAAAAGTGGTTGATTCCATCTAAAAGCCCCCAATTCTTGCTCCCTCACCAGTCTGCATTTCATCTCCTTTTACTTTGAAACTGGGGTTCTTTTCAGATCCTTTGGCCTAGGGGCCAACCTTCCATCCCTCCAGGGAATATCATTACAACTCATTCAACTCTGTCTTCATCAACTCTTCCACCTGAGGATTCAGGTTGGCATCTAGCTCAAGGCACCACTGGTAGTATCTGACACATCTACCTTTGAATCATTGGTGCCAGTTACTTCATTGGGACATGCTACCTTCTTGGGTTCAGTGTCCACTCTGGTAACAGTGTCTACTTCTCTACTGAGATAGTTGGATCTGTCACCTGGAGTGGCCCCTTTGGTTCTGATGGAGGTTGGTTCAGCCTTCCAGGTGTTGGGAAAGATAATTTTATCACCCAAGACAGTTGATCCAGAGGTACCACAAGTCTCATCTTATTCTCATGAGACAACCACTGGTCAGTATCATTCCAATGGCCTCAAACCAGCTGCTTAAAAGCAAAGATAGAAAGAGTTCTCCAAGGAGTAAGGGACTCTGATCTTCCAAAAAGAGGTTATGTAAGACGAAACACCTAGACTTTCCATTGCAGTCCCCCACCTCTGACTCAGAGGATAGAGAGGGTTCTCCACAGTCCCCTCCAAAAGATACCTCATTTGGCAAAATTTGAGTACTGATGCACCGGACCAGATCTTGGCCCATTGCCCCCCCCCCCAACTCAGGACAAGGAAGTATTGTTTGAGGACTATGCCGTGACACAGTCTTCATTCTGGCTGGTCCCTCCAGCGAGCAAGTTAATTGACAGCAGCTAGAAGGTTTTGATAGGAGCTCAATACCTTCAAGGCAGTTCCTCCTTAAACCAGGCAAGGTCCTCCACTCCAAAAGAGAAGCAGCACTGTTCCATATCATCTGTGGTAAATGCCATCATCTTGCCAGCTACTAAAGGAGAACTATTTGAAGTCTCTACCTTTATCTGTCCCCAGTAAAGAAGACAGGGTGATAGACAGACTTGAGAGGTGGGTGTATGCTGACACCTACTCTGAAAAACTCACTGATGCTGTAGTCGAAGAAGCAACTTGAGACTACTCTGACTACCATGTCCAGCATTATGAACCTCTTCATGTGCTTAATGCATAATATGACATTCTGCACAGCCAGAGCAGCCAGAGTTGGCATAGGCATGAAATGCCATATTTGGTTGCATCTCTGCAATTTCACTGACAACTTTAAAGCATCCTTCATGCTTCATTTAATGGGTCATCCTTGTTTGGCTCATCTGTGAAAGAAAAAATGCAGAAGAGTGAGCAAGACAGTAAGACTCTATATGCTGTCATTGTCAAGTTCAAGGCCTCCCAGTGATCTTAAAGCAAGAACCAAAAAGAGTCTTCTTCTCTTTCTGATTATGAAACTCTACTCATCAGTTTGACCTTTCACCCTCAGAGAGGGGCTGGCATGGCAGAGGTGGCCCCTACAATGAACACAGGCCCAGAGGCCGAGGAGGTTCACAGACTTGTGGATTTGACAGACTCTTATTGGACAGGAGACCACAGAATCCCTGAAGGTCTGCTTGGCTGTTCCATTCTGGAAACAGATGGAGGTCTTCTCTCCCTCTAACAAGCCTCCTGGCATGCCACTATCCATAACAATTAGATAAGAGCGATAATAACCAGGAGCTACTGCATACATTTTTATGAGACCCCTCCTCAACCCCACAATCCATTGCCAGAGGTCCCACCAAACCAGGCAAAGGCCATGTTATGAGAGAGAGCTTTTCTTCTCACCAAAAGAGTCAAGAGTTTCCACCAAATCATACTGGGTCAGGATTATATTCCCAGTTCTTTTTAGTTCCAAAGAAGACCAAAGACCTCGGGCCCATTTGGACCTCAGCCTTCTTAACGTGTGTGTGTGTGTGTGTGTGTGTGTGTGTGTGTGTGTGTGTGTGTGTGTGTATATATATATATATATATATATATATATATATATATATATATATACGGATTCACTTCAGACGCTCTAAATACTGAAATATCAAAATTCAGTATTTCGAGCCCATAAAGTGGAATCCTGAAAAGAGTGAAACCTCAGAAGCATGAAATTTAAAACTTCGAATACCGAAGGTTTTGAATTTCGTGCTTCTGAGGTTTCGCTGTGGTTATGGATTCAGGTAAGTGTGTAAGTGTTAAGCGTTTTGGGTAGGGGCTGTGGTGTGTGTTAGTGCGTTTTGCTGCTGTGATGTGTGTGTGTGAGGAGAATGTAGCTTGTGTGGTACTGTTGTCTGTGTGTTTGTATGTAGTGCGACCTCGAAGTTAAAATGTTTAAGTAGGGGGGTGGGGGGCGCAGTCCCCCCACATGGGGGGTGCAGGGGTGCTTGCATCCCTGCTTTTATGTAGTAGAAAGCTTGTGTGTGTGTGTGTGTGTGTGTGTGTGTGTGTGTGTGTGTGTGTGTGTGTGTGTGTGTTATATATATATCTTCACTGCTGAATCCTAAAATTATATAAATCCTTAGCCCAAAATACCGAGACTATAAGCCAGAAACCCCACATTACCGAAATGTTAAAACCACGAAATTCAAAATCGCGAAAGTACTACATACATACAGCACGCACACAAACATGCACACAGCCTCCCCATAACCAAACAAACCACCCTACACTAAAGATGTGCCCCTCACCCACCCTACTTTAATATTCTAACTCAGAGATCGCACAAGCATACACACAAGGAAACTCACACCCACACATTACAGCCCCTCACACACACACACACACACACACACACACACACACACACACACACACACACACACACACACACACACACACACACACACCACCGTCACAACACACACTTACACACACTAAAGCCCCTCACAAACACACTTCCACACACATACTTACCTGAACCGCAACACCAGAAGCGCTAACTCAAAATCCCTTAACATCGGGATTTTGAATTTCATGCTTCTGGTCTTTCGGTACTGTGGGGTTTCGGCTACATGGTCTCAAGCTTTTGAAACTCGAGATTTCAAAAGTTCGAGATTTAGTAGTGTTCCCATAGATATATATATATATATATATATATATACATATGAGAAAAACCTAATTCATCATGGTCATGGTGCAACTGATTCTACCCTTCCTCAGGACAAAAGAATGGATGCGATCTGTGAATCTTTAGGCATGTGCCTTCACATAAAGATAATGGAAGAGTCCAGGAAATTTGCACATTTCTGAAAAGGAGCTCTGTCATTTGATCTTACAACAGCACACAGGGTGTTCACCAAATGAATGGCTGTTATAGCAGATCATCTTTGACTTTAGGGATACAAGATTTTCCCATATCCAGATGACTGGCTTCTGGCTACTTCCTTGATGGAGTCTATTCAACAAGCCAAGGATAACCTTTTTTATCTTTGCAACTTCCTGGGCATAGCTGAAACTTGCAAAAGTCCAACCTGATCCAACTAAGAAAATACTATTCCTAGGGTGTCACTTGGATACCACTCTCTCTCTTTTTGTCTCCCTTCCTCAGGACTGAATGGCAACCTTACAACCTGCAGTTGCATGTCTGTTACTCAGCAACCCTCTTCCGGCAACCTTGGTTCTCAGAATTTTAAGTACGAAGGTCTGTTCTATTCTGATGGTAGAATTCACCTGCTTCCATATGAGAATATTACAGTGGTTCCTTCAAGCTCAGTGGTTGCAGACCTTTCATCCTCTTACCAAGAGATAATCTTTACAGAATCCTGCAAAAGGCATTTTCAGTGGTGGTTACAATCCAGAACAGTTTGGATGGGAAGACAATTTCAGACCCCATTCCCATTAGCAAACGTATCCATGGTTGCATCCTCCCTTGTATGGGGTGCATTATGAAGGAAGAATTGTTCAAGGTCTATGGATGGACAACAAGGCCAATATTCACATAATTATCTTGGAGATGAGAGCAGTCCTTCTAATTTTGCAGGAACTTCAGGACTGCCTTAACTTGGGCATGATAGCCATCCAAACATAATGATGATAGTATGGTACATTAACAAACAAGGGGGAACCAGATCTTACCCTTTATGTTGGGAAGCTACATGGGTCTGGCAATGAGCAATAGACTCCTGTGCCTTTCTGGTAACAAGACACATCCCAGAGATACTCTGTTGCCTTGATGACAGGCTTAACAGAGATCTCCAAATGTCTTACAAGTGTTCCCTTAATCCAGTGACAGCCAAGAAGATAAGTCACTGGGGCACTTCCTGCTGAGATCCATTTGCCACTCCACACAGCACCAAATGCAGCAGTAATTTTGTTATGATTCCCATTCCAAGACAACCACCAAGAGAAGTCTGTCTCACCAATGGCCTCTGGGCTTCTATACACATATCCACCCATTTCTCTGATGTCCAGATTTCTGCAGAAAGCTTTGAGGTGCAAGGCAAGTTATCTTCATGCCCCCTTATGGCTCTGACAGTTTTGTTTTCCCCTTCTAAGGCTCCACTTAAAAAAGCCTCCCTAGATCAAGTTACAGATCTGATGTTGTACCTCTCCATGGAGCCTCACCAGGGCTTATACAGTTTGAAGCTAACCACCTGGTTTCTCCAATTTCAGTAGACGTATTGCATTAAGTTAAGTTGACAAAAATTTGTTTCTTGGGCCTGCCCACAAAACATTGATCCTTTTTCAGATCCTATAGCAGACATCTTACACTTTCTTACATCTCTTTTAGATTCAGGTTCTAGTTTCTCCAGTATCAAGATCCATTCACATGCAATTTCAGGCTTCATACTGGGTTTCAGGAATGTTCTCTAGCCTCTCACAAACTAGGTACCTTTTTATTAAGACCACCAATTAGAGATCACGTTCCTTGTTGGGATTTGAATTTTGTTCTAGAGGGTCTCACAAAACAACCTTTCATGTCAGCATCCTTGGCAAACCTTAAATACCTCTCTTTAAAAACTTTTTCTCATGCCTATCACTTCAGCAAGAATGATATAAGAACTCCATGTTCAATCCTCCTCTCCTTATTTGATTTTTCATAAGGGCAGGGTGTCTCTATGGACAAATCCTTCCTTTATTCTGAAAGTGGCTTCTAAGTCAAATATTTCACAACCCATTCATCTACCAATTTTCTTTCTGAAATATGGGAACAAAGAAGAGTATGTATTGTCAGCCTTGGGTTTACATAGACAATCACATTTCTACCTTCACAGAAGAGAATCATTTAGAAGGGATGATCACAGCTTTTTGTTTCATTTGCTCATAACAAATTGGGGAAAAAAGTATAAAAGGTTTTACTTTCAAAATAGCAGCTGGACTGCATTACATTCATTTATTCACTTAACAACAAGCCTCTTTCTGGTAAATCAAGAGCTCATTCTACTAGATCAATAGCGACTTACAGCCTTTTTCATATCCTGAACATCCTCCTGTCTTGATGCCATCCAGGAGTCTCCATCACTTGGGATTTAGACCCATATGTCAGATCAGGTGGACTAAATGAATATGATACAAAAATCATTTACTTACCATAATGATATATGCTTTCCTGCCACTCTGTCCTATACTACAACCGTTCCAGCTTTCCCTATTGTAAGGAGTAAAGGATCCTCCCATTAAAGTTCATTAGGTCTTTGGCATCATCACAGATCTGTTGTGTCTGGGTGTTAAGGTGTTAGAAGTAACTAAGGGAGAAGTGCATTAGAAGAAGGGAAAATCTTAAAGAGGCTTGAGGCTGGAGCACTGATACTGCCGAGTCTGAACTGACAAATGGATCGAGGTCCCACGTGTTGTATCAGATGAACTGGAATGCAAGGCTCTATCATTATGGTATATACGCAGCTTTAATTTAAATTTCTGCTTTATAAACAAAAGAATGGCTACTGAAATCACTACGGAGGAAAGGGCAAGATCTCAAAATTGCGTCCACAAGGGTGTCATTGGACAATAATTGTTGGATAGCTACATGCATGAAAAGAAACAAGTACCTCCTAGCAATTAGACTGAATTGGCAACTTGATCAGCAGGTAAGCCTCTATTACCCCTTTTATATGCACAGGAGTCAAGACATATCTTTATCATGAGAGAGTATTGGAGTCTCTGAGAATGTTTAAAGGACC
Source organism: Protopterus annectens (assembly GCF_019279795.1). Classification (NCBI taxonomy): domain Eukaryota; kingdom Metazoa; phylum Chordata; order Ceratodontiformes; family Protopteridae; genus Protopterus; species Protopterus annectens. The sequence continues at coordinate 1,303,869,357 of NC_056745.1, read as the reverse complement.
AGACATGGGAACAACAGAAGGGGAATCCCCAGGGGAAAAGAAATAGAAAAGTAGTACACAAGGTTCCCTATAAAATCCTTCCTGGTCTTCCATCAAAAGATGATTGAAAAAAAGAGGAAGATGGTGCAACATGTGAGAGGAGTGCAGGAAAAGCTATCAACAAAGAATCTACAGTAGAAAATCCCTTAGAATCAGATAAAGCCCCAGAATAGCAGCCTAATAAATGACAGTACTATATGTTGATTATTCACATATATGGTCTCTTGTGGATTTTTAAGTGAATTATTTGCTCATACAAGAGAGGTACAAAGAGGCCCTCCAACAAAGACATCCCCTCTTATTTTCTTAGTTTCATTTTGTCTTATTTTGGTGGACTTTAAGCTGAACCCGCCTCAAAATAAAGGAGCACAGAAAATGCACTTTCATGTGTGGTTGACAAGGGCACTCTTCATTTCTTAAGATACTGGAAAATATTAAGGTACAACCCAATACCTTAATTATGGGTGATTTCAACTACCCCACCATCAACTGGGAAAACTACTCATGTACCAACTCATTCACTCAAAGTTTTCTGGAATTCATAAATTCCAATGCCTTGGATCAGCTTGTCCACACCCCACAGGAGCAGCAATATCCTGGACCTGGTCATTACCAATATGGGTAACCGGTGTTTCACGCCAGAGTTCAACTCCTCGCTGGTCAGATCTGACCACAAGCTAATCACCCTAGAAATCCATATCCCACCCCCCCCCATTAAGGAAACCACCATCAAAAACAACTCCAAAGCCAACTTCATGCTTCTTAAGACAGAAGTGGCAAACTTCACGACACCCATGCAGACAGAAAATAGAGGTACGACTGCTGAATCTTACACAAATGCACTGCATAAGCACATACATGAGTGCATGGATCGTACCATCCCCAACAGAACCAAAACGCTATCCTTCAAAAAAAGGAAGCCAATCTGGTGGTCACCTGCCATAAACAAACTCTACAACAGAAGGAAGAAGCTGTTTCAAAAAAGAGTAAAATCCCAAGATTGGAGGAACTCCCTGGTCAGCCTCAGCAAGAAGCTGAGATCCCTCATAAAATCCTCCAAAGCCAGTTATAAAAATAAAATCACAACTGATTCCAAAGACAACCACAAAGCATTCTACAACTATGTCAAGAATCTCAATGGCAACACTCAGATCTGCTCTGTGCTACAGCACAATGGTGCTAAATATACAGAACCAACAAATATTGCCAACATCCTGGCAGATAGGTTCAGTGCTAACTTTATCCCCCAACCCTCCAAAGGGCCCATCTTAATACCAGAAGAATCCAAAGCCCCTGTAATCACGGATGAACAAGTAAAGACCACACTCTCCAAAGCCAAAAACACAGCATCCATGGGACCAGACAACATCCCAGGCTACGTACTGCACGGACTACAAAATGAACTGGCACCCCACCTAAGTACCATGTTCAATTATAGCCTCACCTCAGGCTATGTGCCTATTGAATGTCACACAGTGACCGTTATCCCACTCCACAAAAGGGGTGCCACAACAGACCCTGGAAAGTACTGGCCCATAGCCTGACGAGCCTGGTCTGCAAGCCCATGGAACGTATCATCTTGGAGCTTATAAACAAAGACATAGGTAACCTCCAAACCCTGGACCCAACTCAGTTTGGGTTTGTAAAAGGTAGATCATGTCTACTAAACCTAAATGACTTTTTGAAGCAGTCACCAGAGCCGTAGATGATGGCAAGGTAGTGCACACAGCCTATCTTGACCTCGCCAAGGCTTTCAATACCATCCCCCAGTCTGGAATTATAGATAAAGTCACTAAACTGGGCATAACTTCCTATGTCACAAGATGGGTAGCTAACTGGCTCACTGACAGAACCCTCACAGTAAAAGTAGCTGACTCCAAGTCAGACTTCAGACCAGTGACGAGTGGAGTACCACAGGGTTCGGTCCTGGGTCCTCTCCTGTATGGCATCTACTTCTCTGCAGGCCAACACAGAAGGTCTTTTGAGATGACTGCAAACTGGGAGCCATAACAGAATCACCTAATGATGTAGACATTCTACAAAAGGGCCTCACAGAGACAGATGCTTGGTGTCAATGTCATGGCCTCAGGCTCAATGCCAAGAAGTGCATTGTCATCCCCTTTGGGAAAAACTCAGTAACCATGAACTACCACATAGGTGGTAGCTCACTAAACACCGAAAGTGTGATGAGACCTCGGGACACAGGTGGACAGTAGTCTCTCCTTTGATAACCACATTGCCACAGTAGTCAGGAAATCCTTCTACGTGGCACACCTCATCACAAAAGGGTTCTCCTCTAAAAAAAAAGGAAGTCATTGTTCCTCTCTACTCATCCCTCATCAGACCCATTATAGAGTACAATGCCCCATTTGGCATGTATCTCACAAGACACCTACAACAATTGGAAAGGTCACAGAAATACCTCACTAAGAGTATTACCGGCCTTAAACAGATGCCATACGCAGACCTTCTCAAAAACTCCAGCTCTACTCTGTCACATATCGCCTACTCAGAGGCGATCTCTGCTTAACATACAAAGGTATGTCAAATGCAGAGCTGTTGGACATGCTACATTTAAAGAAATCCCAATCTCTCCAAACCACACAATTCAGGGACCTTAACCTTGTCACCACAATAAACAGAACATGCTGGAGGAATAGATTCCTGTCCAAGGGACTTCCCATACTCTGGAACAAACTACCCATTCATGTCAAGCAAATCTCCTTATTTGCCCTCTTTAAAAAAATCTTGACTTCTGGATGGAAAATAGAAAATTCACCCCGGGGATCACTTGTGCGGCGCTGCTCAACAGGGGCAAGGGAAAATAATTTTCTTGGGTGGCGAAAGCCAGGGAACCTTTTTGGCTAGGCTTATATAGGCCCCAAGGCTGATAGCCTACTACCTACCTATGAACCTATGGAAGCAAAGCACAGGTAGGGACATAAAGGTGGTAAAAGCCCCTATTTTACATACAAATGGCTGCTAGTTTTGGAATGTGTTTTTAGACAGCACCCTGTGAAGCTGATTCTGGCTGTCCTTAACCAGAGTATGATGAAGGTAACTACTCAAGAATTTATTTTAAATGGTAATTGTACAAAAGCATCTGCTGGACAGGTAGAGTGGCTTATTGAAGAGAAGGGATCAAGCAAAGAAGGCCATAACAGCAAATAAAAACAGATATGGGCAACTTTAGAAATGTAGTTGTAAGAAGGAAACTAAGCTAACTGAATTGCTTGTAATGTAGAGCTACAACAAGAAAGGAGGTTTTAGTGAATTCCAACCAAGGAACAGGATGGGTCAGATAACAAGTTTAAATGCTGCATATGAAGCCCATCACTCCTCCAACCCACTTCATGTAAATGAAGGTACACAAGGCATCAGTACTAAAATAGGTACCTAATAATCCTGAGAAATTAACATATAATGGGGGAGGATTCATCTTTTCTACTTTGAGAATTCCCATTCTGTGGTAAATAGGGCATATCACAAGTTGAAATTAGAAGATATAAACTTAAATGCAATCAAAATAAAGGTGCCTAGACTGTGCAGTTGCTCAGGTGGTTGACATGAGAAATCATGAAAGCAAAGCACAAATCTGGAGCAGAGAGGTGGCAAAAGCCCTTGTTCCATATACAATTACGTGCTGCCTGGTAGTGGAGTTTGTTTTCGGTCAGTTTATGGTACACCCTGTAATGTGGATTGTGGCTGTCATTAGGGTGCTGGGAAAATAACTATTCAGTAATTTGATCATTTAAAATGTTAATACTTTTAAAGCATACTATGAAGGGGTGGAAAATTTTATAGAAAAGAAGAGATTAAGAAAAGACAGTGGAAACAGTAAATAAAAACAGAGGTGGGCAAGTTTAGAAATATAGTCTTGAGAGGAAACTAAGCATCCAGAATTGCTTGCGCTGTTAGACCTGAGGGGAAACTAAGCAACCAGAATTGCTTGTGCCATTAGACCTATAAGAAGGAAGCTTTAGTTGGATCGTAATCAAAGATGGGATGGGGCAGACAAGTGTGAAATGATGCATATGGAGTTACTTGCCCCAGCAGCTCACTTTATATAAATAAATAGATACTAAGGATAGCCACTGCAAACAGGAACTGAATAAATTTAAGTGGTTAACATATTTTAAGGGGGAATTCTTTTTTTGTATTTTTCTTTTTTTTTTCCCTGTAATTTCTCTTTTATTGTAAATAGGGTAAATCCCAGGTTGAAACCGTGAGAGGCAGACATATGTATAAATGTCATGCTTAGGGAATGGACTGAGCTATCTAGGTAAGAAGAGAGGGGAAGTGGTCTGGGAGTCAGTGAGGTAGAAAGGGATGGAAAAGGAAAGAGATGAGTCCACATCAATGCTTGTCAAATTGAGATACAAATAATAAGCAGACAGGTGAGGGGTAAGTGAAACTATAGGAAAAATAAGATATTTATACCCAGGAAGGTCAGGACAGGCTCACTATGAACAAAATAAAGTGCCATAGCATCTAGGTTCTAATTAAGTAAAAAGCATTGTGTTGAATAATGTAGAAGATAAGGAAAACAGAAGATCCATCTAATAAGGAGTACAAAGTGTCTTCCAGTGAGGAGTAGGAAAGGGGAAGAAGCTAAACGTGATATAAAGAGAGTACAGAAGATACCAAGGGAAAATAGCAGAGAGAAGATATATTAGTATGTGCAATACATACAATCAGGAGGCAGTACTCCACACAGTTACAAAGGGAGGAGGTTGGATATACTTATTTACATGACTGGGGAGTTCAAAAGGAATAAAAATTAAGGTACATGACCTGAGAAGGTACAACTGAAGCAAACTAGAATCGTAGTGATGAACAAAGTGATAAAGAGTATGAGGCCTGGACAAAAATGAAGAAAGTAGCAGTGATAATATGGTAGAATTGAAGGTATTGTCTTGGAAAGTTAATGGGCTTGTAAGCAGACAAAAGCAGGACCAGATAATTTCCCAGATATACACCACATAGTAATGTTGTAGGAAACACATTGGGGGTGGGGAACACCTATGATTAATTAAAAAGTAGAGTGAGTGATTTTGTAGCCCAAGTAGAGTAGACTCCCTCTTATCCGGCTTCTCTTTAACCAGCCTCTTCTTGAACTGGCCATCAAGTTTCTGCCATAGCCCTAGCAAAAGACAACAGAGAAAAACAACACTTCTGCATCCTCTGGGCTAAATAATGACAGATGTTTGAGTTTTAGACTTCATATTCATTAGAAAAATACATAATAACACAAATCCTGTTGTTCTCGCTGATTTATAACCTATAAATGCTATTTTGTATGCGTTTTCTGATTAACCATCCCATTCATTTATTCATCCTAAGGTCTGGCCACAGAGAGACTAGCTAAGATGGAGTCTACTGTAAATGGGAAAAGGAGGATTCTTAACTTTGGTCCAAAAAATTGCACAATGCATGTAGGAGGACAGTATAGAAAATAAGCAGGGTAGATGAATCATAGTAAGGGTATGGTGGTAATGTCAAAGGTTAACAGTTGTGAATCTGTATATCTCCCCCAGGAGGAGAATAAAGCAGCTACAGAAAGTTATAGGACATCTAGCAGCACAGATTCAGGGAGTCACAGTTCTGTGTGGGGAATAACTGGCATCTGATGTGTGATTACAGAGGTGTTGCAGGGTGCTCATAGGCTCTATAGCTAGGGAGAGAAGCGAGATATTGCCAGAGAGAGAAAAGAAGCTAACGAATTTGCACACTATTCTAGGTATTATGGTACATGGACCCATCTAGACAGGATTTACATACTGGCAGGATATGTTAGTTGTGTGCACTACTAGACAGCTCATCCTTTAACCCTGTCAGACCATATCTGAACAGAGGTAGGGATAAAAATAAGGAACATGAAAAGCGGATAAGACATTGGCACTTCTCAGTGCACTCACTAAAGAGGAAGAGCTTTAAGCATGGAGAGGTAAAACACCAGAAGAGGTACTACAAGGGAGACAAGGGTGGACTAAAAATGTGGGTGGCAGCTGGGATAAATTAAAAAATAAATTCAGGTGTCCAGTGACTCAGCAGGAAAGAGAATAATGGGAGGAGAGAAATACGCAGAAAAAGAAATCACTGGGAGAGAGAAAGAACTTCAGGGCAAAGAGACAGCAGGGGACACACACTATAAAAGGGATATTCAGAATGCCAAGAAAGAATTATAGTCAGTGAAGGGAGAAAAGTAGCTTTAGCAATGCTGCATTTTGCTAGTAATCCTAAAAAATAACAAGTACTTGGCAAACAGGTTTAGGCTGCATGTCATGGGGAGAACATTTGGGAAGATGAGGGATCCAAATATGGGGAAACTTGAATCAGAGGGCAAAATATTCTTGTAGGATTTGGAAATTACTAGGCTTCTGTGCAACTTGGAGGAATGAGGGGAAGGGAGTAAGCAACTAAAGCAAAAGAGTGGCTAAGAGAGCTGAGAATACCAAAAATAGAAGATGGGGGGGTGGGGGATTTAATGGCTGAAATAACTAGAGAATAAGTAAGAGAGGCAACAAGCAGGCAGGCTACTAGGAAATCTCCAGGGTAGATGGAATCCCTTTAGAAGTTTGCAAAATGAAATAAAGTTTGTTAGCAGAATACAGGCATAACCTCTTCAATGAGATATCAAAAGGAGATCAAGACTACCAAATCCTGGAAGTCAGTAGTAATATCAGTGGTTGTTGTTGTTGTTGTTGTTGTTGTGTCTTTCTGCTTTTCCCGGTTAGGGGCCACCACAGCGGAACTCTGGTCTGCTAATGATTGGCAGTAGATTTTTACGTGCCTAGTTGCCGGCCCTGACGCACAACCTTCAACGAAGGTATGCCCATTTATGCATGTCTCCACACTGAAGACGCTCTAGCTGAGAATCGAACAGGACAACATCTTACTGTGAGACGACAACGAATAAAGACCTAGCTGACCCAGGATCATATAGGGCAATCTCTATAATGAACCATTGCTAAAAATGTTTTTGGATAAGTTTATATCCTCTGTAATAAATTTAGACCAATATAGATTTGTGAAGGGGCAGTGAATATTCAGCAACATAAGCAGGATTTTAATGATGCAAAGACATGCAATGCAGAATAAAAAGTGTCTTATGCTAACAGGTCTGGACATGGAAATGCCTTTCAGCTGGAAATTTATGCTGAGTTTATTAGAATTATTGGGAATTCTGGGAAGATGAACTCAAGTGATTCAGAATATCTGTAAGGGGGTAAACATGCAGGTTAAAGTCACAGGGAGATTATTGAGGAGTTTTGACCAAATCAGAGGTACATGATAGGGCTCTCCACTGCCCCCTTCTAGTTTGCCTATATATTTAGCCACTAGTACAAGCAATATAAAGTTTTAAACCCCACAAAAAAATCACCTTATTTGTCAATGACATAATTTTATATGTTGCAGATACAGAAGGAGATATCACAGAAATATTTTTTTCAGAATCAAAATCACATTTATTGGCAAAGTATACACACATACAAGGAATTTGACTCTGGTTTCAGTGACTCCAAGTATGAATTACATAAATGACATACATACAACTATTAGGAACAAGGCAAAAGACATACATGCAACTATTAAGAACAAGACAAAAAAGTAAATATACATATACATACAAGGTGCAAAATGCAACTCAGTGCAAAAAATACTGAAATAAACTCTGAAATATATATATATATATATATATATATATATATATATATATATATATATATATATATATTTTATTTTTTTTTTTTTCATAAATTTGTGCAGAAAAGATGCAGAGAAGTCTGACACAGACAAAGGCAGGGCTTTTTCCCCATATTCTCAAATACAAGACTCTAGATTCAGGGGAAGGTTGGTCCTCTTCAACTCCTTTAAAGGAGTTTTCCTTTTCTGATTAGGTAAAGTCTGAGATTTTAAACTCTACTTTAAGTAAAGAGATTTATTTGGCCCTTCTGCTAGTTAGGTTCTCAATCAATTTGATGAAAGAGGGAAACTGATTCAGAGAGTTTCTAAGATTTTTCAAGCCACTCCTACCCTTAATAATTCTTACAAATCCTCTTCTTCCTTCAAGACACAAAAAGGCAATACCTGCCATCTGTCTGTAAACACTGAACCAAAAAGAGATGGTAGGAGGGGCAATAAAAAAAAAGGGATTCTTTAAAAAAAAAAATACGGGACAGACTACACCTTCAAAATGACTATGCCAACATTCTTACCCCTCCCCTCCTTCTCTGTGTATCTAAATCTGTCCTGAAAATTGTCTCTCCATCTTTCACTGTGGCAACAGATTGTTTCATATTCATAGGTACTAAAAATAGAAAGGTTACAGTTGTCACTGAATACATAAACCTCCTTTTAGGAGAATTCCACCCCACCCTCCCAATCAGAGATATTTTCTCAGGTTCTTCAGCACATGCTGAACCTAGGTGTCATAGAACCATTGCCTTTAGACCAAAGGGGGAAAGCTTCTAATCCAGAATATTTCAAGTACCAATTAAAGAGCTTTCCTGGAGACAAGTTATAGGTTGTTCCTTTTGCTGCCTGTTTATGAAAGTATCAAAATTCAAAATGCTGAAACCTACAGAGTCTGGATACAGTCATTCCTCTTCTGAGTTTTATAGTTTCATAGTTACTTAAAAGGCTACTGATCTGTGAGGATCTTTAGAAGCATAGCCATTCATTCCCACTGAGGTTTTTAGCCTTAGTAGTTTACCACCAAGGCTCCTGTGTTTTGCCGAAGTCTTGTCTAACCCCTTATGATATAATCATTTAATATTGTGTGATAACCATTTGTATAGTCAGTATGAGTAGTCATAAGCCTGGAGCAAGTATTTACATGCTCCCCTGTGCATAAGGGACAAGGGTGTCAAACCAGGGTTGAAAGTTTGGTTCCCCATCAATGCATCTAGGTTGCACTTGAATAAAGTAAGAGATGTACTTAACTTCACATGGAAGGGAAAGCAGTTCCAGAAAACTGGTATTCTATAAAACATGTCTATCCCTCCAGCATGTTCAGTCTGAGGTCTGCACAGCTGTTGTTTCTGTCACCATTGGAATCATGGTTGTGTAGAATGTCTGCGAGGATGGGATTGAGAGACTAAGGGAGAGATCTTCCCTTAGTAGCTTGTCAGACACTGAGAAGAAGGACAGGGCTTTAAGGCTGTCAGAGCAGCTTTTGTGATTTAGTCTCTTGATTTTATTTGAGAGACAATATTGTGGTCACTCATGTTAGGTCAAGTTATTGGACAGATACATGATGAATGAGGCATTATATTCAAAGATTGATCTCACAAGTGCAGTTTATAGTGGAATGGTCACCTCACTGGATTTAGATGCCATACCTTTGCTAATGATTTGTGTCTTCCTAACACTAGACAGTATGTGGTTTTCGAACAACAGCTCATTGTCAACATATGTTCCCAGGTACTTCACTATTGGGTACATTTTCAGAGGAGCTGAAAATGCAACGTGTGCTGAGTATGCACACAGCAAACAGCTGTATTGTATTTTCGGAACTGGTCTGTTTACTCTAATTTAATTAAACAGAAGCATACATATTCCATTACATATCCAACTTCTATAAATGAGTGTCATCTGTTGCTTCATTTATATAATTTTAGGTTTCATTTAAAATGTTGCAAGAAAATGCAGCACAGATTTTCTTCACTCATCTTGCTTTAAAATGAATATATGTAAGTCACACTAATATCAATCTAATCTTCCTTTCAACAATAGTGAACAGTAGCCTGTAGGATATGCAGTAGCAAACCCCACCAGTGACCGCCCACACCAGAGCCTACACCAACCTGATCATAATTTATTTATGTGAGTGAACAGACCTACAGTCTTTGAATAGAACTGATTCACAAAAATCATTATTTTATAAATCTACACACACACACACACACACACACACACACACCTCAGCTGTGCCAAAACATGAGGAGAATTCCTCGTTTTGAGCCTTTAAAGTCCATGTTCTACACTGAAACTAATACCCATGGCAAATAATACTTTAGATTAACTTATAAAATAACTTCTTGAACATATAAAGTAAAATAGTGTACCATTCTGTTACCTTCCTAGCTGAACTCTTTTAACACGTGGCAGACTCTCAAAAAGCACACTGTCACAGCACTCAAGAATTAGACCATAAACCACACTGAAACTCTAGTAATGATGCAACACTTTTTTATTTACCTGTTAAAGTTTAACAGTACTAGAAAATAACTTAGTAAAGAAAAAATAAACATTCAGCAGACACATTAAAGAGAGAATGCACCTAATTTCATGTCATTTTCAATAGTCTCTGCATCCTTCTTACATGTTTTCTTTTTTCTTTGTAGCCAAGGTGAGTTCAACTTTGATTAAGTGTTAATGTTCCACAATTAACAAAATAAATGAATAAAAAAAGAAGTATATGCAAATGGATGGCAGTGTTCGAGGGTGGCAACACCTGTTTGACATGCATACAACTATCCCAGGTCTAATAATAAAAATAATGTAATATTACTGAAAATTGGTGGGGGCTTAAGGAGGTGATGGCCTGCTTTCCATGTATACAGTACTATAAGCTGTCTGGGTGGGATTGCTTGCACACACATACAGCAATCAGAGTTCCAGTAATTGTTGAAATGTGTCAT